>NC_091291.1:122992029-123310476 GCF_032444005.1 Ranitomeya imitator
CAACACATTAACCCAGTGCGCCGTAATGGACACGTAACTTTTTGTGGACATGCCTACTGGTCCATGCGTCTCTTGTCAGGTGCACCTTTCTACTGTTTGATTGCCTGAGTGCTATGACAATGCAGACTTTTTCATGCCGGTGGAGGGCTGGGATGGCTTTTCTCGCAAAAGAAATGTCGACTGGGTAGCTTGAACCGTTGCACAGCGTAGTTCATCTGGGCTTTCTAAATATAAAACAAAGAAAAAAAGGAGGCTACATGCACTTTCAGCTGGGTTCCAGGGGTACACGGCCAGCATTGGTCTGGTCAGTGGAGAACTATTGGAAGGAGTGACCGCAAACAGGCATCGAAGGCCTAACATAATAACACATTGCTGTTGGCAATTTTAAATTGGTTCCAGGGGAACACGGGCAGCAGTGGCCTGGTCAGTGTAGTAGTAGTAGAAAGAACGGACCGCAGACAGGCATCGAAGGCCTAAAATAAAAAAATTGGGCTGGCTGTAGGCAATTTTAAATTGGTTCCAGGGGTACACGGGCAGCAGTGGTGTGGTCAGTGGAGGCATATTGTAAGGAGTGACCGCAGACAGGCATCGAAGGCCTAAAATAATAACACATGGCTGTAGGCAATTTTAAATTGGTTCCAGGGGTACACGGGCAGCAGTGGTGTGGTCAGTGGAGGCCTAGTGGAAGGAGTGACCGCAGACAGGCATCGAAGGCCTAAAATAATAACACATGGCTGTAGGCAATTTTAATTTGGTTCCAGGGGTACACGGGCAGCAGTGGTGTGGTCAGTGGAGGCCTAGTGGAAGGAGTGACCGCAGACAGGCATCGAAGGCCTAAAATAATAACACATGGCTGTAGGCAATTTTAAATTGGTTCCAGGGGTACACGGGCAGCAGTGGTGTGGTCAGTGGAGGCCTAGTGGAAGGAGTGACCGCAGACAGGCATCGAAGGCCTAAAATAATAACACATGGCTGTAGGCAATTTTAAATTGGTTCCAGGGGTACACGGGCAGCAGTGGCCTGGTCAGTGTAGTAGTAGTAGAAAGAACGGACCGCAGACAGGCATCGAAGGCCTAAAATAAAAAAATTGGGCTGGCTGTAGGCAATTTTAAATTGGTTCCAGGGGTACACGGGCAGCAGTGGTGTGGTCAGTGGAGGCCTAGTGGAAGGAGTGACCGCAGACAGGCATCGAAGGCCTAAAATAATAACACATGGCTGTAGGCAATTTTAAATTGGTTCCAGGGGTACATGGGCAGCAGTGGCCTGGTCAGTGTAGTAGTAGTAGAAAGAACGGACCGCAGACAGGCATCGAAGGCCTAAAATAAAAAAATTGGGCTGGCTGTAGGCAATTTTAAATTGGTTCCAGGGGTACACGGGCAGCAGTGGTGTGGTCAGTGGAGGCATAGTGGAAGGAGTGACCGCAGACAGGCTTCGAAGGCCTAACATAACAAAAATGTCAATACAATGGTATTGTCAGTGGCAGGCATTGAAGGATGTCAGCGCATAGATTAAACATTGGTGGAGCTGTGAGATAATTTTGCAAGTGGTAGAGCACTGTTTGAGCTGGGGGGGGGGAACTGTCTTGTGGCCGGCGGTACAGGCCCAGGGCCCCTCATATTACAACGGTGTGTCTGACGTTGGGTGCGCACCACCACCGCCAGAGACACTTTATTGTACTAGGAGGGACCCAGTGGCAGTGCCGTCGACCAAAAGCGGGCACACCCACCTCTTCAGACAAACAGCACTCTCACGGGTGCTGTCGCCAAGTGTCGATACCACGGCCCTGTGTGGGGAGTTTGGCCATTTAGTGAGGTGTAAACATGTCGTATGCTGGACAATCAGGTGCAGAAAATTACGAGATTGGAAAAGGCATTCAGAATAGTCCACAGGCAAGACCTTTTCATAGGAAAGCTAGGTGTCAAAATTACGGGCAAGGTGGGGCAAAAGATTTCGAAATCCAGTTGTGGTTCATTTTAATGAAGGTTAGATCATCTACATTTTGGGTAGCCAGACGAGTCCTTTTTTCTGTTAGTATTGAACCTGCAGCACTGAATACTCTTTCTGATAGGACACTAGCTGCCGGGCAAGCAAGCTCCTGCAATGCATATTCTGCCAATTCTGGCCAGGTGTCTAATTTTGATGCCCAGTAATCAAATGGGAATGACGGTTGAGGGAGAACATCGATAAGGGATGAAAAATAGTTTGTAACCATACTGGACAAATGTTGTCTCCTGTCACTTTGAATTGATGCTGCAGTACCTGTCCTGTCTGCGGTCATAGCAAAATCACTCCACAACCTGGTCAGAAAACCCCTCTGGCCAACGCCACTTCTGATTTCTGCCCCTCTAACTCCTCTGGTCTGCTGGCCCCTGCAGCTCGTGTGAGAACGATCACGGGCGCTGTGTGCAGGGAATGCCAGAAGCAAACGGTCAACAAGAGTTGATTGTTTGGTTGCTAATATTAGTTCCAAGTTCTCATGTGGCATTATATTTTGCAATTTGCCTTTATAGCGAGGATCAAGGAGGCAGGCCAACCAGTAATCGTCATCGTTCATCATTTTAGTTATGCGTGTGTCCCTTTTGAGGATACGTAAGGCATAATCCGCCATGTGGGCCAAAGTTCCAGTTCTCAAATCTGCGGTTGTGCTTGGTTGAGGGGCAGTTTCAGGCAAATCCACGTCACTTGTGTCCCTCCAAAAACCAGAACCCGGCCTTGCCGCGCCACCAATTTCCAGTGGCCCCGGAAAAGCTTCCTCATTAAAAATATAATCATCCCCATCATCCTCCTCGTCCTCCTCCTCCTCTTCGCCCACTAACTCGTCCTGTACACTGCCCTGGCCAGACAATGGCTGACTGTCATCAAGGCTTTCCTCTTCCTCAGCTGCAGACGCCTGATCCTTTATGTGCGTCAAACTTTGCATCAGCAGACGCATTAGGGGGATGCTCATGCTTATTATGGCGTTGTCTGCACTAACCAGCCGTGTGCATTCCTCAAAACACTGAAGGACTTGACACATGTCTTGAATCTTCGACCACTGCACACCTGACAACTCCATGTCTGCCATCCTACTGCCTGCCCGTGTATGTGTATCCTCCCACAAAAACATAACAGCCCGCCTCTGTTCGCACAGTCTCTGAAGCATGTGCAGTGTTGAGTTCCACCTTGTTGCAACGTCTATGATTAGGCGATGCTGGGGAAGGTTCAAAGAACGCTGATAGGTCTGCATACGGCTGGAGTGTACGGGCGAACGGCGGATATGTGAGCAAAGTCCACGCACTTTGAGGAGCAGGTCGGATAACCCCGGATAACTTTTCAGGAAGCACTGCACCACCAGGTTTAAGGTGTGAGCCAGGCAAGGAATGTGTTTCAGTTGGGAAAGGGAGATGGCAGCCATGAAATTTCTTCCGTTATCACTCACTACCTTGCCTGCCTCAAGATCTACAGTGCCCAGCCACGACTGCGTTTCTTTCTGCAAGAACTCGGACAGAACTTCCGCGGTGTGTCTGTTGTCGCCCAAACACTTCATAGCCAATACAGCCTGCTGACGTTTGCCAGTAGCTGCCCCATAATGGGAGACCTGGTGTGCAACAGTGGCAGCTGCGGATGGAGTGGTTGTGCGACTGCGGTCTGTGGACGAGCTCTCGCTTCTGCAGGAGGACGAAGAGGAGGAGGAGGGGGTGCGAACGGCTACAGTCAACTGTTTCCTAGACCGTGGGCTAGGCAGAACTGTCCCAAACTTGCTGTCCCCTGTGGACCCTGCATCCACCACATTTACCCAGTGTGCCGTGATGGACACGTAACGTCCCTGGCCATGCCTACTGGTCCATGCATCTGTTGTCAGGTGCACCTTTGTGCTCACAGATTGCCTGAGTGCATGGACGATGCGCTCTTTAACGTGCTGGTGGAGGGCTGGGATGGCTTTTCTGGAAAAAAAGTGTCGACTGGGTAGCTCGTAGCGTGGTACAGCGTAGTCCATCAGGGCTTTGAAAGCTTCGCTTTCAACTAACCGGTAGGGCATCATCTCTAACGAGATTAGTCTAGCTATGTGTGCGTTCAAACCCTGTGTACGCGGATGCGAGGCTAAGTACTTCCTTTTTCTAACCATAGTCTCATGTAGGGTGAGCTGGACTGGAGAGCTGGAGATCGTGGAACTAGCGGGGGTGCCGGTGGACATGGCAGACTGAGAGACGGTGGGAGATGGTATTGTTGCCACCGGTGCCCTAGATGCAGTGTTTCCTACTACGAAACTGGTGATTCCCTGACCCTGACTGCTTTGGCCTGGCAAAGAAACCTGCACAGATACTGCAGGTGGTGCGGAAAATGGTGGCCCTACACTGCCGGAAGGGATGTTGCGTTGCTGACTAGCTTCATTGGCCGAGGGTGCTACAACCTTAAGGGACGTTTGGTAGTTAGTCCAGGCTTGCAAATGCATGGTGGTTAAATGTCTATGCATGCAACTTGTATTGAGACTTTTCAGATTCTGTCCTCTGCTTAAGGTAGTTGAACATTTTTGACAGATGACTTTGCGCTGATCAATTGGATGTTGTTTAAAAAAATGCCAGACTGCACTCTTTCTAGCATCGGATACCTTTTCAGGCATTGCAGACTGAGCTTTAACCGGATGGCCACGCTGTCCTCCAACAGGTTTTGGCTTTGCCACGCGTTTTGGGCAAGATACGGGCCCGGCAGATGGAACTTGTTGCGATCTTGATGCCTGCTGCGGCCCCTCCTCCTCCGCTTCAGAACTGCTGCCGCCTGCACCCTGTTCCCCCAATGGCTGCCAATCGGGGTCAAGAACTGGGTCATCTATTACCTCTTCTTGTAGCTCGTGTGCAACTTCGTCTGTGTCACCGTGTCGGTCGGTGGTATAGCGTTCGTGATGGGGCAACATAGTCTCATCAGGGTCTGATTCTTGATCATTACCCTGCGAGGGCAATGTTGTGGTCTGAGTCAAAGGACCAGCATAGTAGTCTGGCTGTGGCTGTGCATCAGTGCACTCCATGTCAGATTCAACTTGTAATGGGCATGGACTGTTAACTGCTTCACTTTCTAAGCCAGGGACGGTATGTGTAAAGAGCTCCATGGAGTAACCCGTTGTGTCGCCTGCTGCATTCTTCTCTGTTGTTGTTTTTGCTGAAGAGGACAAGGAAGCGACTTGTCCCTGACCGTGAACATCCACTAACGACACGCTGCTTTGACATTTACCAGTTTCACGAGAGGAGGCAAAAGAGCTAGAGGCTGAGTCAGCAAGATAAGCCAAAACTTGCTCTTGCTGCTCCGGCTTTAAAAGCGGTTTTCCTACTCCCAGAAAAGGGAGCGTTCGAGGCCTTGTGTAGCCAGACGACGAACCTGGCTCCACAGCTCCAGACTTAGGTGCAATATTTTTTTTCCCACGACCAGCTGATGCTCCACCACTACCACTACCCTCATTACCAGCTGACAATGAACGCCCCCGGCCACGACCTCTTCCACCAGACTTCCTCATTGTTTTAAAAACGTAAACAAACTAACGGTATTTGTTGCTGTCACACAACTTACACGGTGAGCTATAACTTCAGTATGATTTAGCTACCCCTTTACAGGTGAGTGAGACCACAACGAAAATCAGGCACAATGTTACACACTCTGTTGTTGGTGGCACCAAATGAGAGAGATGCCACACACGCAGGACTGTCACTGAAGCACAAATGTAAATATTAATCTCCCACTGATTTGATTTTTTTTTTTTTTCAGGGAGACTTTAGGAAAAAAAAATAATAGAATAAATAATGATTTTTTCAGGAAGAATTTAGAAACCAAATAAAATAAAATGATTTTTTCAGGGAGAATTTAGAAAACAAATAAAACAAAAAAAGGCTTTCTATGGCCAACTGAGTGAGAGATGACGCACACAGGAGTCAGGAGTGGCACACAAGCCCAGAGGCCAATATTTATCTCCCACTGATTGATTTATTGATTTTTTCAGGTAGAATTTAGAACCCAAATCAACCAAAAACATAAATAGGCTTTCTATGGCCCACTATTTGTGAGAGAGATGGCACGCTCAGGACTGGCACACAAGCCCAGAGGCCAATATTAATCTCCCACTTTTTATTTTTTTTCAGGGAAAATTTATAAACCCAATAAAAAAATAAATAAATAGGCTTTCTATGGCCCACTATCTGAGAGAGAGAGATGGCACGCTTAGGACTGGCACACAAGCCCAAAGGCCAATATTAATCTCCCACTGATTGATTTATTGATTTTTTCAGGTTGAATTTAGAACCCAAATAAAGCAAAAAAAAAAAAAAATGGGCTTTCTATGGCCCACTGAGTGAGTGATGATGCACACATTAGTCAGGAGTGGCACACAAGCCCTGAGGCCAATATTTTTCTCCCACTGATTGATGTAGTGATTTTTTCAGGTAGATTTTATAACCCAAATCAAGCAAAAAAATAAATAGGCTTTCTATGGCCCACTGAGTGAGAGATGACACAGACAGGGATGGCACTCTAGCAGAAATGTCAATCTTAATCTACCACAAAAAAAAAAAAACAGGGAGTGTCCTTCAATTACTATCTCCCTGCAGTAATCTCAGCCAGGTATGGCAGGCAGCAATAAGGAGTGGACTGATGCACAAATTAAATAAAAAGTGTGGACAAACAAAAAAGATAGCTGTGCAGAAAGGAAGGAACAAGAGGATTTGTGCTTTGAAAAAAGCAGTTGGTTTGCACAGCGGCGTACACACAGCAATGCAGCTATCAGGGAGCCTTCTAGGGCAGCCCAATGAGCTACAGCGCTGAGGGGAAAAAAAAAAAATGTAGCCTCCACTGTCCCTGCACACCGAAGGTGGTGTTGGGCAGTGGAAATCGCTACAGCACAAGCGGTTTGGTGGTTAATGGACCCTGCCTAACGCTATCCCTGCTTCTGACGAAGCGGCAGCAACCTCTCCCTAAGCTCAGATCAGCAGCAGTAACATGGCGGTCGGCGGGAACGCCCCTTTACAGCCCCTGTGACGCCGCAGACAGCAAGCCAATCACTGCAATGCCCTTCTCTAAGATGGTGGGGACCAGGACCTATGTCATCACGCTGCCCACACTCTGCGTTTACCTTCATTGGCTGAGAAATGGCGCTTTTCGCGTCATTGAAACGCGACTTTGGCGCGAAAGTCGCGTACCGCATGGCCGACCCCGCACAGGGGTCGGATCGGGTTTCATGAAACCCGACTTTGCCAAAAGTCAGCGACTTTTGAAAATGAACGACCCCTTTCGCTCAACCCTAATGGTAACCTTTCTTGACTGCTGTGATGTCAGACACTAGCTAAGATGTTTATTCAGTGCTTTATGGCTTTCTCTCCTTATCACTATGGCTAAGCAGTGAGCTGTCACGTTTTCTCACTATCCAGATTCACCATATAATGGTTGCTGCATTCCCTGCCTCTGCTTTTATACAGGTTATAATAATCTATCCTCATTGGCTGTTCTTTCAGTGCTGTCACACACTATGATGTTTATTCACTGCTTTATGGCTTTCTATCCTAACCTTCATGGCTAAACTGTGAACTGTGACATTTTCTCATGATCCAGATTCACCACGTAATGGCTAATGCATTCTTTGTTTCTGCCTTTATACAGGTTATAATAGTCTATCCTCATCGGCTGTTCTCTACTATTACACACATCTGTGATGTTTGTTCACTGCTTTATGGCTTTCTCTACTTATCTCTATGTATAAGTTGTGAGCTGTGACATTTTCTCACTCTCCAGATTTACCGCATAATGGTTTACCATATGTGGCATAGACAAAAGTATTTGTTGGTTATGTCTTTTCAACCCTGGTGCACCCTCCCCAGGTGCACCCCAGGATCACCCTTTGAGCAATTCTTTCATTAATCCATGAACCAGAGATCCATAATGCTCCTTATTAGTTAGTTATTATTCCCGGGGATGTCACAAGCGTCCATGTATTTGATATGCAGTACTTGGGTTTAAGGGGTAATGTTTCTCCTTGCGTAGAGGGACATGCCTGGCATACCAGTGTAAAGAGACTTATAGGCCATGATCCTCTGGGAAATTAAATATGCAATTTCCCTCTTCAGAGAGGAAGAGGACTAGAACTCTAGCGCCATTAATTGAAAGTAGCAATCCAAAAAGTCAATTTTGACCCTTAAGCAATCTTTGCCACAGGACTTAGACTAAAAGCCAATCTATATACTCAAATTTTCAGGCGTGTTTTGGAGTGTTTGCTCCATCTCAGTGCAAAAAAAGAGATCTGATTTGGCTAGGTAAGACTGTGATCTAAGTGGTAATGTTTCTACTTGTGGATGCCTGACATTCCAGTGTAAGTATTCAGAAACATCTAGGCCATACAATGCTTCTCTGGGAAATGTATTATGCAAATTGCCTATTCAGAGAGAAAGAGGACTAGAACTCTCTGGAAGTAGCAATCCTAAAAGTCAATATCGACGCCTTAACGAGCCTTGCCACCTGACCTAGGAAAAAACAGGGTGGCACATGTTAAGGAGCTGAAACTCCTAAACCCTTCATCCAATTTTAATGTGGATACCCTCAAATGAAAGCTGAAAGTCTGAACCTCAACTGCATCTGAATGGTTTTGTTTAAAATTCATTGTGGTAATGTCTGTAACCAAAATTAGAAAAATGTTATCTCTGTCCAAATATATATGGACCTAACTATATATGGCATCATGCTACCAGACGGTAATGCACAACACAGCCACTAGGTGACAGCATATAGACACATGCAGTATAAGCATCTCCCGACAGAGTATCACAAAATCATGTTTTATTGTTCCTTTTTGAAGGTGGCTACAAGAAGCCACTAAAATTGTCGTAAGATGCGCCAATAAGAGAGATAAGGCAGAACACGTCTAATGTTCTATGTCTAACGTCTGTCGTCCTAGGAATGATACTCACAATGTCTGTTCTGATATTATATTTCACACAGATTTGACTGTACCAGTGAAAGTGGTACAAATCCATTGAAATGTAAGGCCGTGTTCACACATAGAGTTTTTTTTTATTTTTTTCTTGTTGCGTTTTTTTTTATGAATATAAGGCTGCCGTCACACAATCAGTATTTGATCAGTATTTGTAAGCCAAAACCAGGAGTGGGTGATAAATACAGAAGTGGTGACATGTTTCTATTATACTTTTCCTCTAATTGTTCCACTCCTGGTTTTGGCTTACAAATACTGATGTAAAATAAAAGACTGAAGCTGCATCCTCACGCTCAGCGTCTCCCAGATGTCGGGCTGAGCAATCGCATTTTATGTCACTACTTAGCAATGCATCTGGATGTAGCAGGGTTGAGTTTGTCAAAGGACATATGGAATATTGGTGGACAGGTGAGGATTTCTTTGTTTTTTATTTTCCTGATTTTTGGGGGATAATAATAAATGTGTCAAAGAGAGTCAGGGGGTGTTTTGTTCAAATGAAGGGCTTTGCTATGTGTGTGGTGTTTTTTTTTTTTACTTAAACTGATGCAGTTAGTAATGGGGTGTCTTATAGACATCTCTCCATTACTAACCGCTGGGTTTGATGTCTGCTCACATTACAAAGCTGACATCAACCTCAATGCTATTACCGCATTTGCCACCACACCAGGGCAAGTAGATAGATCCAAAGATAAGCCCCTTATTTGATGCATCTAATAGATGATGAGGGGTGATGTTATTAGCCTGAAAGGGGGCCAATATCCATGGCCCCTTCCTAGGCTATTAATATCAACCTGCAGCTGTCTGCCTAGCCTGTGCTGTTTATTCAAAATAGGGGGGAATCCACATCATTTTTTGGGAGGGTCACACCTTGTTAATAACCAGCAAAGTCTTTGCAGACAGCTGTGAGCTTATATTAATAGCTTGGGAAGCTCCATGTTGATTACCCCCTTCCCAGACTATAAACTTCAGCCCCCCACTGTCGGCTTTCCCTCAGCTGGTTTAGAAAAATATGAGGGACCCCCACACCACGTTTTTCTTTTATGTTATCTATATATCTATTCTATATTGATGGTTTACATTCTGAATATACTGTACTCGGAAATTTAGTGTTTTCTATGAGATTGGCGCATAAAAAATAAAGCAATTTTTTTTCCCACACTCATTGACTTTCATTGGTGAGTCTTGGCCTTTGTTTTACGCCTGATTGACTAACATTGTAGCGGGTGCAATGCGATGTTTTCTTACATTGCACTTGTCGAGTGTATAGGCAGATGTGAGCGAACCCTAAGCCTCATACATGCATCCATGTTTAAACATGTAGGTGAAAAAAATGTACAGGTGTCATCAGTGTTTGGCCAATGTGTCCATTCTTAGACATTCGATTTTTACACGTATGAGAAAAACGGACCGATTTTTCTAATCAGATTTTGATCAACGTGTGGCACAAGTGTGATCTGATTCTCTTGTACGTGGAGAAATAAAAAAAAAAATGAAAGTCTCCACCTTCTCCATTCTAACAGTCCATGAAAATCGGATTCCACTCGGATGTCTTCCAAGTGCGGTATGATTTTTTTTCACAGACTCATTGACTCGCATTGACGATTTTGATATGACCCTTAGATCAAAATTGGAAATGACTCTGCAATTTTCTGTGGATCACTCAGTTTGCAATATCAGACATTACCAGTGCACATGAGTGGCACTATTTCTGAAAAATAAAAAAGAACAGCAGGTGTTCTCAAGATTCTCTCTATCACTAAGGGTGCACGTAACGAGTGTTTTTTCTATCACCATCATGTGGATTTAATTTTTTGATATTTATGGAATCAAATTTGAAGATTTTATCTATTTTTTGGATGTGCCTATTCATTTTTAATTTCTTGCAACTACTTAAACTATATTTTGGTGTTCACATAAAGCTGTGTGTATATATAAATGTCCGACGTACTTTATAGAAGATATCTCTAATGTATCTCTTTACCAAAAGATCCTATTTAATAGATAGGGATAATGTGTGCAATTTCATGCAAAGAAATTAGGAGCAAAAGTCTCCGATTATGACCCGTTACAGGTAGATGAAGCTGGGTTCTTCTATAATTCTCGTTCTGAGGAGCAGGTATGATCTCTAGATAAATATGATTTCCGAATGAAGTGCCGAAACTCCATAAAGTTGTAGTAAATGTCAAAGTCCTAATGACTAGATTTGTGTCTTGGACCCTTCACATTTCCACATTTTCAATGTTTATCTTTATTGCTCCGATATAAAGCAGCTACATAAAAAGTGAAGAAACTTTGCTAAAAGTTTGGATTTAATGTTCCATATAAGCGATTTCTGGTCTGTAATGAAACAGTATAACGGCAACTTACAGAGATTTGTTGCTCTCTTCTATCTGCTCTTTTTTCCTGGATTAAGCTCTGAGATCAGACACGAGGTCTGTAAACATGGAGACACGTACAGTACATAGAGCAAAGTATTGGGAGAATGTCACCCGCTCGTTGTACCTGAAGGAGCTTTTCTGACATCACATCATAAATCAATAGAGATAATATGGGAATTTTGGAATTTCGGGAGAGTCCAGGTAGGCTATCTTTGTTCTACTTCAGTGTTCCCCAACTCCGGTCCTCAAGAGCCACCAACAGGTCATGTTTTCAGGATTTCCTTAGTATTGCACAGGTGATAATTGCATCAACTGCACAGGCAATAATGCCATCACCTGTGCAATACTAAGGAAATCCTGAAAACATGACCTGTTGGTGGCTCTCGAGGACCGGAGTTGGGGAACACTGTTCTACTTCATCCCAAAGATATTGGATGGGGCTGAAGTCTGAGCTCTGTGCCGTCGATCATGTTCTTCCACCAAACTCCCCCAACCGTGTTTGTATGGACCTTGTGCACTGGGCACAGTCATTGGGAGCAGAAAAGGGCCTTCAATTAGCTACAATTGTCTACAATGTCTTTCCTTCTCCAGAGTCGACTGCTTGAGAGTCCAGTGGTGGCGGCTTTACACCACTCCATCCAACGCTCGGCATTGTGCTTATACGGCTGCATGCAGTTTCTTGCCAATGAAACTCCCAGCGGGGGCGCGGTGTTTGTGCTAAAGTTCCACCAGAGGAGGTTTGGACTCCGTAGTGTTGGAGTCAGCAGAGCGTTGGTGACTTTTCTGACCTCGGCTCCTCAGCACTCATCCCCCCGCTCTATAACATTACGGGTCTTCACTTTGTGGCTGAGTTGTTGTGGTTTCTTCTACTTATCAATAATGTCACTCACAGATGATGGAGAAGATTAAGGAGGAAGAAATGTCAGGAACTTCTTACTCCGGTGACTGCTATTACAGGACCGCGCTGGTATTAATTAGCTCTGCACCACCGGCCAGTCTTCACGTTAGTAAAGGTAGACGGCATGGTGAGGGACAGGAGGTTATACAGTTGTGAGGGGATGGATGTTATATACCGGGGGGCTGGATGCTATACACCAGGGGCAATGGGGCGGGAATTATACATTGGAAGCCATCTTTTATACATCAGGGACAAAAGGGCTGGATGTTATATATCGGATGGGGGGTGATGGAGCTGGAAGTTATACACTTGGGGGGCAAAAAGACCAGATTTTCCACTCGGGATGCAATGAGACTGAATGAAGAACCTGAATGCAGTGATTAAAGATGTGTCCAATGCTTTTGTTCATACATTGTTTGTGTATTTATTACCCTATACACATATTTTGAAGAACTAAGAAACTAGTAAGACTTTCCCAGGTTCACAATTCTCATGTGCCTTTGTAGTGGGGTAAATCTTAGGTGAGGCCCCCCACTTCACCAGCCTTATGACTGACGACTGACATCTATTAGTGATGTTTTGTGTTTTTCGACTTTGACATGTCTTTTCATTGGGGGTTCATTAGATTCGCACAAATCCAAAGTGCAAATAAAAGACTTAATGAAGACAGATGGCATTTTATTTTTCCAGTTGAAAAGTTTTATATTAAGCAGTTTTGTTATAGCGGCCCATTAACTTGGTCTATTAACCCGTATTAAGTTGCAGCAGACACATAATACAGAGAATTGTCACTTGGTACAGTGCACACTGACATTGGTATGCATTGCGCGCAGTTACACTTTAAAGTGACAAAACTCACATACAAGTATATTGTTTAAATGAGAAAAACCCTACTACAACCACTTTCACTATCAATTGTGATGCTTTAATTTATCTATCTGTCTAAACATTAACCTCACCTCTATATATCCATCTATTAGAGATGAGCATATTGGTTCAAGACAAATGGATTTCACTTCTAATTCTACCAATTTTTTAAAATTATTTTTAATCTGTTTTCTAATAACTTAGCGCAAGTCCAATAAAATGCTGAGTTTTAGAGATCGAGGAAAAAGGTAAAAAAAAACCTCGCAGCTCACCTATCCCAACTGTCGCAGCCCCTAGTCCAATACTCTGTGCAACCTTTCGTCTGGTCCTCCATGCAGCCGTCAGGACTCGAATCCAGCAGCTCTTCCCTCTGAGCTGTTCAGCTCGCTGGACACGTCCTTGCTTAACCAGATACTGTTACCTGCGTGGTTCCTGATTGTCTCCATCCTGCGCTCCTGATTGTCTCCAACCCAAGTTCCTGATTGGCTCAACCCTGTGATCTCCTGATTGAACACCCTACTTAAACATGGCACTGCACTTTCTTCCTTGTGAGACTATTGAGCTCCCATCCTTTAGTCTAGCTTATTTCCACCTGCTGCTTATCCTCAAGAATCTACTGCTGCTCCATGTACCGACCTCTGGCTATTTCCTGACTACTTTACCTGATTATCCTCCCAACAATACTGCTGCTCCGTGTAACGACCCATTGGATGATGGGAGCTGTAGTCCATCCACTGACACCAGTGACCGGAGGTAAACTTTATACCTCCGATCACAGCTGTAAAAAGACAGCGTGGGAACCGCGGCTATCTGACCGGCAGGGATGATTTCACTGCCAATCAAAAGCAGTGTTTGCCGCACTGTCATGCACATAACAGCGTGACAAACACCCGGTTTTTGGGCAGCCGAACCCGAACAGTTACACTGTTGAAGTCCTGAAAATGTCTGTGTTTGGGGTCCGTGCCTGAACAGTAGGTGTTCGGTACGGTCGCCGTACTTTATTGTTCGGTTCATCCATCTCTAATCCTGGGTTAAACTTAGATACTGAAACACTGACTTCCATTGAGAGCTCCATTGACTGTATGTTGGGGGTTCACAGCAAGAGCTTCCAAATGCAAATGCCACACCTGTAATCAGCTCCAGACCTTTTCTCTGCTTAAATGATGATGGATTAATAATGGAAAAGCCCATGCAGCCCATTAAAGAGCTTTTGAGATAATTGTCCAATTACTTTTGGTCCTTTTCAAAAGAGATAGCTATGTATTAAAGAGCTGTAATTCCTGCATGGTTTCCCTTTCCCTTCCATGCAGGAACGCTGACATACTCACTGCCGTGGCCGCTCAGTCACCTCCCCAGTCCCGGTCTCCTGTCTCCTGTGTCTGTGCATTTCCCAGCAGCATGCCTAATGCGCACTCTCTCCCCTGTTCTTAAAGGGACAGCACACACACCTGCTAAGATCCCCCATCCAATAGCTAGGACGGATCTTGAATAAAAGGCACTTTCCTCAATATGGCGGTGCCGAAACAACATTCTTTCATTAGTGAGTTGGGGTGCTACCAGTGAGTTGTGGGGTCTCAGTCTCTGAACCATGGGTCCTTGTGTGGCCAAGTCCTGAACCCATACCCCTGGTCCTTGTGTGACTAGGTCCTGAACTCAAACCCCTATTCCTTGTGGGACCACAGCCTGCACCAGAACCCTGAACCTGAAACTGCATCAGGCGGTTTCCAAACCTGTAACCCCACCAGTGGTACCTGAACTCTGAAACTGCTCTGGCTGTACCTGAATGCCGAAACTGCTCCAGTGATATCTGAACTCTGAAGCCACACTGGTGGTATCTAAACTCTGAAACCGCTTTGGCGGTAGATGAACTCTGAAGCCTCTCTAGCAGTATATAAAACTGTTCCCCAGACCTGGGTGTCTGAATGTGCACCTATTCAAGTACTTTCTGTTCTCTGGACAGTTATACCAGTCTCCGAATCCAGCCCTGTGTGTGACTCCTGTCAGTGTCCATTCTACCTGAGGATCCAGAATTGATATAGTCTGAGCTGAGCCTGAGTCCATGTCCATGTCTGCGTACCTAACCCCTGGGGTCAGCAGCTGCAGTATCGGGGACTGACTATGAGAGGTACCGCTTAGCTACACCCCTCCTAGGCAAGTCCGGCCCGGTGGCACAGTTGGTCCACGAACCACGTGAACCACCTGCATATGTTACACCCTTACTCCAATTAGGATGTGAATTTCCTCAAATTAAAGCTGAGACTCTGATCTTTAAGTCCACATTGATTATATTACTGTATCTGGAATACGTTTTGACAATCAACTAAAATGCCAAAACTTGTGTCACTATCCAAATATTTCTGGACCTAATGGTATAAATGTTTTTCTGCTTATCTAATTATCTATTTACTGTATCTATCTTTTATCTTTCTAATGTGTTGATGTAGTATATTCATGTGTCCTTATACAATATGTATTCATTATTGCAGAGATGGTTTTAGTTAATTAATGAAACGTATTATTGCAGAACTCACTTTAACAAAGTGCTCATATAGTATGGTAATTTCTTTAGCACCTGAACATTCAAGGTCCATGTGCGTTACATTCTGCAGCCTTTTATTCATCTTCATTAATAGGATATTTACAATTTTATATGTATTCGGCCTTGAGCTATTTACTTACCCGAGCCCAAGGTATCGAATCTACTACAATTAAAGGATTAGAAAAAAATACTAAGATGGGGGTCGCTTTTCTGGATCCAGTGCCTCCTCTCTTCTTCTGATTGCTGTTCTCCTTCCCTGCGTCATGTGTATGATGCATCCTATGTCATCCACACTGTGTCGCCAATGATGCTCCTGGCAATGGAAGAGCAAAACACTGTGGTGCGCATCATGCGTCATCTTTACCTGAGGGTTATTGACACTCTTTGGCCTTTAGCGGCGCATGCGCACTACAGTAGTTTGCTCTGGGCAGAGAGAAGTGTGCCTGAGCAGGAGCGCGATGGAGGACATTATGTGGATGATGTAGGATGCATCAACCACATGAAGCAGAGAAGGAGGATGGCGATCGTAGGAAGAGAGGAGATGCTGGATCCAGACCAGAGACGCCCATCGGACCAGACCGCGCCATCTTTAAGTAAAATAAAAGGTCTTTTTTGTGCCAAGCATAATGGATTGAAGACATACATACAGCATACTAGAATTATGTTACAGAGAGCTTACAGGTGCTGGCCGTACTTTATATGGGGAAAACCTGGTGACAGGTGTTAGGGGGTCAAGTTCCGCCTCTGCACAGGGGGAATCTCGAACGATCTCCTTTGCGGTTTCCCATTCTTTTCCAGCCGCAGTGGAGCCTGCTCAGCGGAGACGTCAGTCCCAGCGTCTGGCTCAGCCTGATACTGTTCGGATAGTTACTGCTGCCTTTCCAGGCTCAGCCATTGTAGTCAGTACTGGTCAGCGGCGAGCAGACGTCTCTGGGACTAAGCCCTGCTTTTCCCCTTCTGAACATGGCCAAGGTAAGACCTCTCATTGGAGGTCAGGGGTCACATGCTCAGGTACTGCAGCAGCTACCATTGGTCCTCTAGGAAGGTTATGAAGTTGTTTAGGTACTGTAACAACTCCCATTGGTCCTCTAGGAAGGTCCTGAAGTTGCTGCAGCTATAAAAGGTTTGCATGGCCGCACGGCCATGCGCTAGTATCAACTAAAGTTTTGTGCTCTGCGCCAGTGTGGTCTTATGCATGTGGATTCAGGGTTCGGCTGTATTAAGCCCTTAGAATACTGGCACCACCGGTGAGGAGTTTTGTGTGAGTGGATTCAGGGCCCGGCTGAAATATGCCCCTAGAATACTGGCACCTCCGGAGAGGAGTTGTGTGTAAGCTTTGCTGACTGCATGACCACTGTTGACCCTATTTGCTAGCTGTTCCCTTGTGAGATTAACAGGGCACAGCATTCTCTTTTCTCAAGCGTCTCTGTGAAGTAACAGAGTTCGCTTATACCGCCATATAGTACCGCCATCTACTAGCAGCAGGTTCTCTCCTTCACGGTGGACCCCAGGTTGCGAACGCACCTACTATTCAATATATATTTAATCGATGCGTTCTGCCAACCCTAACAACAGATTCCCTTTAATGATGTTGAAAACTAAGATACAGAATATTGGAGATGGTATAGATAACAAGGTTTCATGTACTTTGAAAGCCATCACATTAAATGATGCAGAAAATATTCTTAAATTTACTTAAATGGAATGTGTCAGCCCAAACTGACAGTATAAATTAAGCATTGAGACTTGTAGGAGATATAGCTACTAGTGATGAGCAAGTTTGCTCAGTATTCGAGTTTTCCGAGCTTGCTCGGGTGTTCTCCGAGTATCTTGGGCCTGCTCGTATATTATGTTTGTGTCCCCGCAGTTGCATGATTTGCGGCTGCTAGACAGCCTGAATGCATGTGGGGATTCCCTAACAAACAGGCAATCCCTGCATATGTTAAGGTTGTCTAGCAGCCCCAAATCATGCAGCTGCAGGGACACAAACATAATCTACGAGCACATTTAAGATACTTGGCGTACACCCGAGCATGCTCGGAAAACTCGAGCAGCGAGCACACTCGCTCATCACTAATAGCTACTATAAAAATTGCACTCTTAGTTCTCTAATTACTTCCTCTATTCTGCAAAAAAGTGAAGTCCTATCAAGCATGTTAATTAAAGTAATCAACGTACACTTGGTGTGACCGAGGGGTTTAGGGCACTGTTCCACCCACTGGTTTCGCCTGCCCTTGCTCTTTCACTGGTGATTGATAGCACTGTCTTGCTTGGAACGAGTGTTCCCTACACAGAAAGCATCAATGAAGAAGGCGGGCAGAATGGTGAACCGTGCCTCTTGGCTAGACCCAGGGTGCACCGAGAACTCTAATTAGAATATATGATTAAACTTCATTTTCTGCAGAACGGAGACAGCAATTAGAAAACTAACGGTGCTATTTTTATAGGGACTATATCCAAACAAAGCTGTGTGCTCTGTTTATACTATCTACTTAGGCTGACAAACTCCTTTTAAGTAGATATAGGACAAGTCAGACATATACAGTAGTTGAGTATATGATTAGCTTTAGATGGTTTTGAGAAGATTTAATAACACTTTTTTTAAAGAAATTCAATAAAACCCGAATCTTTTCCACGGCTTTGAACTTCAATGAATTTCAGCAATCCTTTGTAACTGAGGGCAGCTCAGAAGACCTAAGGTCATGGTGGTAGTAGAATACAAAGACAGGGCAATCAATACGTATCGCACAAATCCCATACTACCATGCCAGTAGGTGGCATCTCAGACCCGTGTAGTAAACTTGACTAGCAGTGGTTCAGAGTTACCAAATTGTTTGACGTGACATATTAGTATTTGCCAATGATTGTCTTATGTATTTACTGAAATATTTATCATATGAACAAAATGGTTTCCTTTACATAAAATCTGTTTTTATAACAGTTCATAAAGTCAAGGATTCAACTAGGGCTATGAGATACAAGAGTTTTGACTACAACCTTGATAGTAAATTTTACACATCTGACAGAATACGACAAGAGTTGCGCGAATCTCCTGAAATTAAATTCGTGCAGTTTCACTCAATTCGGGATGGAAATTCAATTTTCAGCAAATAAATGTGAAGAAAATTAAATCGGGCAGGAAGGGATTAAAAAAAAAATCTTATTCTTACCCTTCCTTGAAAACCCCACCTTCTCCATACCTGTCTTGCTTCTGCTAGTCCTCCAATCAGCTCTTCTATCTTATATGGATGTCATTGATGTGGGAGCTTGTGAATGGAAGACCCAACTGGATGGAAGATGGAAGAGGCAAGACAGAAGAGCCGATCGGGACAAGAAGAGGGCCGGCTGAAGAGAGGTGAGTATAAGATTTAAAAAAAACCTCAGTGTTACTGCCATGAGACGCCAATGCCTGACACACTGGCGTGAGCTGAAAAGCCTCTGGTTGGTCGGTGACGTATATTGCGATGCAGGGAATCAGAAGGTCCGTGTGGTGCAATATACTTCAGCTGGATATGCACCCTTGGATGCATATCCAGTTGAAGTAGATGCTGGGGTAGGCGATGTCTCCTCCTGCACACTCACAGTCACATTTGTATCCTTTGCGACCGTGATAGTTACACCCCTGACTGTAGCTGCCAATGTTTCTGAATCACTTCTGAATCAATGTTGTTATATCAACATTTGAGTTTTTGTGTTATAAATTGCATTGTAGCTGGAATGACATGGCGGCACTGCTCTACGGGTGCACTGCATTCACTCATAGGTAGTGTTGAGCATTCCGATACCGCAAGTATCGGGTATCGGCCGATACTTGCGGTATCGGAATTCCGATACCGAGATCCGATACTTTTGTGGTATCGGGTATCGATATCGGATCAATAGGGATGTGTAAAATAAAGAATTAAAATAAAAAATATTGATATGCTCACCCCTCCGGCGGCCCCTGGACATCACGCTGGTAACCGGCCGGCTTCTTTGTTTAAAATGAGCGCCTTCAGGACCTGCGAATGACGTCGCGGCTTCTGATTGGTCGCATGCCGCCCATGTGACCGGCACGCGACCAATCACAAGCCGCGACGTCATTCTCAGGTCCTTAATTCCTAGAATTAGGAGTTTTGTGAATGAGAATGACATCGCGGCTTCTGATTGGTCGTGTGCCGGTCACATGGGCGGCACGCGACCAATCAGAAGCCATGACGTCATTCGCAGGTCCTGAAGGCGCTCATTTTAAACAAAGTAGCCGGCCGGTTACCAGCGTGATGTCCAGGGGCCGCCGGAGAGGTGAGCATATCAATATTTTTTATTTTAATTCTTTATTTTACACATCCCTATGGATCCCAGGGCCTGAAGGAGAGTTTCCTCTCCTTCAGACCCTGGGAACCATGAGAATACCTTTAGATACTTGATGTCCCATTGACTTGTATTGGTATCGGATATCGGTATCGGCGATATCCGATATTTTTCGGGTATCGGCAGATACTATCCGATACCGATACTTTCAAGTATCGGACGGTATCGCTCAACACTACTCATAGGTAGAGAAGAACAAATAAATTCACAAAATCCTGGTCCAGTGGTCAGCTCATGTATTTCCACGGCCGCTAAATTGGAGTCTTGCAAACCATCTTCTACCTTCCAGCATCTACGATTCCTGTTTAGATTAGTTGGTTTGGTCCAGTGCCATAACAATTCACCAATGTGCCAGGTCAGCTAATCAAATAAGGAACTGTGGATACCGTTAAGTGAGAAGCGGTTTGCAGGGCCTCTATCCAGCAACAACAAAATATTGGCCTGGTCACTGGACCAGACTAAGGAATACAACAAGCAATCCAA
This sequence comes from Ranitomeya imitator, assembly GCF_032444005.1. Lineage (NCBI taxonomy): Eukaryota > Metazoa > Chordata > Amphibia > Anura > Dendrobatidae > Ranitomeya > Ranitomeya imitator. The sequence goes on from NC_091291.1 coordinate 123,012,483, forward strand.
GAAACAATGGTTCCTATGCTCGGTGGAAAGATGTATGCCCGTGCACAGTAGCTCTTCAGAACAATGAATAAGATGTATCTGGAAGGGCTTTGGAATACATTTTTCAGCAATGCATTAGATGTATAAAGTATATTATTCAATTATCAATGTATTTTTCTGTGTGGACATGAGGGATGTTAATTTCAGTCTTTATCTTTTATACAGTACATGATATGAAGGCACATGTAGGATTATTGGAACTCCTAAGGTGAACCCGGAGAACCACAACAACGAACCTCCCAAGGGTGAGCTGGCCTGGTAAACCACCCCCTATACAGGGAGCATCAGGGGCAGACCCAAAGGAGACTATTGCTGCGGACTGATACCTGGGGACAGGACGTAGGAGAAGCACGAAGGCAGGAGAGGGAAAAGAGCAGGAAGCAGAGACTGGTGGTACAAGAGGGACTGTAACAAAACAGACAGAGGAAGACAAAGGGAGGAAACTCAGGAGAGACTGGGAAACGGGAGAACAAGGAGCAGACAGGGATGGGCGGAAGGCACACGGAAAGCGCTACTGCGGGGTACCGGGATGAGGAAGCACTGGAAATGAGACAGTGCAAAAATACAGGACTGAAAACAGGAAAGCTCAGGGAAGCAAGGGACCTGAAGCTAGCGAAGCACAATAGACAATCAGGCAAAGAGTTGGGGGAGAGGCTACCTGATATAGGATGAGTAGCGCAGCACTTCTGGGTCAGGAAACCTCCAGGATCACGAAGGGGAGGAGCGGTGCGAGCGAAGACCAGCCTGTGGGAGTGCGCGTGTGCCGCCGGAGCAGGAAGGTGAAGTGCGCACGCGCCGCTGCTGAGAACCAGGATGCAGCGAGGAGGCAGGAACAGCAGAGACCAGGTGGTGCGCGGACAGCCCGGGAGCGCGCACAGACGGACACGCACGCCGGGAGCCGGAAGAAGACCCAGCAGAAGCGGCAGCAGTGGCGCGCCGGGACAGGTAAGTATGTAAAGAGCCAGAGGGGGATGCGGGAGACGTGACAGCACATTTATCCAACAAATACATAGAGAGTTGATGTATGGTAATTGAAGAGGATAGTAAATATTTTCCGCTTTGCTAATGCCCTTTTAGTAATTCTGCATCTACTGCGCATCTTTCCAATGTTCCAGTTTTTCAATGATTCCTTTCTATATTACAATTGAAAAAATTCTGTCTGACTTCTCACAAATCCTCCGGTTTTATCTTTTTAATTCCCATTTTTGATTTTGGCAGTTTAAGCCCAGTGGCTTCCATGTAATTCACTAGAGTCCACCTGCAGCCAAGCCCGTGTACAAAAGTCTGAAAGCTCGGGCTGCTGAATCTACTATATAATTGTCTAAGGGTCACTTCCATCTGTCTGTCTGTCTGTCTTTCCGTCTGTCTGTCACGGATATTCATTGGTTGTGGCCTCTGTCATGGAAATCCAAGTCACTGATTGGTCGCGGGAAAACAGCCATGACCAATCAGCGACGGGCACAGTCCAGAAGAAAATGGTCGCTCCTTACTCCCCGCAGTCAGTGCCCGATGCCCGCATACTCCCCTCCAGTCCATGCTCACACAGGGATAATGGCAGCATTGACCGCGGTGTAACGCACTCGGTTAACGCTGCTATTAACCCTGTGCGACCAACTTTTTACTATTCATGCTGCCTATGCAGCATGAATAGTAAAAATATCTAATGTTAAAAATAATAATAAAAAAAGAAAATAGTTACATACTCACCTTCTGGAGCCTCCGGATCGAAGCGGCCGGTTACCGATGCTCCTCGTGACCGCTCCATGCATTGTGGTCTCGCGAGAGGATGACGTACGGTCTTGCGAGACCACTACGTCATCTTCTCGCGAGACCGCAATGCACTCTTCAGACCGGAGCGCGCGAGGAGCATCGGTAACCAGCCGCTTCGATCCGGAGGCTCCGGAAGGTGAGTATGTAACTATTATTTATTTTAATTCTTTTTTTTAACAGGGCTATGGTGCATACTATGTGACTGGCCAATATACTATGTGACTGTGCTGTATACTACGTGGCTCTGTGCTGTATACTACGTGACTGAGCAATATACTACGTGGCTGGGCAATATACTATGTGGCTGGGCAATATACTATGTGGCTGGGCAATATACTATGTGGCTGGGCTGTATACTACGTGGCTCTGTGCTGTATACTACGTGACTGGGCAATATACTATGTGACTGGGCAATATACTATGTGGCTGGGCAATATACTATGTGGCTGGGCAATATATTATGTGGCTAGGCAATATACTATGTGGCTGGGCAATATACTACGTGGCTGGGCAATATATTATGTGGCTAGGCAATATACTATGTGGCTGGGCAATATACTACGTGACTGGGCAGTATACTACGTGTCTGTGCTGTATACTACGTGGCTATGTGCTGTATACTACGTGACTGGGCAATATACTATGTGACTGGGCAGTATACTATGTGGCTGGGCAATATACTATGTGGCTGGGCAATATATTATGTGGCTAGGCAATATACTATGTGGCTGGGCAATATACTACGTGGCTGGGCAATATCCTATGTGGCTGGGCAATATACTACGTGGCTGGGCAATATACTACTTGGCTGGGCAGTATATTACGTGGTTGGGCAATATACTACGTGTCTTTGCTGTATACTACGTGGCTCTGTGCTGTATACTACGTCACTGGGCAATATACTATGTGGTTAGGCAATATACTATGTGGCTGGGCAATATACTATGTGGCTGGGCAATATACTATGTGGCTGGGCAATATACTATGTGGCTGGGCAATATACTACGTGGTTGAGCAATATACTACGTGGGCTGTGCAATATACTACGTGGACATGCATATTCTAGAATACCCGATGCATTAGAATCGGGCCACCATCTAGCCTATAATAAATGCCCTATTATACATTTTGTAAGAATAAAATGGATAACGCGTATTAAATGGAAGCGTAGAGCTTTATTCTGATTGAGTTCAGATACTTGACATTTGTCAGCAAAATTTAAATTAAAAACTTAACCTGACCGGCCATAACATTAAAAATGGTAAAAGTCTGCATTTTGCTGCCAAAACAGCTCTGACCCATTGAGGCATGACTTCTGAAAGTGTTTTGTTATAAATTAAACCAAAACATTAAGTCGAATGAAGTAAGACCTCAGGGATCGAACTTGTTTTTCCACCACCTTCCACAATTGGATTGAGAACTGAGGAATTTGGAGGCCAAGTCAACACCTTGAACTTTTTGTTGGGTTCCTGGAACCACTCCTGAATAAGTGTTGCATTGAGGCAGGAGACATTATCCTTCTGAAAAAGTCTGCTGTCATTAGGAAGTATTGTGAAGGTATATACTTGATCTGCAAAAAGTTTTAGGCTGATAATACATGTCAAAGGCAATACTCAAGGCACTTTAGACAATTTTAGAGGTGCATAGGGAGGAAAAATTCCCTCACGGGCGATAATGTATTCTAATAGATTTCAATCAGCAATATGTGCTACAATAACTGTTCTGTAACATTGGAGAGGGCCGCCATCAGGGCATTACTGACCTGACTGGCGTATGGGGCCCGGCGGGCAGAGGGGGCCTGCATCGGGCCCCGTCTCATCTGCTCACCGGGCCCCTACCGGCAGGCTACACCGGACCCTTAGCGGCGCTGCGGCACTTTTTACGCTATTGACGTGCGGGCCCGCGCCTGCACGTCAATAGTTAACAGCCGCCAGCCAATCGGAGGCTAGCAGCTGACGTCAGCCGCAGTGTGCACGTTGCCGGCATCTGATGTCATTGTCAGTTGCCGGCGAGTGCGCGCTTCAGCTGCACGGAGGGAGCTTGGCCCTCCGCAGGAGCGCGGCCAGGTAAGAAGAACTTTTTTTTTATTGAGAGAGGTGATCCGGGGGGCTCGGGGCAGACTATGAGACATGGGAACATAATGCTGGACACAGGGAGCAGAATGCTGGACATAGGGGAAGAATGCTGGACATGGGTGCAAAATGCTGGACATAGGGCAGAATGCTGGACATGGGGGAAGAATGTTGGACATGGGGGCAGAATGCTGGACATGGGGGCAGAATGCTGGACATGGGAGCAGAATGGTGGACATGGGGGCAGAATGCTGGACATGGGGCAGAATGCTGGACATGGGGGAAGAATGCTGGACATGGGAGCAGAATGGTGGACATGGGGGCAGAATGCTGGACATGGGGCAGAATGCTGGACATGGGGGAAGAATGCTGGACATGGGAGCAGAATGCTGGACATGGGGGAAGAATGCTGGACATAGGGGAAGAATGGTGGACATGGGGGAAGAATGCTGGACATGGGAGCAGAATGGTGGACATGGGGGCAGAATGCTGGACATGGGGCAGAATGCTGGACATGGGGGAAGAATGCTGGACATGGGAGCAGAATGGTGGACATGGGGGCAGAATGCTGGACATGGGGCAGAATGCTGGACATGGGGGAAGAATGCTGGACATAGGGGAAGAATGGTGGACATGGGGGAAGAATGCTGGACATGGGAGCAGAATGGTGGACATGGGGGCAGAATGCTGGACATGGGGCAGAATGCTGGACATGGGGGAAGAATGCTGGACATAGGGGAAGAATGCTGGACATGGGGGCAGAATGCTGGACATGGGGCAGAATGCTGGACATGGGGGAAGAATGCTGGACATGGGGCAGATTGGTGGACATGGGAGCAGAATGCTGGACATGGGGGAAGAATGCTGGACATGGGGGAAGAATGCTGGACATGGGGGCAGAATGGTGGACATGGGGGCAGAATGCTGGACATGGGGCAGAATGCTGGACATGGGGGAAGAATGCTGGACATAGGGGAAGAATGCTGGACATGGGGGCAGAATGCTGGACATGGGGCAGAATGCTGGACATGGGGGAAGAATACTGGACATAGGGGAAGAATGCTGGACATGGGGCAGAATGCTGGACATGGGGCAGAATGCTGGACATGGGGGAAGAATGCTGGACATGGGGCAGATTGGTGGACATGGGAGCAGAATGCTGGACATGGGGGAAGAATGCTGGACATGGGGGCAGAATGCTGGACATGGGGCAGAATGGTGGACATGGGGGCAGAATGCTGGACATGGGGCAGAATGCTGGACATGGGGGAAGAATGCTGGACATAGGGGAAGAATGCTGGACATGGGGGCAGAATGCTGGACATGGGGCAGAATGCTGGACATAGGGGAAGAATGCTGGACATGGGGGCAGAATGCTGGACATGGGGCAGAATGCTGGACATGGGGGAAGAATGCTGGACATGGGGCAGATTGGTGGACATGGGAGCAGAATGGTGGACATGGGGGCAGAATGGTGGACATGGGGCAGAATGGTGGACATGGCGTAGAATGCGAGATATGGGGCTTGATTGGAGACATGGGGGCATGACTGGAGACACTGGGGGCATGACTGGAGACTCTGGGGGCATGACTGGAGACACTGGGGGCTTGACTGCAGACACTGGGGGAAGGATTGGAGACAGATGGAGCAGAATGGAGACACAGGGCAGGATTGCAGACATGGGGCTGAATGGAGATACGGGCACGATTGGAGACACGGGGCAGAATGGAGACACGGGGCATGATTGGAGACACAGGGCAGAATTGCTGACATTGGGGCATGACTGGAGACATAGGGGCAGAATGGAGATACGGGTATGATTGGAGACACAGGGCAGAATGGGGATACAGGGCATGATTGGAGACATGGGGCAAGATGAAAGACATGGGGGCATGATTGGAGACACTAGGGGCAGGATTGGAGACAGATGGGGCAGGATTGGAGACAGATGAGGCAGGATCATGGGGCAGGATGGATACGATGGAGACAGATGGGGCAGGATGGGGAGATCATATTGGGCAGAATGGATACTCATGAGGGCAGGATGGGAGAACATATGGCTGAAGCCAGGAATGAGACACACGGGGGCTAGGATGGGGAATATTATTACCATAAGGGCTAATTAAGGGATATTATTACTGCAGTGATGTATTTATTTTTATTTTTTGAGTATACTGTTTTAAATGGGGGGCGGTCCTGTTACTGTGTAGAGTGATACTATGTCGCCTTTTTTTCTCTATGTGGTGTAACGTAGAAGTTGGGAAAAATTAATTAATGTGTTCTGCAAGCGGAGCTCGAGATAACTGTTATTTCCTGCAGAGGAGGACTGGCTGGAAGAAGTGATGGTGGTCTGTGCTGGATGAAAGATGAAAACCCAAGATGAAGGACTTCACCTAGAGACATCACTGGTGAGTCAGTGTGTTACCTATACACTGACACTATACACTGTAGACTATATACAGAGCTCCTGTGTATAATGTCACCAGTGATCACTGTATTACCTGTATACAGGCGCTGCATATTAAGTACAGATCTCCTGTGTATAATGGCACTTATGTTGATATTATTGTATTTTTTTATTATTACTGATCAGTATTGTAGTATTCAGTCATTATGTGGTGGTAATATGTGGTCTGGTCATGGTGTAGCAGTATTTGTTCCTTATATGTGATATTATTCGATCACTGTGGTGGTAATATGTGGTCTGGACATGGTGTAGCTGTATTTGTTCCTTGCATGTGATATTATTGGTCATTTTAAAAATTGGAAAATAAATATACCAAAATTGTATTGCATATTTTAACAAATATTAAGTAGGTTACAGTAGAGTAGGGCCCGGCCAAAAGTGTCTACCTTGTTATCGTGGCGGCTTAAAAAATTATTTGGCCAAAACAAAAGCTGCCGGCTATATGTGTGATCTGGTGATGGGAACTGTTAATGTGTGATAGGTGAGAAGTGGAGTCTTTCCAAGAGAGAGCGGTGGGACTGTGGACAGTTCGAGGGGTGGAGGCGGGGCTGGGGTGGAGCCTGGGCGGAGTCTCAAGGGGGCCCCAAAAATTTTGTCAGTATGGGGCGTCGAAATTTCTAGTGGCAGCCCTGACATTGAACTAGGTAAGTTTGCCTTTGTGTCTCTGTCACATAGTAATGATCTTCAGCAAAGGAAAGGGGGCCTCAAACTGTCCCTGGAACTGGTACCCTAAATATATCTGTCCCAAGGGTACTACTCTTGATGGTAGAGAGGTCCAAGTCAGCTACCTTACTATGCTCCTGAAAATGCCCTAAACTGTTCCCTCCCATCAGAGGCCGGGTACAGGTATGTTAGTGTATAAACACATAAGATGAACAGGGATAACAAAAAGCAACTTACATACAAAAACACTCATCAAGGGTAGGGAGAAATATAGGGAAGGATAGGCATGTGCTAACCAAATGGGAATAGAATAATGTAGAAAGCATACACTCAAAAGCAGCACACAAAAATCTCCAGCAGCAAATACAAACTCCAATTTCAGCACACCAACTCCAACAAACCAGGAAGTAAACTTTCACAGGCACAGATGAAAAGGATAGGGTGAGGAAATGAGCAGGTCAGGAGTAGCTGTGAGATGCATCTGCAGGCCTAAAGCCAGCATACAAAGAGTTGTTAACTTCTTCAGCGCTAAAGGAAACAAAGTCCATTTAATTTGAGGAGCAAAACACAGGTTAAATAGAAGACCTGCGATTCCCAGGGACACACTCGCGACATTCTCTTGGCATCAATGAGCCTTGAGCAATTATAAGTCTGAGACTAGTTCTCCAGTTATCCTTTTGAGGACCATTTTTTGCTGGAGCCAACTACTGTGTACCTTATGAACATCCCATAAAATCTGCCATTTGTAATTAGCCTATTATGCAACTCAATACATGCCAAGATGAAATCAGAATTCTGTAGCTCCAAAACACCAGTTGTCCTGTCCCAAGTTTAGGACTAGCTGTGGGCTGTAGATTAGGCTGGGTGGTCCAGATAGGCAAAGAAGTCCTCCTGTGCAGTTTCAGCTTTAGCATTTGATAATTATCTTTCTAAGCGGACTGCCCTGCTCTTAAATCGGGTTGGTGAGACAAGATATTAAGTAACTGGGCCAACATATCAAACTAAATGCTAAAATGAGGAAGAAATGTGACTGCCTGTTTGTTGAGTTTTGTGACTGCCAGTTTTGTCGGTGCAGTCATCGTTGATGAGTGAGGTTAGATAAGAATAGATTCATAGACTAACTGAAAAGACCAAATGAGGGGTTTGGAGCACATCATCTCAAAATGCACAATATGATGGAACCTCAAAGTAGAGATGAGGAGTTTTGGCGTGCACTCGGTCATTCAGGTGCTGGTGGAATGGGGTGCGTGACCCCAAGACCAAGGCATGAAAAATTTCATCGCACACTCTCAATGGATAGTGATGCAAAGTTAGTTGATGCATGACGTTTTGGAGCTGGAGTACCTCAAAATACCCAATCAAAAGAGCAGCTCTTTCTTACGTGCCCTGCGACTTCCCATTGAAAGAGTTCCCTTTACTCTCTACTAAAGAATGACACTATGCTAAAGACGCATATAGGGTTATGTTATAATTTGTTACAACTTGCACCAAGTATTTCACCGTGCACCAATTGTTGAATAACAACTTGTGCATCATTATCCATTGAGAGTGTGCGGTGGAACCTCAAAGTAGACAGGTTGCAGAAGCCAAAGACAACGAGAAGGTCCATTAATATCAGCAAAAGAAACTGAGGCTAAAAGGCAGATAACAAAACTGGAAAAGTGAAGATTGGAAAAATTTTGGGAAGTAGCACAAATCTCCATTTTTGCTTTGTAATGCACATACCAAATTTTGGTGTAAAACCTTTATAATTCATAGATCCATTTTGTCACTGGGCCAAGCCAATAGTAATGTCGTGGTGTTTAAAATTCTCTTGACACAAATTAGGACCTTTGAAATTTTCTTACACTGTATTTGCTCAGAAATGCCATTGAGACGTCCTAAATTTGAGTCCTATGTCTCCGGCACCAAGGCACTGAATAGACAGAAGAAAACATCTCCGAGTCAGAAGACAAAAGGGCACCACCAATATATCTTGTGATGTATCTAACTTACACAACTTAAAGATAATATACCAAGATAGACTAACTTATACAATTAAATCCAGGACTCGGGGCACCAGACATCCTCCTTTTGGTAACTTTATTAGTGCAGAAAAATCAGTCTAGTCTTAGATTCAATACCAAGGCCGGGATGTGTGTCTTAGAAGCCCTTAAATCAGTGTTCCCCAAGTTCGGTCCTCAAGAGCCACCAACGGGTCATGTTTTTAGGATTGCCTTAGTATTGCCCAGGTGAGAATTCCATCATCTAGACAGTAGTGTTGAGCGATACCGTCCGATACTTGAAAGTATCGGTATCGGATAGTATCGGCCGATACCCAAAAAATATATCGCCGATACCGATATCCGATACCAATACAAGTCAATGGGACACCAAGTATCGGAAGGTATCCTGATGGTTCCCAGGGTCTGAAGGAGAGGAAACTCTCCTTCAGGCCCTGGGATCCATATTAATGTGTAAAATAAAGAATTAAAATAAAAAATATTGATATATTCACCTCTCCGGCGGCCCCTGGACATCACGCTGGTAACCGGCAGGCTTCTTTGTTTAAAATGCGCGCGTTTAGGACCTGAGGAATGACGTCGCGGCTTCTGATTGGTCGCGTGCCGCTCATGTGACCGCCACGCGACCAATCAGAAGCCGCGACGTCATTCTAATTCACTAAACTCCTAATTCTAGGAATTTAGGACCTGCGAATGACGTCACGGCTTCTGATTGGTCGCGTGGCGGTCACATGGGCGGCACGCGACCAATCAGAAGCCGCGACGTCATTCCTCAGGTCCTAAACGCGCACATTTTAAACAAAGAAGCCTGCCGGTTACCAGCGTGATGTCCAGGGGCCACCGGAGAGGTGAATATATCAATATTTTTTATTTTAATTCTTTATTTTACACATCCCTATGGATCCGATACCGATACCCGATACCACAAAAGTATCGGATCTCGGTATCGGAATTCCGATACCGCAAGTATCGGCCGATACCCGATACTTGCGGTATCGGAATGCTCAACACTACTAGACAGGCAATAATTCCATCACCTGGGCCATACTAAGGAAATCCGGAAAACACCACCTGTTGGTGGCTCTTGAGGACCGAACTCGGGGAACACTGCCTTAAATAGTCCCAGGCAGTTAATCACATGGAAGTACGTCAGGCCACCTGAAAAGTCTGATGTGGAGCACTAGAAAGTTCAACGGACCGGGGCAGATGGAGCAGAGGCCAGACCAGGGACAGGTGTGTAACAGAATGATCAGTGCCGAAAATACATTAATTTGTTTTAATTTTGCAAGAACTATTATTTAATGTTTATGTTACAGAACATTGTCTATTCTTCGAAGAGTTAGTACTAAAAGAAATGTTGTAGTAAAGTGTCATTCAACACTGCTCGACACAAATCAACACGTTTTAACGACATCCATTGTTCCATTGTTGCCATCGCAGTCTACTCAACTTGTTTTCCCAAAGCTCTGACATCATTCTGCACAATACAGCGATGTCATTATGCTAAACAGGGGGTCATTAAAGATCCTGCTATAACTTTAGAGCTGTTTCTTGTATGACAGTAATATCATTGTTTTTGTGCAATTACCGAGAACTGTTTGTTCAATTAGAGCTTATTATTTGGAAGTTAACAAGTCTATTAAACTACACAATGCAAAAGTGCGCAAGTGAAATGAGAAAATAAATAAAGCGCTTCGTCGAGTTGTATTAAAAAAAGTTCAGAGGGTATAAATTATAGCATGGCGTTCTCTACGCGACTCAAGTCATTGTGATTTGTGAGGAACTTTAGTTTAACTGCTAATTATATCTAGACCAAGATATAGAATAATTGGCAGCTAAAGAGACATTTAGAGAGAAGTTGCCATAATTGTGCATATTACAGGCTGACCCTTGAAAATTCATTTCTGATTGCGTATTATTCCAATACTCTATACGCTTTGAGGTCCAAGAAGTTGAGATATTGGACACTGCTGGACGCATCTTCAAACTAATGAGCGATTTCTTTGCTATTCTGTAAAACATTAGCTCCGTGGGGGATAGCCCCAAAAGTACAACCCCTGAAGAGTTTGAAGTTGTGTTTACTGCAAGCCTAACTTACTCAAAGACCTGGCGATTAGATCAATGTCAGGATATCAATACAGCTCCCATCTTCTGGCTACTTTCCTCCTGGAGATAGTTTCCTACTCGTTCCTGTGAGTCAGTCATGTGTATGAAGGGGTCTGGCTGGCTGACTGATTTCAATATGTAAGCCTACCCCTTCCTATTGCATCACAGCCAAATTATTGACAGAGAATTTAAAGTTCTGGTTTAACTATGTAATGGACTTCTTTTGCACTAATTTGAACGCATTCATGGCCAGACATTGTTTTTTTTTAACTTTTGTTTGTTTTTCCCACGTTTCCTTCAGCCTTAGTTATAACTTTTAATGGCATCATTTATTTCCATATAATTTACTATAGGGATTTATTGGTCTACATCTATGGAAGATATAGAGGCGCCGGTTGCCAATATAACCAACCAGCCTTCTCGGATTACAATGTTGGGAGGCAAATGTTGTTAAAGAAGGGTCCTACCCTCTCTGCATTAATGAGATTGTCCAATACTTTAACACATTGACCTATCCTTAGGATAGTTTCTCAATGTCTGATGAGTGGGGGTGCGATACCTGGCACACCGCCGATCAACTGTTCCCAGTGTTGGCCGGAACTGTCCAGTCATGGAGCAGCTGTATCTACTGTAGAGTGGCCACGACTATGTACTGCACATCCACCTCCCATTTAAATCAGTAGGGGCATATGTGCTGTACGTGGTCAAAGCCAACTCTTCCATCAATGGAGCTGTGCTGCGAGGCTCTGTAACTGCGTAGTTCCGGCCAACACCAGGAACAGCTGATCGATAAGGGTGACGGGTGTCACAACCCCACGGATTAGACATTGATGACCTATCCTGAGGATAGGCCATCCATGTTAATGTAGTGAACAACCTCTTCATCACTTAGCTGCCATACTCGCTATTGACTTGAATTAAAGAGATTAAATTGCATCAGTTGGAGCCAGTTCCAATCACTGTATTCATAGTTTGGTGCCAGCTGCACAACACAGTTATGACCCACCACTTATGGTGCAGACTCAGCTATTGAGACCAATCCATATACCCCCATTTGGGGTATACTTATGGTGCATGGTCATGAAGAGGTTTATTTTTTCTGGTTTTTAAAAACAAATTGTAAGATAAATTGAAATATGTTTTAAAATTAGGAATTGTGCTGATGTTGAGGCCACAGCATCCCCATGTTCTGGCAGGTTTCTGTACGAAACATTTGAAAAGATGTGCACAAGATCTGAAGAATAGGAGTATATTGCAATAGAGAGTATTGTTGATTGAGCAACTTTAATATTCTTTGTGAATAAAATTATTGACATGAATAGATCAAATTTGCTACTAATTTTTCCCAAAATTTGGATTCACCGGGAAAAGTTTAGGAGCGGAAATAAGTAAAAGAAATGGCAAATATTGTACTCACAGCTATCCGCCGGCTCTGCTCTAATTTTGGGATCGGTGATCAATCTTAAGTTTTCTCTCTCAGTTGAATATATTTTAGTATTTTTTCCCATTCCCCGCCCTCAGTTTATGCTTTGGGGTCTGGAAAGATCTCAGACCATAATAATTGGAAATCAAGGTGCTTTGGAATTGAATCAACTGGACGAATCTGAGCTAATCTGAATTTGAGCGAATCTGTCCATAGTGAATTTCAAAAAATGTGCGCATCTCTATTTGTAAAGAAATAAAATAATAATATTAATGATTTAAAAAGCTCATTATTTCTATATTAATCTATAAATGAACTCCTGATTGAACTGTATAGAAACAAGCACATTTTATTGCTCCAATTTTACCATCATGCGGGCCATCCAGAACTGTTTAAAGGCATAGTAATCTCAGTTTGCAGTAAGTAATAAAAATGCCTTAAAACACTCTCTCTCATTATTCTGGCATTTGGCAAATATTAATAATTATGGTAATCCTAATTCACCTAAAGATTTATTCTGATTTCATGTCAGATATTGAGAAAAATCTGCAGATGTGTCTTTTTATACGGAGGATGGAAACTTTTGGTTTCAACTGTAAGTATACTGTATCTAAGAGATATGACTTCTTACTGTGTAGCGCATGGTAATAATTACATCATTATTTATTACATTTAGCCTTTAATTCCCCACGGTGAGCTGCAAACATTGCACGTTTCCTTTGATATAACTGCTAGAAACTCATATGCTGCTGGCATTTTACTATGAAAATTTCCATCTGGATGTTAATAGATCTAAAGGAGTTTTCACATCCACTACCTTGTTACTGCACATTTAAGTATACAAAGTTCTCTTTATACAAACATTGACTATTACATATCCCTCCACTCAATAGTATTCTGTGTTCATATGATGAGTTTGACAATGCACACGTCCATTTTTAATGTTTAGGTTTAACCTTGATAAACTATTTTTGTATTAGGACATTTACTGATTGTACAGTAAAGTATTTATAATTTTACTGCTTGTACAGTAAAGAACCCATAGCCTTAAAGCTTGTACAGTAAAGAATCTAGAACCTCGCAGCTTGTACAGTAAAGAATCCATAGCTTCACAGCTTGAACAGTAAAGAATCCATAGCCTCACAGCTTGTATAGTAAAGAATCCATAGCCTCACTACCCTTACAGTAAATAATCCATAGCCTCACAGCTTCTACAGTAAATAATCCATAGCCTCACTGGTCGTACATTAAAGAATCCATAGCCTCACTGCTCGTACAGTAAAGAATCCATAGCCTCACTGCTTGTACAGTGAAGAATCCATAGCCTCACTGCTTGCACAGCAAATAATCCATAGCCTCACTGCTTGTACAGTAAAGAATCCATATCCTCACTATTTGTACAGTAAAGAATTCATGGTCTCACTGCTTGTACAGTACAGAACCCATAGCCTCACTGCTTGTACAGTAAAGAATCCATAGCCTCACTACTCTTACAGTAAATGATCCATAGCCTCACAACTTGTACAGTAAATAATCCATAGCCTCACTGGTCGTACAGTAAAGAATCCATAGCCTCACTGCTTGTACAGTAAAGAATCCACAGGCTCACTGCTTGCACAGCAAAGAATCCATAGCCTCACTGCTTGAACAGTAAAGAATCCATAGCCTCACTATTTGTACAGTAAAGAATTCATGGTCTCACTACTTGTACAGTAAAGAACCCATAGCCTCATTGCTCGTACAGTAAAGAATCCATAGCCTCACTGCTCGTACAGTAAAGAATCCATAGCCTCACAGCTTGTACAGTAAATAATCCATAGCCTCACTGCTTGTACAGTAATGAATCCATAGCCTCACTGCTTGTACAGTAAAGAATCCATAGCCTCACTACTCTTACAGTAAATAATCCATAGCCTCACTGGTCGTACAGTAAAGAATCCATAGCCTCACTGCTCGTACAGTAAAGAATCCATAGCCTCACTGCTTGTACAGTAAAGAATCCACAGGCTTACTGCTTGCACAGCAAAGAATTCATAGCCTCACTGCTTGTACAGTAAAGAATCCATAGCCTCACTATTTGTACAGTAAAGAATTCATGGTCTCACTACTTGTACAGTAAAGAACCCATAGCCTCATTGTTCGTACAGTATAGAATCCATAGCCTCACTGCTCGTACAGTAAAGAATCCATAGCCTCACAGCTTGTACAGTAAATAATCCATAGGCTCACTGCTTGTACAGTAATGAATCCATAGCCTCACTGCTCGTACAGTAAAGAATCCATAGCCTCACTGCTCGTACAGTAAAGAATCCATAGCCTCACAGCTTGTACAGTAAATAATCCATAGCCTCACTGCTTGTACAGTAATGAATCCATAGCCTCACTGGTTGTACAGTAATGAATCCATAGCCTCGCTGCTTGTACAGTAAAGAATCTATAGTTTTACTGCTTCTACAGTAAATAATTTATAATCTCACTGTCTGTATAGTCTCAATGCTCATGCAGTAAAAAATGCATAGTCTCACTGCTGTTACAGTAAAGAACCACAGTCTACGATGATGATTAAACGTCTTTCCTCTAGACTTAGAGGATTCCCCCTTGTCTCCATTGCAGGCCTAGTGTAGAATGATTATTGTACATACTGTATCTCTGTACTGTCCCATCATATATTTGCACATTGTAATGTGATCACCCCAAGCCTTTGTTTGCCCAAATTGAATACCCCCAAGCTTGATATTTTGTCTCGCTATTAGATTCCACCATTTTCCTTAATAACCTTAGTCGCTCGTCTTTCTGTTTGCGTTTAGCTCTGTCGTTCTTATACACTGGAACCCAAATCTAGAATTATAGGATGACCATTCAAATGTATGGGAAAAGACATCATATATATGTACGATTTGGTCCCAAGTTGCTCTTTGCTCTGACTAATAGGGTGGGATCCTATGGGTGGGATTTGCTAACTCTCCTGGAATGCCTGGAAGGATCCTATAAAACCTCCTGGATTTGACTAAACTCTTATACTCCACCAAAGTCTTCCGAAACCTCATGGAATGCAGATAGAGAGGTTTTGGAGGTGCCTGATTTGAAATTTAAAGGTCCATGATCAAGTTGTGTTTCGAAAAAGGACATGGCTGCACATAAAAAATAATTAGTTCCGGACAATGACCTTAAAAAGTTATGATTTTTTTGGAGAGACATATGAAGAGACAATCCTTATTATTGGGTCAAAGACATGCAATAGCTTCTCTTTACCTTGGACAAAGATTAGGTTCACCACCTTAACCATGAATCTCATTATCTTGACCAAGGCTGAGCGGCTTATTGGCACCAGCCTGGCACACGGCACTCACGTCACATAGCTCATCCACTACACCGTGCCTTTATTTTAAGGAATTCCGAGTTAGGTCGTCATTTAAAAAAAGCGTGTTCCCCTGTACTTTATATTACATCAAATATATATTTTAGAAAAACATTGTGCAATTTAGAGACATTCATAAAAGAAGCGACATCTCTGCTACTGGACATTGAAAAATTCTGTAATAAAGTGTTATACAAATTATCTACCAGTCATCCCTAGCGTGTTGCATTGGAGACTCGGAGCTTTATCGCCAGACTCTACGGCTCCTGCTCCCTCACCTCCTTATCTACTATTTAACATGTTGTCAGCTTAGGGCTGCACTTTCCAATAATGTATTATGTTCTGGATAGCAGGGCACATTTCAGTAGTCATGGACCATGACTTGGCTATATATTCCCTGCCGGTGTCACAAAGATGCACAACATATTTTATAAAGAGCACTCCCAAATGCTCACCATGTAAAGATAGTTAGAGCCATGGAAACCGTATCTGCAAATACAAGGAAATAAAGAATCAGATGGCAAGGATTAAGATATATTACTATTAGGTAACAATTAAAAGGGATGTACCGGATTATATATGAGAAAATAAAACATGGCTGCTTTCATCTTAAAATGGCACAAAAAGGTTGGTTATGAGTGCAGCAAAGAATTACTCAAGAAGAGTACTAAATGCAACCCATGGATAAGTGGGGAGCTGGAAGAAAGCAGCCATACTTCTATAACCCAAAGCCATCCACAACCTGTCTCCTCCAAACATCTTTGTCATGGTCTCCCGGTACTTACCTACACGCAACCTCCGATCCTCACAAGAACTTCTTCTCTACTCCCCTCTTATCTCTTCCTCCGACAACCGCATCCAAGACTTCTCCCGTGCTTCCCCCATACTCTGGAACTCTCTACAACAACACATCAGACTCTCGCCTACCATAGAAACCTTCAAAAAGATCCTGAAGACCCACCTCTTCCGACAAGCCTACAACCTGCAGTGATTCTCAACCTACTGAACCAGCGCACGACCAACTCTACCCTCCTAGTGTTTCATCACCCATCCCCTGCAGACTGTGAGCCCTTGCGGGCAGGGTCCTCCCTCCTTATGTACCTGTGTGCCTTGTTTTTTGCTCATGTTTAATGTCATTGTCTATATTTACCCCCCTTTTTCACATATAAAGCACCATGGAATAAACGGCGCTATAAAAATGTATAATAATAATAATAATATAACCCTACAACACCTATAAAAGAATTATCACTTGATTACAAACCTTGATTTAATACCATACTGGCCAACTTTTCAGGCCAGATTTCCGGGAGGCAGGGCCGGACTGGCCATCTGGCAATTCTGGCAAATGCCAGAAGGGCCTGTCTAGTTGTAGGCTGCTTGTCTGCTATGTTGTTAACAGAATTGGTGTTCTCAAGACACCCATATTGTTCAAAGTTGTGATGGAGCACAAAGTTGCTGACTCCGTCACTTACCCCAGCAGGCCACGGGTATCATTAGAAATATTGGCCTTGTAGTAAATTTTGCTTTCTTCAATCCTGGGCAATATTAGTAATATATCAACATCTGATGCTCGGGGGCAGGGACGGCATGGGCCTGTGTGATTTTAAATGCCAGGGCTGAATTTCAGTCCCAGTCCATACCTGCCGGGAGGTGAGGTGTTGTGGCAAGTCCCTTCTTTTTAACGCTACTACTCTACACATCCAAGTTTACACTCTCTGAAAAAACACAATTGGACATTGGAGACTTCCTTCCAGGAACACTTCTGATGGATTAGCTGGTTATTGGGAGATTTACCAACTCCTCAAGAAGTCCTGGAGGTCTACACTATTTCTGGATGATCTGCAAACTGCTCTCCAAAAACGCTCCTGGAGAGTAGTTTGACGATAATCATTTAGAACTTTTGGAAGTAGATGTCCATCTTTTGGACGCTACCATTGAAACACATTTCTTTAAAAAACCTACAACTCCAAATACATTGTTTTGCTATTATAGCGCACATTGTGAGGTTCCCTATTTTTGGGATCCTCCAAGAACGTGCACGAGAGCAGTTTGGCGATCACCATTTTCAATTTTTGTTGAAAAAAGTCCATATTTTGGATGGTACTTTCAAAACATGAAACCTATAGCTGCAAATACATTGGCTTGCTATGATAATGCCCATATTGACCATAATAAAAGATCTATTTCACGTGTCCAGTTTTTATGGTTGCACAAGGTTAAGAACGATGACAATATATTTAGGGTTGAAGCACAAAATTTAAGCAGATACATTTTCTGGGGATTCTCATAATCATTTCCTGGACGTCTCTAAGAATGATGGATACCAGAACAAATGGTTGACTATCTTTTATGGCACCAGCTAAAAATCCTGTTTTACACCAGTTTCTATAAAAACAAATGTATTCTGATTTGTGCTGTAATGGAAAGGTTCAGAAAAGTTGAGTATTTTGAATGTGCCTTATCACACTCAACACGACTGCCCTCCGCGGAAAACCACAAGACCTCAGGAAGAAGACTATAGACCACATTTGTTTCTTACACTGCGATGGTAAAATACAAGCTGAGGTCCGATAAGATTCATGGTGTACAAACCACACAAGGGGCGCATTGGGTCGTTCTCCGTGACCCCCTCCGGACTAGTTTTATGCTATCTAGATTTCTTCATGCTGATTTTAACCTTTCATTCTAACTAACATCATAACTAATCGTCGGTAATTGTAAAATTTACCTAGGTGTCTTATGCCATTAAGACTTCCGGTAGGATTTCATTGTTTATTGAATTTACGAACACCATCTGGTTCCAAACAAAAAAGCAAAAAGAGAATTATTGAATGATTCCTTGAATGCTAACCTAGTACATTCATTGTAGATGGCTCCTGAATACTAATTACACCAGTCGCTATGGCTTTTATGTTATCACTTCCCCATTACTGTAGGTTACATTAGCGGGCGCCAACGCAAGGTTATTACGTCAGATAAATATTAGATTAAGAGGCACTTGGCGATGTTAAACATGAAGGAACTGGTAAGTCATGGACTTGATAATGGAGCAGGTAACATTCATAATGCAGTGCACACATACTGTGGTCTCATCCTGCGCAAAATATCCCTGGTGACATTCGTCTAGTAGATGGTCACTATGGAATAATTGTATATAAAGGGAAATTTACCACTTAAGACCCACACAAAAAGGGGTCCAAAAAGGGAAAGTTCTCCAGAACCAGAAGTAAGAAGTTATAACTTTGATTTTGATCATATGGGATAAAAAAATTGGTACAATGTGCACTTATTAAAATAAACCATAATAACGGGTTTCGGTAGAATAACGCTTAAAGAGGACCTGCCATCACGATTTAACCTGTTAAAGTAAAGGTATGGCCGTAATTACCCTGTTATACTGATTCAATGGATACCTATAGAGGAAAAAAATCCTTAGCCTGATTCTCATTTAATTCATCTTAGAAGTTTTGGTGCAATAGCCTCTTCGTGCAGCGGGGCAGGACTGTGGGTAGGGTCTTCGGCTTTGACGTGGCCTCTCCACATTTGAGCCTCTTTTTTAAGTTTTGTGCAAACGCTGCCCTTGCCTATGGCATCGCTTGTGCACATTCATGTCCCGGTGTTCTCCAGCAAAATGGCACCAGAGGCGGTGCATGCTCAGGTTAACCTTACAGTCTCCAGCAAAATAGCGGCATATGTGAGGTCTAGATCTCGGCTTGACATTGAGCCAAGATCTCAAATTGCACATGCGCAGTCACTGGTGCCATTTTGCTGGAGTTCGCCAAAGCTTAATCTTAGCATGCGCCGCCTCCGGCTCCGTTTTGCTGGAGAATGCCGAGATATGAATGTGTGCAAGCGTGGCTCACAGCAAGGGTGGTGCTAGTGCAAAATTTAAAAAAAGAGGCTCATACAAATCCAAAGGGGCCTTGGCAGAGCTGAAGACTCTACCCACAGTCCTGCCCACCAGTCCCGCCCTGATGCACGAAGAGGCTATTGCATCAAAACTTCTAAAGTGAATGAAACAAGAACCAGGCTAAGGATTTTTTTCTACAGGTATCCATTAACAGGTTAAATCATGATGATTAATCATAGCTCATGATTAGGAGTATGTGCACATACCTTTAAATCTAGTGATGAGCTAGTGTGCTCGTTGCTTGGGTTTTCCCAAGCATGCTCGGGTGATCTCCGAGTATTTAGGCGTGCTCGGAGATTTAGTTTATATCGATGCAGCTTCATGATTTGCGGCTTCTAGATAGTTTGATTACATGTGGGGGTTGCTTAACAAACATGCAATCCCCACATGTATTCAAGCTGTCTAGCAGCCACAAATCATGCAGCTGTGTCGACATAAACTAAATCTCCGAGCACGCCGAAATACTTGGAGATCACCTGAGCGTGCTTGGAGAAACCCGAGTAACGAGCATATTCGCTCATCACTACTTAATACCCTTAGTATCCATACCCTTAAGTATTTGGTGCAGAAATTTCTGCACCATTTCTGCATTTCTTGGCAGGAAAACACAGCTTAACCCCTTCAAGTCGCGGCCCTTTTTCATTTCTGTGTTTTCATTTTTCACTTCCCTCCTTCCCAGAGCCATAACTTTTTTATTTTTCCGTCAATATGGTCATGTGAGGGCTTATTTTTTGCGGGACGAGTTGTCCTTTTGAACAACACCATTGGTTTTACCATGTCTTTTACTAGAAAACGGGAAAAAAATTCCAAGTGCGGTGAAATTGCAAAAAAAGTGCAATCCCACACTTGTTTTTTGTTTGGCTTTTTTGCTAGGTTCATTAAATGCTAAAACTAACCTGCCATTGTGATTCTCTAGGTCATTACGAGTTAATAGACACCTAACATGTCTAGGTTATTTTTTATCCAAATGGTGAAAAAAAAATTCCAAACTTTGCTTAAAAAAAAAGTGCCATTTTCCGATACCCGAAGCGTCTCCATTTTTCGTGATCTGTGGTCAGGCGAGGGCTTATTTTTTGTGTGCCGAGCTGACATTTTTAATGATACCATTTCGGTGCAGATACGTTCTTTTGATCGCCCGTTATTGCATTTGAATGCAATGTCGCAGCGACCAAAAAAACGTAATTCTGGCGTTTCGGATTTTTTTCTCGCTACGCTGTTTAGCGATCAGGTTAATGCTTTTTTTTGTTGATAGATCGGGCAATTCTGAACGCGGCGATACCAAATACGTGTAGGTTTTTTTTTTTTAATTGTTTTATTTAGGATGGGGCGAAAGGGGGGTGATTTAAACTTTTATATTTTTTATATTTTTTTCATATTTTTAAAAACATTTTTTTTTTACTTGTGCCATGCTTCAATAGCCTCCATGGGAGACAAGAAGCTGGCATAGCCTGATCGGCTCTGCTACATAGCAGTGATCATCAGATCGCTGCTATGTAGCAGAAATGCAGGTGTGCTGTGAGCGCCAACCACAGGGGGGCGCTCACAGCAGGCCTGCATCAGTTACCATAGAGGTCTCAAGGACCTCTATGGTTACCTTCCTGATGCATTGCCGACCCCCGATCATGTGACGGGGGTCGGCGATGACATCATTTCCTGCCGCCCGGCCGGAAGCGCCGGTTGAATGCCGCTGTCTGCGTTTGACAGCGACATTTAACAGGTTAATAGCGGTGGGTGAATAGCGATTTCACTCCCCGCTATTGCGCGCACATGTCAGCTGTACAAGACAGCTGACATGTCGCGACTTTGATGTGGGCTCACCGCCGGAGCCCACATCAAAGGGGGAGACACGACATGCGCCGTACTATTACTGCGCATGTCGTGAAAGGGTTAAAGGGAACCTGTCACCTGAATTTGGCGGGACAGGTTTTCGGTCATATGGGCGGAGTTTTCGGGTGTTTGATTCACCCTTTCCTTACCCACTGGCTGCATGCTGGCCGCAATATTGGATTGAAGTTCATTCTCTGTCCTCCGTAGTACACGCCTGCGCAAAGCAATCTTGCCTTGCGCACGCACAGTATGCTTTGCCCAACGGCGGGCAAAGCCAAAAAGCATTAGTGCGCATGCGCCGGTGCACTATGTCCCGGAACACAGAGAAATAGTTCCGGGACATAGTGCGCCGGTGCATGCACGCTAATGCTTTTCGGCTTTGCCCGCAGTTGGGCAAAGCATACTACACGTGCGCAAGACAAGATTGCCTTGTGCAGGCGTGTACTACGGAGGACAGAGAATGAACTTCAATCCAATATTGTGGCCAGCATGCAGCCAGCGGGTAAGGAAAGGGTGAATCAAACACCCGAAAACTCCGCCCATATGACCCAAAATCGATCTCGCCGAATTCAGGTGACAGGTTCCCTTTAAAATAGGTTCATTTTTGCCATATTTTTAATGCATTTTTGTACCAGATTCTTCCTTATCTCATTAGTATAAGTGAAATCTGCAGCAAAAATGCCTAAAAGAATAGGCATGTGGCAGAATTAAATGTGCAACAAACCTGCAACGTGTGCACAGGCCCTAATGGTTTTTCTATGTTTTCAATACATGCACATACAAATCGGGTGGTGGGGGGAATATCGAGCTGGCATATTCACTTTTGGACTTTCAGGCAGTGAGTGTCCCATAAAGGACACAGGAGCGCTCGAAAAAGTGGGAGCTGAGGCTCTTTTTAGAACATTGCAGTTTATGAGCAAAGGATGAAAACTTAGTGTCCCTCTTTCATCCCTTTTTCCATCTTTTGTTACCAGATAATGTCACATGATCGCCTGACACTTCCCCCTACACATTAAAGAAGAAAAATGGATCATTTTTATTTTTCAAAAGGATTCAAATGAATGCAGAATATGTTGTTTTTTTTTTTTTTTAAACTGATCTACTTGCTTTAATTTGCATCCGCTTGCAACGGTTTTACAACAAATCAGTTGTTTTTCCTTACAAAAATGTGGTGAGAAAAAGGTCTAGTTCTTGTTGCACATCCAGGTGTTGTGCTGTGGTTATCGTATTACAAAAGTGGAAAATACAAGTGATGAATGGTATTGTAAAAAAAATGAAGACTTACCACCGATCGGCTCCTGCCTCCTGCACGGCTGCTCTAACAGTTGGACCATTAGCAATGACGTTACAACCACCAGTGAACTGACCACGGGGGGTATTGAATGCAGGGTCAAGTGAATGGTTTTTGGGATGTTATTGCTTATGCTCCAGTAGAGATTGTTGGATGTTAGCTCCAGAGGAAGCGGATTCTGGTGATACGCACCTCTTCTTTTCGGTCTCTTAACTAATATATCCCATAAATAATGGAATTTGCCATTTTTTTCAATCTGATGCGAAACATTACAATATTTGGTCGTTTTCCTGGTTATATTAGCAGGATTAGGTTTTTATTGCTTGTTAGAGGCCATAAGAGGATATTATGGTCATAGTTCATGAAAACCTTGTGTATGTTCAGTACAGGAGAGGTGACGTACTGTTTAATAATATCTTTGGTCTTTCCCCAGCGCACAGTTATATCGCTTCCAATTATCCACAGTACAGTGAGGCATCCATAATACTCCACAAACGGTTCGTGTTGTTAATTAATGTGACCCTACTCTGCTCTCATTTTTTTGACCTTTATTCACACAGGATCTAATTAACTCACTAATACCCATCATTTATTAATCAGAAACATTAAAGAGGGTCAACGTCAACAAATCGTCAAATGTTACCATGGAAACCAATCTCCTAACCTTTGTTATCCGTGAGCGCTGAAATATGGCTTCATTGGGATTCATTTATCAAATGTACAAAATGTATAGAAAAGTGGAATAATTACTGAAAAGAAGTAATTATTTTAGAGCACAGAACAATATTATGCTGGTTGCCACCAAAATTGTAATTGCTTTCCTTTGTTGGAATGATCACATCCATGTAATCTAATACCATATTAAACGCTCTGGAATTAGGCATAAAACTGTTCCTCCTGAGCATCTTAGTCCTTAATGGAATAACAGGCTCTAAAATAAAAACTGGATGAAGCAGAGCCTCTGACACTCCGACCCCTCTCATTACAGATAATAACCATGCCCTTGTTATAGACCATAATCATGCCTCTCAGTGCAGACCATGACCATAACCTTGTTATAGACCATAATCGTGCCTCTCAGTGCAGACCATGACCATAACCTTGTTATAGACCATAATCATGCTTCTCAGAGCAGACCATGACCATAACCTTGTTATAGACCATAATCATGCCTCTCAGTGCAGACCATGACCATAACCTTGTTATAGACCATAATCGTGCCTCTCAGTGCAGACCATGACCATAACCTTGTTATAGACCATAATCGTGCCTCTCAGTGCAGACCATGACCATAACCTTGTTATAGACCATAATCGTGCTTCTCAGAGCAGACCATGACCATAACCTTGTTATAGACCATAATCGTGCCTCTCAGTGCAGACCATGACCATAACCTTGTTATAGACCATAATTGTGCCTCTCAGTGCAGACCATGACCATAACCTTGTTATAGACCATAATCATGCTTCTCAGAGCAGACCATGACCATAACCTTGTTATAGACCATAATCATGCTTCTCAGAGCAGACCATGACCATAACCTTGTTATAGACCATAATCGTGCCTCTCAGTGCAGACCATGACCATAACCTTGTTATAGACCATAATCATGCCTCTCAGTGCAGACCATGACCATGCCTCTTGTTATAGACTATAATCATGCCTCTCAGTGCAGACCATGACCATGCCTCTTGTTATACACCATGACCATGCCTCTTGTTATACACCATGACCATGCCTCTTGTTATACACCATGACCATGCCTCTTGTTATACACCATGACCATGCCTCTTGTTATAGACCATGGCTATACCTCTTGTTGCAGACCATGACCATAACTTTGTTATAGACCATAACCATGCCTCTCAGTGCAGACCATGAGCATAACCTTGTTACAGACCATAATCATGCCACTCGTTGCAGACCATGACCTTGCCTCTTGTTATCTTGTTATACACCATGACCATGCCTCTTGTTAAAGACCATGGCTATTCCTCTTGCTGCAGGCCATGACCATACCTCTTGTTATAGACAATGGCCATGACTCTCGTTGCAGACTATGACCAAGCCTCTTGTTATAGACCATGGCTATTCCTCTTGCAGACCATGACCATGCCTCTTGTTATAGACCATGGCCATGCCTCTTGTTATAGACCATGACCAAGCCTCTTGTTATAGACCATGACCATGCTGCTTGTTATACACCATGACCATGCCTCTTATAGACCATAGCCATGACTCTCATTGCAGACTATGACCAAGCCTCTTGTTATAGACCTTGGCTAATCCTCTTGTTGCAGACCATGACCATGCCTCTTGTTATAGACCATGGCCATACCTCTTGTTATAGACCATGGTCTTGTTATAGACCATGGCCATGCCTCTTGTTGCAGGCTATGATTAAGCCTCTTGTTATAGACCATGACCATGCTGCTTGTTGCAGACAATGACTGAGCCTCTTTTTATGGATTATAACCATGTTGCTTGATGCAGACCAAGCCTCTAGTTATAGACCATAGCTATACCTCTTGTTATAGATATGGCTATACCTCTTGTTATAGATATGGCTAGAACTCTTGCTATAGACCATGGCTATACCTCTTGTTATAGACATGGCTATACCTCTTGTTATAGACCATGGCTATACCTCTTGTTGCAGACCATGGCTATATCTCTTGTTGCAGACCATGACCATACCTCTTGTTGCAGACCATGACCCTGCCTCTAGTTATAGACCATGACCATGCCTCTCATTGCAGAAAATAGCCACGCCTCTCTCTACAGACCATGGCAATCTTGGCACATGCCTTGTTTTTTTTGGTGGCACTCTATATTTGCTGCATATTTGTGGAAATCACCTATAACTACAGATTTTCCTGAATACATGTTCAAACTTAAAACTTATAACTCTGCCCTTCACCATATCAAATAAACCTACTACATCTCCACTATCCTTTAATACCTAGTAATCAAAAAATGACTAATACTTTTCACTCCATCTATCACAAGAATAGTGCAGAGACTATTGCCAGTCTATTTGCTGAAGATCTGTTTAATTCGTTTTACTTTTTTCCAAAGTAAATTTGACAAGATTTAGCTGGAAATTATCTTACTGTCTCCAAGAAGCATTGATCTCATTCCTTCCGCCATTTTGTGCCTTAAGGCCCCTTCACATTTAAGGTACCGTCACACATAGCGACGCTGCAGCGATACCGACAACGATCCGGATCGCTGCAGCGTTGCTGTTTGGTCGCTGGAGAGCTGTCACACAGACAGCTCTCCAGCGACCAACGATCCCGAGGTCCCCGGTAACCAGGGTAAACATCGGGTAACTAAGCGCAGGGCCGCGCTTAGTAACCCGATGTTTACCCTGGTTACCATCCTAAAAAGTAAAAAAACAAACGCTACATACTTACCTTCTGCTGTCTGTCCTCGGCGCTCTGCTTCTCTGGTCTGGCTGTGAGCGCCGGGCAGCCAGAAAGCAGAGCGGTGACGTCACCGCTCTGCTTTCCGGCTGACCGACGCTCACAGCCAGAGCAGGAGGAGAGCAGAGCACAGCGCTGGAGGACAGAGAGCGGTAGGTAAGTATGTAGTGTTTGTTTTTTTACTTTTAGGATGGTAACCAGGGTAAACATCGGGTTACTAAGCGCGGCCCTGCGCTTAGTTACCCGATGTTTACCCTGGTTACCAGCAAAGACATCGCTGAATCGGTGTCACACACGCCGATTCAGCGATGTCTACGGGGAGTCCAGCGACGAAATAAAGTTCTGGACTTTCTTCCCCGACCAGCGATCTCCCAGCAGGGGCCTGATCGCTGCTGCCTGTCACACTGGACGATATCGCTAGCGAGGACGCTGCAACGTCACGGATCGCTAGCGATATCGTCTAGTGTGACGGTACCTTTAGCGACGCTGCAGCGATACCGACAACGATCCGGATCGCTGCAGCGTCGCTGTTTGGTCGCTGGAGAGCTGTCACACAGACCGCTCTCCAGCGACCAACGATGCCGGTAACCAGGGTAAACATCGGGTAACTAAGCGCAGGGCCGCGCTTAGTAACCCGATGTTTACCCTGGTTACCATGCTAAAAGTAAAAAAAAACAAACACTAGGTACTTACCTACCGCTGTCTGTCCTCCAGCGCTGCGCTCTGCTTCTCTGCTCTCCTCCTGTACTGTCTGGGAGCCGGAAAGCAGAGCGGTGACGTCACCGCTCTGCTTTCCGGCTCACAGCCAGTACAGGAGGAGAGCAGAGCACAGCGCTGGAGGACAGACAGCGGTAGGTAAGTATCTAGTGTTTGTTTTTTTTACTTTTAGGATGGTAACCAGGGTAAACATCGGGTTACTAAGCGCGGCCCTGCGCTTAGTTACCCGATGTTTACCCTGGTTACCAGTGAAGACATCGCTGGATCGGTGTCACACACGCCGATCCAGCGATGTCAGCAGGAGTCCAGCGACGAAATAAAGTTCTGGACTTTATTCAGCGACCAACGATCTCCCAGCAGGGGCCTGATCGTTGGTCGCTGTCACACATAACGATTTCATTAACGATATCGTTGCTACGTCACAAATAGCAACGATATCATTAACAATATCGTTATGTGTGAAGGTACCTTTAGACCCAAGAAGTCTCTAGGCTCCTATCTTGTTCTTGACCTACTGCCTATATTAGTGATCCACTTCCCTTACGCCCCATCCCCCTCCCTTGCCATAACTGCTCATCTAATATACTTTAAGGGTTTTATCAATATTGCAACTTATACCGTATCCATAGGTTAAGGCATTGATATATGACTTTTTGAGAGTTTGACCATTGGGACTCACATATTCTTGAGAACTGAACTCTGAATAACTCCAAACGGGGCTATTCAAAGCTTAAAAAAACAAAGCCAAAGACAGAAACAAAATGAACAAATATCCTCATTTAGGTATCTAAGTAAAATTAATAGTGCACATAAATAACGTAGGGTACTTAGTAAGTACTGTTTTTGATCGCTAAAAGTGTAAAAGCCGCCATCCCACCAACACTAAGGTGTACTCAAGTTTGGGATGGTCCTAACTAGTGATGAGCGAGTGTACTCGTTGCTTGGGTTTTCCCGAGCAGGCTCGGGTGACTTCCGAGTATTTATGACCGCTCGGAGATTGTTTTCATCGCTTCAGCTCACTGAGGGTTCAGATTACAGCTGTCTATATAGAGGAGAGAGAGAAACAGAAGAAGGTACAGACACAAAGTGATAGTATTGCTGCTTTCCAGCAAGTGGTAAATCTCATCCCGGATATGGATTCACAGCTGTAATGTTTGGTACTGCTAAATCAATCAGTAAAGGCAGGTTATTAGATTACATAGGGTTCATATTACAGTTCCGTTTATTAAAATCTAAAGAGGGGAAGAAGAAGGAGGAGCTGGAGTGACACAGGCAGAAAGACACTTTGCAAGAAGAGTTTATTTCACCGATGTGCTGGATCCACAGCTACACTGCCCAGTACTACTGGAAAATGTGCTGCATGAATACAGGGCATCAGGAATCCTTCATATCTGTGTGTGCTGTGTTTGAGAGACATAAAAGAAGCTAGTGTCCACCCACTAGCTCAGAGAAAACTGAACATTAGAGATAGAGCTTGCATTAGGCAAAACTTTTGAAAAGTCCAGGATATAATGATAGCTTATTCTGTAACGTCCTCTGAAGTGACACATACAGGTGCTTCTCACAAAATTAGAATATCATCAAAACGTTAATTTAGTTCAGTCCTTCAATAAAAAAGTGAAACTCATATATTATAAAGAGTGATCTATTTCAAGTGTTTATTTCTGTTAATGTTGATGATTATGGCTTACAGCCAATTAATCATATTACAATCCTGCGATTATGATGGTGGTGATGCAGATTGTGAGTCTCCTGTTAGCAGATCTATTTATTTTTGTATTGTGCTAATTTATGCTCTTTGCTACGCAGTGAGAGTATCTTACAGCCCAAGGAACATATTTATTATAATCACGAAATATAGTGTTTGCGGGGTATACCACGCGCCTAACGCAAATTATATCCCCAGGCTTTAATTTTTATGAATTACTATTCAGTGTAACCGTCTATATGTATTTAAAACATAACAGAAAATTACATTTTTCCCTGTGTTTATAAATAGCACATTATTGTATTCGCTTTCTAATATAACCTTATATACAGGATTCCTTGAAAAATCAATTTCTAGAAGAATGCTTTACAGGATATGCAAATATTTGTTTCACATTCACCTGACCTAAATTTGCAAACATTCTCTTTCCTGGGTGCAGTTCATACAGATGTGTTCTTCGTTGCATTTCTTCTTGGCTCAACATATCCCAAGATGGGTGGTGCATGGTGGTGCACCACATTTTGAGAAAAAAACATGATTTTGCAAAACTCATTTGAGAGATGCCCATGCTATGTATCGCTATCTAGTTGTGTGAATAGCAATGTGTCGAGGGCAGCAACTAACAGAATTATTTTTAACAGGGAAAAATAACTACATCTGGGCAATAAAAATGAAAAAAATATATACAGAATGGGAGGAATAGTACTAAGCAACAGCACATGTGAAAAAGACTCGGGTATACTAATAGATCACAAACTGAACATGAGTCAACAGTGTGATGCAGCAGCAAAAAGGGCAAATACAATTCTGGGATGTATTAACAGAAGCATACAGTCTAGATCACGTGAAGTCATTTTTGCCCTCTACTCCTCTTTGGTCAGACCTCATCGGGAATACTGTGTCCAGTTTTGGGCGCCACATTTTAAATAAGACATCACCAAACTGGAGCAAGTTCAGAGAAGAGCCACCAGAATGGTGACCGGTCTGCAAACCATGTCCTATGAGGAACGGTTACAGGATTTGGGAACGTTTAGCTTGCAAAAATAGGAGACTTAATAGCTGTCTACAAATATCTCAAGGGCTGTCACATTGTAGAAAGATCATCTTTTTTCTCATTTGCTCAAGGAAAGACTAGAAGCAATGGGATGAAACTGAATGGGAGGAGACACAGATTAGATATTAGAAATAACTTCTTGACACTTAGGGTTGTCAATGAGCGGTACAGGCGGCCACGAGAGGTGGTGAGTTCTCCTTCAATGGAAGCCTTCAAACAGAGGTTGGACAGACATCTGTCTGGGATGATTTAGTGGATCCTGCTTTGAGCAGGGGGTTGGACCAGATGATCCAGGGGATCCCTTCCAACTCTAACATTCTATGATTCTATGAGGGTTTTGCAAACATGAAGAGACAATGAGATTAGTTCATCACATGGCTCATTTGATGAAAACTTCGACAATCAGCTGCTATAACAAGAGGAGTTTGGGGATGAATACACATTTCCAATTTTACTATACGTCGCCATAAAACAGCTGTTGACTTGATGGGTCATAAACCTAAAAGCTGTCCATTTGGGACAACCATATCATTTTCATCATTTTCTTCCTCATCTCCTCGCTTATATTTATTGGGTAGAGTCTTGTCAAGATTTTGAGAGAAGCTCCAGATGATAATATATACTTCACAGTGTATTCATATTCAATGAATTGTGACAGGCGTATTGCAGCGGAGATTAGAGGGTGAGCCATTTTCATTTCTTTGTTCTGAGACGCTGGTCTCGTATATTGTTTGACGTACACGATGTTCCGAGCACGTTCTGCTCTTGTGAAATTAGATCTGAGTTTTCAATTTAAACAGTTTTAGATTGACTTAATTCTTGGATTTCGCTAACTTTTTAATCATTTATTTAACGATCAAGAATAGTCCAAAGTAGAGGATTAAATATTTATTTTACATTTGAATAATATGGGAATTATTCATTAGTGGTAATGTTAATTAGTGGCAATTATTAATGTATCTCAATATGTATCTAATAAGCTTCCAAATTTACCCATTAGTCCACTCTCTCACGTGAAGGAGTTGATTTAGCCTGGAATGATGGGCATAAATCTAGATGTGTCAAGTTAATAGAGATAAACCCCCAAGAGAACTGCTCCTGTAATTGCAAGAAAAGTTGACTCCACACATTATTGACTTTTAAAGATTCAATACTTATGCTGTTTTTGTTCTTAAAGGGAACCTGGTCTTTTGCTATGTAATCTGAGAGCAGCAAAACTTAGGGGCAGAGACCATGATTCCTATGATGTATCACTTAGGCTGGTTTCACACTTGCGTTTTTTTAAAAAAACGCATGGTACAAAAACGCATGTAAACGCGTGTAAACGCTGCGTTTTTTTGACGCACGCGTTTAACACGTGCGTCAAAAAAACGCAGCGTTTACACGCGTTTACATGCGTTTGCGTTTTTTTGGGGATTTAAAAAAAAAAAAAAAAATAAAAAAAAAGGTTACCAGACACAACCAATGGGAATAGAGAGGGCGTACATGATTGGCAATCAATATATAGACCCTAGGGGAACAGAAATTTTCAGAGCTTGCTACTGTTTCCGGTGTCATGATGGATCTTTCAATGGCGAACTTTTATTTCAAACTGGAGTTCAGCTTCAAGATTTTCCTTGCCTGTGTTTTTGCTTGGGAGCAAGACTGAAACCGCCAAAGATGGAGAAGGAGACAGCGTCGGCGTTTTTGGAGGCACCCCATCATTGAAGTGCGTGAGACCCGTGGAGCATATCACACGCTCTATGCGGAGCTGAATGCCAACCCGGAGAAATTCCAGGATTACACCAGAATGTCTCAGGATTCTTTCCGGGATTTACTGTCTCGTGTAGAAGGTTCCATACGGCGACAGGACACACGGCTCCGTAGAGCAATTCCACCCGAGGAACGTCTGTTAGTGACATTACGGTACGTTCCAAAACTAAACCAATGACAGTCCAAATTTTTGGTTATGACATGTATTTTGGGTTGTTTTTTTTTTACCTTTTTCTTACTTAAAAACACCATTAAGAGCAGATTTTAATTTTTCTCTCTCAGGAGAGAGTTTATCTTCCCTGCACTTCCAATACCGCCTTGGAATCTCAACCCTGTCCGGAATTGTTGTGGACACCTGTCGTGCGTTATGGAATGTACTCCGTGAGGAGTTTATACCCGTACCCACCGTGGACATGTGGCGGGAAATATCAAAAACATTTTTGAACGTGTGTGATTTTCCAAACTGTTTAGGGGCGGTGGACGGGAAGCACATCCGCATTGTTAAACCTGCCAGAACCGGATCTGAGTTTTTTAATTATAAAAAATATTTTTCGGTAGTGCTCATGGCAATAGCGGATGCGGAGTGTCGCTTCATCGCCGTGGACATTGGAGCTTTTGGCCGTGGCAATGATTCCCAGACATTCAAGAGCTCGGATATGGGCCGTCGGGTATATGGCAACAATTTTAATTTTCCCCCTCCACAGCCTCTCCCCAACACTCAAGGCCCACCGCTGCCATTTGTTATGGTTGGGGATGAGGCCTTCCAGATGTGTGAAAATCTCCTGAAGCCCTATTCTAGTAGGGACTTGGACCACACACGCAGAATATACAACTACAGACTGACCAGGGCCAGAAGAACCGTAGAGTGCAGCTTTGGCATTCTGGTTGCTAAATGGCGCATTCTTGCAACAGCCATCAATCTAAAAGTGGAAACTGTGGACAAGGTGGTCAAAGCCTGTGTGGTTCTACACAATTATATAATGGCTAAGGAGCGACCCCACATTGAACTTGATGAACCAGTTTCACACCCATTGCCAGATTTTCAGCATCACCCGATGCGGTCAACTGCAGCCGTTGGTCTTATGCGGGACCAATTTGCGGCCTATTTTGTGTCCGATATTGGACGGGTTTAATGGCAGGACAATGTTGTTTAAATGTCCTGTTGTATGTTAATGTTTACCAATTATTAAATACTGATACAAATTTTTCTAATTAATAAACTTTTTTGTGTTCACCAGGTCTCCTGTCTTTTTCCTCTCTAAAAAAAGTTTGAACAAAGATGGGCAGTAGATATGTATATCATAATTTGTAATCCAAAACCAGGAGTGGGTGATAGTTGATGAGGTAATAATTAGATTTTTTTAATCATAATTGACCTCTGTTGCACTCCCTATTTTGGTTTACAAAGAATGATATAAACACGCATACTTATAATAATGTAACCAGATTTAAATTTATTTATTGGTAATCTTCTTGACGTCATTGCGTCAAGACTGGCACGCTCTCTATACCCGTCAAGTCAAGTGTAAGAAATAATGAATTCATGATGAACATACACATGATCATGAATTCAAAATTTCTTACACCTGCCCAGGTGAGCATAGATATGTAGCGTGTGACAACCATTGTCCCATCAGTTTGACAAAAATTGTCACATAATGTGCTATATAGAATATGGTGAATATACAAGTCAGTAATCAACTAAACAGGTCAGGTGTCGATTTTGACATCTGACCGGTTCAGTTGAGTTCTGAACTTGATTGCCACCATTTTCTCTTTGGACAGTGACACTACACTAGTTAAAAATTAAAAATAAGAGTATGGAAATAACTGCTATTTTTTTGGCCAACTCATATCTGTAAACTAAAGAAACACATATAGATGTTGTCTGGTATTTTATACTACTGGAGATATGTGTAGGCCAAAAGAATAAGTGTGTGACGAACTTTATTGGTGTGTATTGAGAGCGGTGAAAGACACAATAAACCAAACATAATTGTTGCAAATAATCTTTTTTTTTTATTGAGGAAAAACAACAATTTATTTTTTGGTACCGCGCCGGGTTGAACCACGCCGGCTTGGGGTTGAGTGACGTAACTGTGGGGTATTCAGAACTGAAGCCTGGCTCACCGTGGAGGAGGCAGAGGTGGCAGGAGAATGGGCAAGAAAACTTGAAGGGTCTGGAAGTTCGGGGATGGGGCTTAAAACATGAGGGGCTTGAGACACACTGGAAGGTTGAGACACATCGGTAGGTGATGGGGGAGGAATAATCAAAGTTTTTTGTTTTTTATGAGTTTTGCCAGTTTTACGTTGGGTTTTCCGGGTTGGGGGAAGTCTTCTGGGGCTAGGTTGTAAAGTGTAGGCGGGAGACACGTCAGGACCCGGCTCCACAATTAAACAGTCAGTCTCCATTGTGGAGCGCTCGGCAATGTCTGAGTCCAATGGGGGAAAAGATAAAGTCCCGCCTGGGTCCTGGTGCCTCGTTGGGGGGGGGAAACAAAAACCCTCCCAGGATCCTGGTGCCTCGTTGGGGGGGGGGAACATAACACCCTCCCAGGTTCCTGGTGCATCGTTGGGGGGGGGGAACATAAAGCCATGGATGGGTCCTGCTGCATCGGGGTGGGCTGCATCGGGGTGGGTCCTGTCCGGAAAGGTATGGCTTGGTCGTGCTGCATCATGGGGGGCCCGGTGCGATACGCCATGGATGGGTCCTGCTGCATCGGGGGGTGTCCTGCCCGGAAAGCAACGCCTCGGTCCTGCTGCATCGGGGTGGGTCCGGTCCGATATGCCAGGCCTCGGTCCTGCTGCATCGGGGGTGGGCCGGTCCGATATTGCATGGATGGGTCCTGCTGCATCGGGAGGGTGCCGGGCCGATAAGCCACGCCAGGGTCCTGCGTCATCGTGGTGTGAGTGGAGGAGGTCCAAGCCGGAGCAGCGGTCGTCACGGTGGTGGCGGTGGGATGTCCAACAGCACTCGTCATCGTGTTGGCGCTGTAGTGGAGTACACCTGTAGAGGGAATAGAGGTGGCCGTGCAGTGGTATGCAGCAGAGGTAGGAATAGTGTTTACTTGTGACAGTGACGGCACAGTTGGATATGCCGCCACATTACGACTCTGACTCTGCTGCATAGCCTGCACAAAAGCAACATTGCAGGCCTGCATCACACACAGCTGGAGATCAGGGCTAAGGTGTTCCGACATGTCCTGTTCGATTTGATTAAAAAAATGATGAGCTGGCTTCTGGAGGTCGGCTTTCACTTGATCAACGCTTTTGGCGACATCCTGGATGCGGCACTCTAACAGGTTATGGGACACATCCATTCTGTCACCTAAAGCCTTGATAGTTTTGTGTAAAACCGAGCTCATGTGCAAAAACTCGGGCATGAGGGACCTATCCGAAGCCCTCTGTCGCTGCCGGGATGAGCCCGCAAAAATGGGTGCAGCGAAAGAGGACTGCGAAAGGGGAAGACCTGATGGGCCAGCCCCCTGGTCTCCAGTGAGTGTGGAAGACCCACCTGGTGCTGCGCTGCTGGATGGCTGGGACGGGTCCGTGGCTGCCGGCTGAAGGACCGCTCCAGAACCTGTGGCGACAGTCGTGCAGTGTGTGCTGTGAAAAAAGAAAACAGAAAATTAATACCAAACTATAACAAGACGGTACATCCTGTGGAATTAAAAATGACAGATTATGTCTATGCAATACAACCGGAGGCATGTGAGAAATACTTACGTTCTCATGAGAAGGACCGGTCTCAGGAAGGCCAACACACGGTGGTATTTGTAGAGCCGGTGCCTTGCTCCGGAACCACTAGCTGCACTCTTCTCTGCACGCAGGTCCTTGTTGAAGCGGTCCTTCATGGAACGCCAACGTGTCCTTACTTTGTCCACTGTGAAATAACAATAAAATATAATGGTCAGAATAAGGACTTTTGGCCGTGCTCTCGTGACTGTGTGTGATGACAGAAACTACGAAAAGTTTCTTTCATCACACACAGTCAAGAGAGCATGGCCAAGGTCTGTTGCTTCACACTACCGTGCAATACTTACCAAATGCATTACGGACCCGTGGCGGGGAATTCTCCCAGCCATCCCACAACGCTTGGGCCACCTCACTCCACAAACGACGGAGAACACTATTGACGGCGTGCTGTTGATCCCGGCTGTCCCACAACGGGACTCGCTCCTGGACCAGACTGATCAGCAGGTCATTATCAATCCGGTCGTCGTCCCGTTGTGAAACCTAAAATTAAAAGAAAATCATTTAAGTTTGCTCAACCACATTTGGAAAAAATAAGACACGATGATGAGAAAGGGCAGGAATATGAAAGACAACTTTCAGAAAAGGATGATACAAGAAAAATGTAAAGAAAAACAAGGGTACAGAAAAGGAAAGAATATTACAATAGGACAGTCTGCCTGGTATACATACCCGCTGCCGTCTTCTACCTGGACCTTGACTCCGCTGCTCAGTACCTCTCTGTCCCTCAGTTGAAGTGCTCTATAAAATTAAAAAAAAAAAATTGCCTCGTGTCGATGTGACAGTCAATACTTACCAAGCTGACGGACAAAAAAATTACCTCGCTCACGTGATCCACTTCTGATTGCCGTGGCTGGAACTCCTCATCAGACGAAGAAACCGGAGAAGACATTCTGATGCGTGTTGAAAGAAAAAAATTGAAGAAATTAGGACATGTAGATCCAAAAAATTGAAAATGAATGCATTGGCTAGTATATACTCACATTGCTCTGTGTCTTGTCCAACAATGCGTCCGGGCAGGGTGCTGTCTTCTTTGGAGTCTGATGAGAAGTGACCAGAAACTTCCCCCAACCTTCCTTTTATAACCCTGCTGCTATGGGGGAGGCTTATCAGTGTCTAGACATCCTTATCTATAGTTAATTCAATGGTGCCAAAAAAAACGCATGCGTCAAAAAAACGCATGCAAACGCATGTCCAAAAAAACGCATGCGTCCCCATTGACTCCAATGCATTTTTTGTCAAAAAAAAAAACGCATGTAAACGCATGCGTTTTTTTGGGGAAAAAAACGCCCCTCAAAATACTACAAGTTGCATTTTAGAAAATGAACGCATGCAGTAAAAAAACGCATGCGTTCACAAACGCGTGCAAACGCGTACACCAAAAAACGCATGCGTTTTCAATGTTAAATATAGGGAAAAAAAACGCATGCGGTTTTTTGGTAAAAAACGCTGCAGACAAAAACGCAAGTGTGAAACCACCCTTAGTGTGTTCTTTTTTATTTTTTTGAAAAATCATTGTTTTATCAGCAGGAGATTATCACTAGAGGACTAGTAAACCTGCTTCCAGGTAGTCCAACCATGCCCCCAACACTGATTGGCAGTGTACTCATAAAATGGCCAATCAGTGGTGTGGGCGGGGTTATACAAAGCTCAGCATTCATAGAACTGCTAGACTTCCAGCAGATAAAAGTGTTTTTAATTAAAACTGCTGCAGCCAGTAAATTAAGTGATACATCACAGGAATCAGGGACTCTGCTCCTACATCACATTGCTATCAGATGGGATAGGAAAAACTTGCGTAAAAGTGAAAAATATATTTTGCACCTTCAGAGCGACAGGCGTGGTATGTAAATTAAATTGTACTAACCCCTCCAAAATATTTATATTAATTCCAGGTAAAACATCAATGACTGTGAATACTTTTGCAAGTCACTATGCATCCTGTCTAATGGGGGCATCAGGAGGAGCTGCAGACTATTATGCATATCATTACTCCCATCTTGCGGATCAAAAACTGATGATAGAGAAGTCATTTTGAGTATTTTTTCTTTTCTTTTTTTTACACGAAGATAAAGAAACCATTATATTAACTCAAGATTGTTCGTAAAAAAAAAAGCTCATATAATTGAAATCTCATTTCCTTCAAGGACTACTTACACGATAATAGTTTTTGTTCGTGAATGTAGAATTTCCTTGTAAAAATCCGCCGTCAAATACTATAAATACGAAGTATATTAATTAGAAAAGAACCAGGCTCCTTGTCATGTACCTGGTGAATCAATTCAAATATATTTCATAGCAATTGGAATTCTCTAAATGTAACAATATTCTGAAAATCTTACACCTTAACCCCTCAGTGACCACCAATACATCTTTTTACTGATCTGAGTTATGTGAATAGCACAACATGGCAAGTGGAAATGCAGCAGCGGTCAGTTGGACACTATAGCTGACCCCCTACTGCATCAGTCATGATCGATGTTGGCATTGACCATGGCTGTTCAACCCCTTAGATGCCGCTGTCAAAAGTGGCAGCTGCATCTAGATGATTAACAGAGCATGGCGGCTTCCTTTTAACCCCGTTGGACCCCTGATGCCAAAGGTTAACATGGCAATTCACGGCCAAATAATGGTCTTAGAGTCTGCCAGATATGGTGGCCTGCTCAGATTTTAGCGGTAAATAATTTTAGTGGATTAAAGTACCAAAAATATAATTTTGCATTCCGGTCATTCCACTTTGTGTTAATTTCTAAAAAGCACCTAAAGGGTTAATAAACTACTTGTCAGCAGTTTTGGATATCTTTGAGGGGTGCTGTTTTTTTTAAATGGTATCACTTTTGGGGATTTTCCAATATTTCAGTAACCAAAAGTCACTTCATAACTGAACAGGTTACATTAGCATAAGGGGTATATGAGCCTAAAGTTAAATTGTAGCCTGAAATGAGCTAGTGATACAATTGTTGTGAATTCTGTGGCCAAGCTCCCTCCTGTGGTCGTGAGTGGTACTGCGGCTGGTTCTGTCTATAAGCTTCCTTTGGTGGATGAGAGTGGTACTGCGGCTTCTGAGTTTCCTTCCTCAGGTGATGAGGTTAAGTCGTTAGATGCTGCTCTATTTAACTCCACCTGGTGCTTTGATCCTGGCCTCCAGTCAATGTTCTAGTATTGGTCTTGCTTCCTCCTGGATCGTTCCTGTGGCCTCTCTATCCTGCATAAGCTAAGTTCTGCTTGTGTTATTTTTGTTTGCTATATTTTTTCTGTCCAGCTTGCTATATTTGTTTTTTCTTGCTTGCTGGAAGCTCTGAGACGCAGAGGGAGCACCTCCGTACCGTTAGTCGGTACGGAGGGTCTTTTTGCCCCTCTGCGTTGTTGTTAGTAGGTTTTTGTGTTGACCGCAAAGCTATCTTTCCTATCCTCGGTCTATTCAGTAAGTCGGGCCTCACTTTGCTAAATCTATTTCATCTCTGTGTTTGTATTTCATCTTTACTCACAGTCATTATATGTGGGGGGCTGCCTTTTCCTTTGGGGAATTTCACTGAGGCAAGGTAGGCTTATTTTTCTATCTTCAGGGCTAGTTAGTTTCTCAGGCTGTGCCGAGTTGCATAGGGAGCGTTAGGCGCAATCCACGGCTGCCTCTAGTGTGGTGTGTTAGGATTAGGGATTGCGGTTAGCAGAGTTTCCACGTCTCAGAGCTTGTCCTATGTTTTTGGTAAATGTCAGGTCACCTTGTGTGCTCTGAACTTCAAGGTCCATTGTGGTTCTGAATTACCTGTTCATAACATACAATATAATCAATTGTCCCCAATACTGGCTTCTGCAGCAAAATGAGCATGGGCACAAATCCCTAAGACGGCAACTTACTAAATATGATGCAAGGTCCATGCTGCGTCCCTCCACCCCGATGCGCGTTTCGGTCACACTTCTTCAGGGGACTGAATACGTGCTTAAAAAAATAGGTTTTGTAAATTTCCTTGAAAAAAATGAAAAATTGCTGCTAACTTTTTAAACCTTTTAGCATCCTAACAAAATAATAGACCGTTTTACAAATGGTGCTGATGAAAGACAGACAGATTGTATGGGACTTGATATTTATTAACTATATAGTGTGGTATCGCTATCTGAATTAAAGGTAGAAACATTCAAAGATTGAAAATAGTAAATTTTTTAACATTAGGCTATTAGGGTGCATTCACACTGCGCTCAGACACCCGTTCAACGGCTCCATCGAGGTTTATGTCCAAACACCCCACAAACGGGCCAAAACATTGTCATTATTCTACTTGATGTTCTACAAGATGATCGCATCGATTCGATGTGAAATGAATTTGTGCTTTTTTTCCTGAAATCTGCAGGTTCTTGTGAATCTTAATAATAAGCGATTTGATTTGTACAAATGGGACAAAAGTGACAGTCACGATTTAGCACATTGTGGCAGATTGCATGAGTCACAGACTGCATGGGCTAACGCCGATATACCTTGTAGCTGTGCGGGAACTCTCAGGATGCTCATAAGCCATTAGCTCCATGCGATAGTAATTCTCATCTGAGATGTAGCTAGCGTTACCTGTAACAGGTGAAATCCCAGATTCACGTTCACCGCAGCTGAATGTCTGCAAATAATTGAATATTGGGGTTCAGAACGCCCCAGATTGCAAACTCCGAACACTGACATCTTTTTTTCCCATAGTTTTTGCTTTCTCCTCTTCAGTCCAGACCTGTGAACTTCACCTATTTTGACAGCGACTGTTTCACACTTATCGTTCCACTTTCAGCTATTTTCAGTTATATAAAAAGTCTACAATTTTACATAATGATAGTGGCAAATGAAAAGAAAGAGGTCATATGTCAATGCAATCCCTGCAGCAAATCAGCACAGGCTTCCCTCTCCTATGGTCATATTTGACATCTGGAGTATGTGAGGGTTGCTGCTCTTCAGTTTGAATGTTTCGATTTTTCCAAGGAGTGGAGAGTGAAGCCAGCACTGATTGGTCGTCGCAAGGATTGGGTGGAATAACAATGCCATATCAGCCCTGGGAGAGCCGGTGCCAACACTGCTAGAACAGCACTAGCAATGGAAGTGAGTATAAGTGCTATTATTTTACTTTTGGGAGACATAGTAGTCTGAGCGGACTGCAAACTATGTCCTACGCTACCTGGACGGTGAGCAGACTGCAAACTGTGTCCTACACTTCCAGGTAGGTAAGCAGACTGTAAACTGTGTCCTACGCTTCCAGGATGGTGAGCAGATTGTAAACTGTGTCCTACGCTTCCAGGATGGTGAGCAGACTGTAAACTGTGTCCTACACTTCCAGGATGGTGAGCAGACTGTAAACTGTGTCCTACGCTTCCAGGATGGTGAGCAGACTGTAAACTGTGTCCTACGCTTCCAGGATGGTGAGCAGACTGTAAACTGTGTCCTACGCTTCCAGGATGGTGAGCAGATTGTAAACTGTGTCCTACGCTTCCAGGATGGTGAGCAGACTGTAAACTGTGTCCTACGCTTCCAGGATGGTGAGCAGACTGTAAACTGTGTCCTACGCTTCCAGGATGGTGAGCAGATTGTAAACTGTGTCCTACGCTTCCAGGATGGTGAGCAGACTGTAAACTGTGTCCTACGCTTCCAGGATGGTGAGCAGATTGTAAACTGTGTCCTACGCTTCCAGGATGGTGAGCAGACTGTAAACTATGTCCTACGCTTCCAGGATGGTGAGCAGACTTTAAACTGTGTCCTACACTTCCAGGATGGTGAGCAGACTGTAAACTATGTCCTACGCTTCCAGGATGGTGAGCAGATTGTAAACTGTGTCCTACGCTTCCAGGATGGTGAGCAGACTGTAAACTGTGTCCTACGCTTCCAGGATGGTGAGCAGACTGTAAACTGTGTCCTACGCTTCCAGGATGGTGAGCAGATTGTAAACTGTGTCCTACGCTTCCAGGATGGTGAGCAGACTGTAAACTGTGTCCTACACTTCCAGGATGGTGAGCAGACTGTAAACTGTGTCCTACGCTTCCAGGATGGTGAGCAGACTGTAAACTGTGTCCTACACTTCCAGGATGGTGAGCAGACTGTAAACTGTGTCCTACACTTCCAGGATGGTGAGCAGACTGTAAACTGTGTCCTACGCTTCCAGGATGGTGAGCAGACTTTAAACTGTGTCCTACACTTTCAGGATGGTGAGCAGACTGTAAACTGTGTCCTACACTTCCAGGATGGTGAGCAGACTGTAAACTGTGTCCTACACTTCCAGGATGGTGAGCAGACTGTAAACTGTGTCCTACACTTCCAGGATGGTGAGCAGACTGTAAACTGTGTCCTACACTTCCAGGATGGTGAGCAGACTGTAAACTATGTCCTACGAGGAACAGTTAAAGGATCTAGGAATGTTTGGCTTGCAAAAAGGAAGACTAAGAGGAGACTTATAACTGTCTACAAATATCTGAAGGGATGTCACAGTGTAGAGGGATCATCATTATTCTGATTTACACATGGAAACACTAGAACCAATGGCATGAAACTGAAAGGGAGAAGCTACAGATTAGATATTAGAAAATACTTTTGACAGTGAGGGTGATCAATGAGTGGAACAGGCAGCCACGAGAGGTGGTGAGTTCTCCTTCAATGGAAGTCTTCAAACAGAGGCCGGACAGACATCTGTTTGAGATGGTTTAGTGACTCCTGCATTGAGCAGGGGGTTGGACACAATGAGCCTCGAGGTCCCTTCCAACTCTAACATTCTATGATTCTATGAGTCTATGATAGGGATTCAGAAAGGGCTGAACAGCATAATTTCAGGACAATTGGACGACCTGTCATAAATCACATTTTGGAGAAATATTTGTAGAAACTTGAATTTCAAAACATTTAAATAGCTCTAATGATGGCACATTCTGTTCCTCACATGCATTCGATCCAAAAATAATGGATAAGTTAATATATAATCTTTCTAAAAATAATGTTTTTGAGCATAAAACTGAACTTCCTTTTTTATTGTTTCAACCTTCCCAATGATAAAACTCATACTGCTCGATCTGATGGAAGAGCTGGTCACCCCGGCAGAGGGAGCTACAAAATGTTATTTTTCTGGATGACACATCTTATTCTGCACATGTAAGAATAGTGATTTGTTCTCCTGTGAGGTCGTGTTCTGCTTGATGCTTTATATGTTTCATCCATCTTTTGAATTTTACTTAGACTTCAGGAAAATAGAAAAATAAATCCAATCAGATTTCCGCTGAGCCCGGTAAAGGACTGTCTGTCGTTGAATACATGTAATAGTGTTAGTTTTGCTACATTCTGTTTGATGTGACAAGAGACGTATGCGTGAATAGTATCCCGGGAACATGTGAAATCATTGCGTCAATTAGAGTGGCATGAATGAAGTGTGATATTTGGACGCCAAGAGTAGATTACCAAATACAAGCATTCGCAAAAGATGGAAAGTCCGCTATCGCTTTGCGTTTTTTAATGCATTTGCTGTGCCATAAAAATAACATTATCCACTTATTCTTTAGGCGATTTCATTTGCAATGATATCAATAATGCATAGTTTATTAAATATTTTACCAGTTTTTCACAATAAAAGCATGGAATTTTTCTTTTTTGGGAACACAAATTGAATTTTATCTTGCCGCCTGCATTCTAAGGCTGCCGTCACACTAGAAGTATTTGGTCAGTATTTTACATCAGTATTTGTAAGCCAAAACCAGGAGTGGGTGATAAATGCAGAAGTGGTGCATGTGTTTCTATTATACTTTTCCTCTATTTGATCCACTCCTGGTTTTGGCTTACAAATACTGATGTAAAATACTGACCAAATACTACTAGTGTGACGGCAGCCTAAGAGTTGTGACTCCGTGTGAGTTTCTCGCCAATGTACCTAAACGCTTTGCTTTTCTGTTGGACAAGTTTGTAGTTTTTATAATCGCGTATATACTGATTTGAAATGATGATCTTGCCACCTTTACAGGACTTCTTAGCCTTTTTCCACTTCGGCCTCAACAGAAAATTCATGATTCTGTCAGATCCTTAAAAGCCTGTTCGTGTGGATTTTCCTGGCAAGTCAACCTTAAAATTTAAGCTTCTGATCACCCCTTGTGCCTATTATGGCCCAAGAGAGTGCTCTGTGCAAGCGCGTGAAAGGTCTACAACAGGGGTGTCAAACTGCATTCCTCGAGGGCTCCAAACAGGTCATGTTTTCAGGATTTCCTTAGTATTGCACAGGTGATGGAATCATTCTGTGCAGGTGATTAAATTATCACCTGTGCAACACAAGGAAATCCTGAAAACATGACCTGTTTGCAGCCCTCGAGGAATGCAGTTTGACACCTCTGGTCTACAACGTCACGATGTCATAATGAAGACTTGGGCATGGATCTAAAATCTGATGGCACAACCCATGAGGATTTCACCACAGTTATCGTTCTCTTGTAATGTGTACTCCCTGTCCTCCCAATATTGCATGTGTTCATTGTGCCTTTAGGTTTAGGGTACTGGCGGTGCTGATGGAGCTCTTTCATTTAAAAAAGCGTCCCACTTCGCGGGTCCACCGGAAATTCTCCATCACTCTCCACTATTGAATGGAGCGAGTGAATAATATTCTTTTTTTTTTTCGTCGTTAATACTTAGACAAACTCTAGTTTTACAGATAAGATTAATGTACCTCTGGAGA
This sequence comes from Ranitomeya imitator, assembly GCF_032444005.1. Lineage (NCBI taxonomy): Eukaryota > Metazoa > Chordata > Amphibia > Anura > Dendrobatidae > Ranitomeya > Ranitomeya imitator. The sequence goes on from NC_091291.1 coordinate 123,056,491, forward strand.
TATAATGAAAGATAAATATCTCATTACTTATTAAAACAATCGACGCAACGTATAACCCACGATTTATAATTCTCAGCTCACACAACAGTTTTTCCTATGACATTTAAGATATTGAGGTAGTAAAGTTTGAAAGAGACACAAAAGCTATAAAATCCTATAGAGTCCAAGGTAATCAAATATGTGTGCGAAGGTTTCAATCCATGGAGAAATTCTCCAATATTACAGATCATCTTTAATGTCTATTTCCTTGGAAAATGATCAATCGCATTTCAAGGCGGTGTAAAGTGGCAAATTACAAATTCAGTTGTGCTGCGATGACAACATATTGTACCTGTATGAAAGGTAACAGTGTGCTCAAGGGGTGGTCAGACACTAATATATATATTCATCCTAGGTGTCTCTCTATTTTAATAATATAATAGTTTTTCTAATATGGTTTATTTAAAAAGTCTCTGCCTTTCCCTCTCTAATCTAACTGCTTTATTTTATTTTCACCTCTTTCCGTTTTGAAGACGCTTCACTTGAGAATCCCCAATGCACGTTGGCATACTCAAACAAGATGTCATCATGGGTCAGAAACTGCCATCACTGATGCCGCCTTTGTCCTAACCGTGAAATTGAATTTGAGTGACCTCCATTTCAGAGGCTAGTCCCTGCTCTACTGAGCACTCGTCGGTTGTCAATTACGATATTATGCTCAGTATGAGCTCTTTTCTTACTGTGCAATATTCTTCTCAGCGCACACTGACAGTGCGCTCCATTGCAGGCTCTAATGAAAAGTGACAAGATGGCAACAGAGCGCACTGTCTGTATGCTGTTTAAGGAGATAACCGGATGAGCAGGTAAAGTAGAGATCAGCCTCCCCAGGAAAACGATGTTACTTTGTGGGGTGGGTTTTTCTCTGGTTTTCTTGCTCATTGTGGGTTATCTCCTTACGATGTGTACTGACAGTGCACTCTCTTGCCGAATTGTCACTTTTCATCAGAGCTGGTGAGGTAGCACACTGTCACTGTGCACAGAGAAGAATATTGCACAGTAATAAGTGAAATTATACTAAGCATATGTCAGAATTGACAACCAATGAATGCTCAGTACAGCAGGGACTAGATCAGCCCCTGAAATAGACATCATTGATGACACTTCGTTTCAGAGTGGGGACAGAGACTGTGACAGTAACCACAGCGTCTGCCCCTGATGATGTCTGTTAGAGTATGGTAAATCATAGAACAAACGCGGAAGCACTCACCGGTCCTGTAGTCAAAAGTTCCTTTATTCAAATATAGACAAACATCTTCACGGCTCGGGGGAACAGGACAGTGAGAGGAGTGTGCAGGAGGAGACGACGGCCGTTTCGCGCTTGAAACAGCGCTTCTACGGATCCATTGCAAAACTTCACCTGCATGATTGAAAGCTTCAGCCTGGTGTGGACCCCCTCTGTGCTAATGTCAAAGCTGACGCTGAAATGTGCATGTGAACTTTGCATACTGAGCAGGAATCAAATATACGTAATATCACAAAAACAGGAAAAATGGCTTTTGGCAAATAGCAGGTAAATGCCATGGGAACCACGAAAGCAATATAACATTTTCTACAAGCATTTCATTCCTCTAGGCTCAGCAAGGGCACACGTAACACCTTTTAATTACCCGACATGTAGCCTCCGTTGTCTGGCACTCAGTCATTTTTTTTTCTGGTTTCTTATATCCAATAACTGTGATTGAGCATTAGATTAAACAGTTTAATAGCTCGCGTATCGACAGTATAATGATGTAAAACTGGGACCAAAGGGTATAAGACTTAAAAGTTATTGAGGGGCAAATAATCTACTAATATTACATAAAGAAGCACTCCCATTAACGTTTTGATCCTCTTAATATATTGCAATCATCATATTATAGAACACTGTGTACTTACAATTGCTCATTTTGCCTTTCTACCTAGCCAATTCTTCTCTTTTCATTAGGTCTATGACATCACATGATTAAACACAGATTATTTTATTTGTTTGATGTTATCCTGAAATTCCTTAAAAAAAAAATTTGTTTGAAAATGGCGCCGGCTGCGCCAGTATAGTGGCAGCTATTGGTGTATATAGAGGTGATCCTACTGAGCTGGCGCCAGCGGCACCATCTTGAAGGAGGAAATTTATTTTTTCTCTACAAAGATGGTGCCACCAGTGCCTACCCAGTAGCAGCTATCGGATCAACCTAGGTATCATTTCAATCAGTATAACGGCGCCAACCTGACACTGCCTGTAGGTTACTGTGCACAATCCTGCTGAATTTGGCGGTCCGGTTTTGGGTCAAATGGGCGGTGTTTTCGGGTCTTTTATTAACCCCTTTTTGTCCCGCTGGCCGCATGCTGATCGCGAAATTGACTTGCCGTTGTTTCGCTTTCCTGCATAGTTAACGAGTGCGCAAAGCAATCTTGCCTTGCACACAGGCAGTATGCTTTGCCTAACTGCGGGCAAAGCCAAAAACCATTAGTGCGCATGCGCCGATGCACTATGTCCCGGAACACAGCGAAATATTTCCGGGACATAGTGCACCGGCGCATGCGCAATAATGGTTTTTGGCTTTGCCCGCAGTTGGGCAAAGCATACCACGCATGCGCAAGGCAAGATTGCTTTGCGCACGCGTTAACTATGCAGGAAAGCTAAACAACGGCAAGACAATTTCGCGATCAGCATGCGGCCAGCAGGACAAAAAGGGGTTAATAAAAGACCCGAAAACCCCGCCCATTTGACCCAAAACCGGACCCACCAAATTCAGGAGACAGGTTCCCTTTAATGATGATATATTTTTTGGCCTATCCATAAACAAGCTATTTATGCTATTTCCAGAGTTATGCTCATGTACAAAGTAACCATCATTTATTTTCTTTCTTTTTTTCATAACATAACAGCACAATTAGCAATTTGTAAAATGCCTCTTTACCCATTTATTAGATTTCTGATCTTCTATTTTATATTCAATGCTAAATTCATCAGTGAAGACGTATGAATCATATTACATATTACAGTTTCTGTTCTTAGAAGTATAAGAAGGGAAAAGGGGAAGGAAAAAGGATGAGCTTGAGGTTCACAAAAGCATGAAGAAGCTTTTTAAGAATTTTTTTTCCACTGATGTGCTGGATTCACAGCTACACTACTCAGTTCCTTAATATGCCTTTTTCTCCACTCATGAGCTACTTTTACTCCTCTCCCACCTCCTGAAATCCTCATTCACTCTGAACAACAAATAAAATCCATCTTGATAAAAACTAAACAGGGTGTCAGCTCATTGCATGATCAGATTACAGCTGTCTATGGAGAGCAGAGGAAGGAACAGAATAAGGTAAATACACAGATTCATAGTAATACAACTTTCTACCATGTGTTATAATTCATTCCAGTGTTAAATTATGCTAAATCCATCAGTTAAGACAGGTTATTAGCTTACACAGGGATCATATTACAGTTCCTGTTCTTAGAAGTATAAAGAGGGAAAAGGTGAATGAGGAAGTAGAACCTGGAGCGATACAGAGGCAGAAAGACACTTTTTAAAAGCTTTTTATCTCATCTATGTGATGGATTCACAGCTACACTGCTCAGTACTGCAGGAAAGCGCCAACCGTGCTGCTGTTACTCCTAAGGGTACAGTCAGACAGCCATATAAATCAGACCGAGATTGGATTACAATTCTCGGAATGTCCGCAGGTTTCCTGACCCGAGCGTGACAGCTGAATAGAAATATGTGAAGATGTCAACCTTGGGCTGGGAAATCTGCCTGCCAGTCCATGCATTCCAGTCCCATTTATACGTCCGTCTGACTGCTTAATAAACGTGCTACATAGAGTCAGGTAAACAGGAATGCCCCATGTCTGTATGTTCTGTGTATAGGAAACATCATAGCAGCTGGTCTCCATTCAGAAGCTCAGGGAGAAGCCAAAAATTAAAGATGGAGAAAGACAGATAAACACAAAGACAGATCTGATGATTTCTAGTTAGTATTTTGATGGATTCACAGCTACACTGCTAGGTGCTATTGTATAACATCCTTCTGCTGCTTCTGAACATGTGCTACATGGAAACAGCAGGGCAGGAATCCAACATTTCTGTGTGTGCTGTGTATGAGAGATAACAGAGTAGCTAGTCTCCTTCCACTAGCTCAGAAACAACTGAAAATTAGAGATAGAGTCTGCATGCAGAGGGGAACCAAATGACAATTGGTGCTGCAAACAGGAAAATTGGTGAAAAATGCAGGATACAAATTGTATAATGGGCCGAAATAGTGTTACACTATTATACTGTTCCGTTAAATCATCTGAAACAATAGGAACACCTTAAACTTAATCTAAAAAAGCAAGCAAACAAACAAACAAAACAAAAACTATGATTTTGATTGTTGAAGCCAAGCATCAGGATTACCTACTATAAAAAAGGGTGCATTAGAGGTTGAGCTTAGAAAAAAAATGCATTTTACACCTTTAGGGTATGTTCACACGTTCAGGATTTCCATCCTTTTTTTTTCAGGACAGTTTTTTTAAAAAACTGCAGCTCTTGGCAGAAAACGCAGGTCCTTTTTTTGGTCCTTTTTTTGTCCTTTTTTGATGCGTTTTTTGATGCGTTTTTTGATGCGTTTTTTGATGCGTTTTTTTTATCCTTTTTTTATGCAGTTTTCTATGCAGAGACTGTGTGTTTCCTAGGAAGCTTTTTAGGGCTAAAATGGCTGAAAATACCCTAACCCTACCCCTAACCCTAACCCTACCCCTAACCCTACCTCTAACCCTACCCCTACCCCTATTCTAACCTTAGTGAAAAAAAAAAAAAAAAATTCTTAATTTTTTTATTGTCCCTACCAATGGGGGTGACAAAGTGTGGGGGGGTGTCATTTACTATTTTTTTATTTTGATCACTGAGATAGGTTATATCTCAGTGATCAAAATGCACTTTGGAGCGAATCTGCCGGTCGGCAGATTCGGCGGGCGCACTGCGCATGCGCCCGCCATTTTGCAAGATGGCGGCGCCCAGGGAGAAGACGGCCGGACGGACACCGGGACGCCGGGTAAGTATAAGGGGGGAGATTAGGGCACGGGGGGGGCATCGGAGCACTGGGGGGGGCATCGGAGCACGGGGGGGGGCATCGGAGCACGGGGGGGCGGGATCGGAGCACGGGGGGGCAGCCACACTCCGCCCACGCACTTCCGCCCGCTCCCCCGCACTTCCTGCTGCAGCGGTTCTGCACATCAAATCGCAGTAAAACCCGCAGATATATTTTTGATCTGCGGGTTTTACTGCGGGTTTGACCTCACAATGGAGGTCTATGGGTGCAGAACCGCTGCGGTTCAGGAAAAAGAAGTGACATGCTCCTTCTTTTTTGCCGCAGCTATTCTGCGCGGCTTTTTAAACGAAATTACGGACCATGTGCACAGCAGTGACTGTTTTCCATAGGGTTACATTGTTATGTACCCTGCATGGAAAACTGCTGCGGAACCGCAGCGGCAATACCGCTGCGGTTCCGCAGTAAAAAACGCACTGTGTGAACATGGCCTTAATCTCAGGACATGGATATAAAATAGAGCTTTGGGTATGTGTGGAACATGGAAAGCTGAAAATCCGTACTTGTATCTTGGCCAAGGTAAACCTGTAATCTGCTTTCTCATATTTACTGCACGTTAAATGTAAATCAATGTAATTAGGGTTCACAATCTGCCCAGTGATAAGAGTCTCAGTGTTTATCTCATTAGCGCTACGAGACTAGAGATTCTAGAATTTACCGATATTAGATGAATAATGCGCTGACAATAGCCCATTCCGCATTCCGAAGATGTAAAACTTGAATAAAAAAAAGATATAATTCCCATATTGTATTGCAGCCCGTAATCAGGGAGGCAATAGGAATGGTGCCGCTGGGCTATCGATCTTACATTGCACTCTTTCTGCCACCGTCTGGTCCAAATGGAGCGTATGTCACATAAATAACAGCGACAGACTCATTTTTTCCTATCTCGCATTAGATACACAGAGCATTTGATATGACAGGTCCTTATAATTACCGCGCCTCGTCTAGCCTGGCGAAGCTCTGGACAGCGTCGCCTCATATTGATCATCTTACAACAACACATTAAAAGTTAAAGGGAGGCAAGGTGAAAGCATGGTTAAGAGGAAAATAAAACAATCATAACTGCATTTATTTCCCGGTCGGGAGAATTTATTGAAATATCATCTTTGTAGGAAGTTAGAATTTAAGAACGGAAGAGACAATCTAAAAAGTAAAGGTGGAATGGCGGCTAATTGGTTGAAAAAAAATATTCTCCGGACCTTACCTGTCCCACTGCTACAAATTTCCATAAGCTGTCTTCTGGGTGCCCACCCTTGGACTGGACTCAAATTTATTAATAAAATCCCTGCTGTTGTTTTCGGTCAAAAACGACCGACCTTGAACTTCAATATTCTTTAAAATATTCAAGATGCGGCTCTGAAACTCGTGGCCGACCGACCCATCCTCATTTAAGTCATTCAACCACAAGTTTCAGAACTGCATCTTGAACACCCCCAAAAAATACCAAAGTTCAAAAGCGGTCTCCCCAGACCGAAGACAACAGCGGGGTTTTAAGTTGCTTCGAGCAACTTACTCTAGTAATCTAATGGATCAACACTGGTATATGAAATGTCTGCACGAGAGCCACGACTGAATTCATCACCCAGATGCTTCTGGCTATTGTAAAAGTCACAGTCGGATCTCAGCACTCACAGAAAGTCATTAGAACGGTATAAACAATTATTTATTCCGCGCTCCATCTTGTGCTCAGATCTTTTTAGTTGACTTGTTTTGCGATGCTATTTTTTAGAAACATCAGAAATTGAATCTATTTGAGTTCGATAAATAACAAAACGTTTTATTATCTTTTACATTTCTGCGAAAAATTATAAAATGTATCACGCAATAGGGCGAATAACTGCTTTGTCTCCGCTTTGCTATTGTGTGAAGTCTTATAACTTTACGTTTTGAGTTCATACCCCAAGTGTCGCAATTCTGGATTCTTGGTAACAATAATATTCCACACTTTGCCCAAGGGCAGGAATGATTAGTCCTTCCATTTGCTAGAGACAGGAAACTAGGACAAGGAACATTGTTCGTTTTTTTTTTAAAGTTTCCATAGTTTCGTTCATGCATTTTTTTTATCCTTACAAACACAAGGGACATGCTGACAAAATATATAACATGAAACTTTGCCAATGGTCTGCAAAGTTTAAAAATATGTCTATATTTTTTTCCTATAATCAATCTGAAATAAAACATAAAGCGATCACTTTGTATTAATAGCTCCAAAGGGAGGCTTTTGTGTGAATTTTTAAAAGGTTAAAAAAATTGGAAAAAATAAATAAATAAAGGTAGAAATTAACATTAAATGAGTTTCCAGAATGTTTATATTGAGGGTCTTATCCTCAGCATAGGTCGTCAATATTAGAGCAGTACAGATGCCAATCAGCTGTTTTTGGCGCCGGCATTGGATGAATGGGATTAGTTGCGGAGCGGAACAGCGCAGCTCTGTCAACTGTATAGTGGCCTTGGCTGGGTATTGCACATCCTCCCCTCTTTGAGTGGATATGGTTGAACCTGCAGTATCCCAGTCTGGCCATTATACCGTTGACGAAGTTGTGCTGTTTCATTGATCAGATGTGATCGCCGCCAGCCCTGGGAACAGCTGATCACTTGAGGTGTTGTGCATTGCACCATCACCAATCTGATCATTTAAATTACTAGACAACCCCATTAAAGGCAAATCAGAAATATACAGATGTAGCGAACGTTAAAGTAAGTGTCCTCTCAAAAGGGTGTCTACGGACAGATATTTCACAAGCCACAGAGCTCATTAGATCCTCACCACGTCTCCTCGGCTCCCTTATCCCACTTTTATCTTGCCTTCATTGCAGGGGCCCCTGGGTTGCATCCACGGAGTTGCTGCTAGCCAGTGGTCCTAGGTGAGGAAAGAGATATGATCAACTGATTTAGAGTCAGAGAGATGGGGAAAATGACTGGATCAGAACCAAGTGTGTAGTCTTGGTATTAATGAGTTGAAGTCCAAGACATCAGAGACCTCAAACAGAGAGAGTCATCATGAAGTTCTGCGTCAAATATAGAAGTGAATCCAAGGGGCTTATCAACAGAGTAACCAAGAGAATATGCAGAGTTTGCAATGGCGGTCAATCCAATATAAACTGGGTAGGAGGAGTTGAGATTTTAATTGAATGCCTGGTGTGCTTATTGGCCACTGAACTCACTTACATATCGGTCCGCTGGCCAGCCCCAGTGATTGACCTCTCAGAATGACCATGGGAAACAGTGTTATTGAGGTTTCATTTCATGATTGGGCAACACATACACCGTACGCTCATGCTCAATTCCCTTCCTGAGGGACCACCAGAATACTGTGCGTGGGGGAAAAATGGATCATTGCTAATAGTCTCACTCCCCAGTGGACCTCCAGTTAGATCTTACACAACTGGAGGTTCAGTAGACTAGTCATTCTTTGGCTAGCTGATTTTAGAAAGCAGAAACTGCACTAATAATACCAGTGCTGCATCACCAGTGTGGTTTCCAGTGTTTAAAGCAGTGTTCCCCAACTCCAGCCCTCAAGAGCCACCAACAGTTTTTAGGATTTCCTTGGCATTACACAGGTGATGGGATTCTTGGTCGTCCAGCTGATGCAAGTATCACCTGTGTAATACTAAGGAACTCCTGAAAACATGATCTGTTTGGTGGCTCTTGAGGAACGGAGTTGGGGAACACTGGTTTAAAGTGTAGAAGGACCTTTGGTGACATCATGGTCGCGAGATTTTTGCCTTTCGGTAACTTTATTAGTGCGGAAAAATCACAATGTTTCGGCCACAAAGGGCCTTCATCAAGCCATAGAAAACGAGAGATATGCAGGAGGTCGTCTGGTGACCTGGTTCCTGGAATTCTCTGTATTGCTACAACCTTGTAGAGGATTGCACCAAGTGTGGATGGAAAACAGAATGGTGTACAGGACTCATCTGTGGCAAGTATAAGTGTTCTGTCACCATCATTCTTCTTCAGCCTGTATAAAGAGGCCGGAAAACTAGCACCAAACTTGAGTATAGTACGACATCACTGATTTAATGGTCTGAAACTGATTCACCCTAAAGTTTCTGTGTGAGGGTTGAAAATGTTAGCATTTGGGGTCCCACTTTAAATTTTTCTCAGGGCTACACTTTGTCTAAAAGAAGTCCTGGAAATGAGCAAAAAATAGTGTATGGGCAGCAAGTACAGGGATGGCAGCGGCACTCACGATACCATAGCTTATTTCCTACGTTTTTGTAATTCTAATTATTTGTCCTTATTATATTATAAGTTGGATTTTCACGTGAATATAATATTTCTTTTCAATAATTGTTATAAGCTGATTTTAATTTTGCTTTGCAATGGTTTTATCTGAATAAATAAATTATGACCTGGGAGATTTTCATATGGATTTTTTAAGTATTTGCTGTGAATGGACTTTTGATTAGCGGGTTTCTATTTCATTTAATTGTCAGAGGATACATAGATTTTGCTGACATATTTTAAGCGACCTTGAAACAAAATAATAAGCAGGATGGGGAGCGAGCACAATGGTAATTAGCTTCCAAACTGGTTTCCTACCAGTGCTCTTTCTGCATAACTGACCATTGAGTCTTGAGTCTAACAGTCGCTAATGACATTTTGGTCCGTTGCCTAGACATACTGCAGGTGTTTATGAGTATTGTTCGGCAACGGTCGCGAATCCAAGACACTTTGGGAAATATTTGGCACAGATATTAGATATCCATCCGTATCAATCAATTACTTTTAAGAAGTTACCACACAATGAACGTTGAGATTGATTATGTTGTTAGGTTGGATGTAATAATGCACTTTCCATCAGAGCGTAAAATATTTTCTCTCGAAAGGACGAACTATAGCAAAATGAGGAATGACGACTCTGACTTATGAATATTTCATATCAGTTTTGCAATGTTAGCTCTGGCAATTATACTAATTAGAAAAATGTCTTCAGAGGCATAATAAGCTTGAATGTACAGTATGCATTGATGCATTGATTTTTTTATTGAGCTCAGTGTATAAACCAGGACTTCTAAAAGCATAAGTAAAGGCTTATTGGCTATTGAGGTAATGTGACCCGGGGAAGTCCAGTCTAGAGATATCGAGTTTCTTCTGAGTTGTCCGACCAACACTAGCAGAAGGAGGCAGAGCGATTTGCAGAAACCCAATGGTAGAACTAGAGGAGAAAAGGCAGAAGTGTACGACACAGGTGCTGGGTATAGTTGGTGTGAATCGATTTGCATGACCCGATTTATTAGCCATATCAGTAATCTGTGGTTGCTTGATGGAAGCCATGAAAATTGCTTCTTACCTGATGGCATCTGACGGTCTTATTTTGATTTGTCAGCCTGGCACGACACCATCTTTGAGGCATGGCTCACATGTGAATGTGACATTGCACCTGTTACACTGGATATACCGGGCTCCACTTCCTTCACCTTAGTCCGCTGCCCTCTGTTGTGCTCCTTGTCGAGTTTTGTAGGCTGCCTGGCATGGCTCAGTAACATCATCTCCCTAATTCTATGTAAGGCCCATTAGGACATTCACCTGTCTTAGGACGGAGTCTGAAGACTTTCGCTTGGTGTACTCCTCTGTTGTGAGTTCTGTTTTTGGGCTCCCTCTGGTGGTTACTGATGGTACTGGGTGACTTGTGTTCTCTGCGGTCTCTGGTGTCCACCTGTTCCATCAGGTTATGGGAGTTTCCTATTTAACCTGGCTTTTTTGTCATTTCCTCGCCGGCTATCAATGTAATCAGCGTGTCTTTTTACCTCTGCTCCCTGCGTCTGTTATCTTCAGGACAAGCTAAGTTTTGATTTACCTGTTCCACGTTTTGCTTTATTTTTGTCTTAGTCCAGCTTGCAGATATGTGATTCCTTGCTGCTGGTTGCTCTAGTGGGCTGAAATTACTACTCATGTTCCATGAGTTGGCACATGAGTTCAGGTAATTTCAGGATGGTTTTTTGAAGGGTTTTTCGCTGACCGCGCAGTTCACTTTTGTATCCTCTGCTATCTAGCTTTAGCGGGCCTCATTTTTGCTGATTCTATTTTCATAACTACGTATGTGCTTTCCTCTCATTTCACCGTTATTACATGTGGGGGGCTGCTATTTCTGTGGGGTGTTTCTCTGGAGGCAAGTGAGGTCTGTGTTTCTTCTTATAGGGGAAGTTAATCCTTCGGCTGGCGCGAGACGTCTAGGAATCATCGTAGGCACGTTCCCCGGCTATTGCTAGTTGTGTGTTTAGGTTCAGGATCGCGGTCAGCTCAGGTTCCATCACCCTAGAGCTTGTTTTGTTTTTGTGCTTGTCCTTTTGTGATCCCCTGCCATTGGGATCATGACAGTATAGCCGGCCATAAAAAAAATTGGTCATCGTTTGGGCTGAAGTAGGAGGAAAAGTAGTCTGAGGAAGTTTTTTTTTTTTTTTTTTTCTCCCCTCCTCAGTGTTTGCTGCCTAGCCTTAATTGCAGCTTGACTGCTTCTTTCCTCCTCTTAATCCTTGAATGGCTCTGACCTCAGCTGTTTATCATGGACGTCCAGAGTTTGGCTTCCAGCCTGAATAATCTTGCTGCTAAGGTTCAAAATATACAAGATTTTGTTGTACATACGCCTATGTCTGAACCTAGAATTCCTGTCCCAGAGTTTTTTTCTGGAGATAGATCTAGTTTTCTGAATTTTAGGAACAATTGCAAGTTGTTTCTTTCTTTGAAATCTCGCTCCTCTGGAGACCCTGCTCAGCAGGTCAAGATTGTTATATCTTTCCTGCGGGGTGACCCTCAGAATTGGGCATTTGCATTGGCACCAGGGGATCCTGCGTTGCTCAATGTGGATGCGTTTTTTCTGGCATTGGGTTTGCTCTATGAGGAACCTAACCTAGAGATTCAGGCTGAAAAAGCTTTATTGGCTCTCTCTCAGGGGCAAGATGAAGCAGAAATATATTGTCAGAAATTTCGGAAATGGTCGGTGCTTACTCAGTGGAATGAGTGCGCTCTGGCTGCAAAATTCAGAGATGGCCTTTCTGAGGCCATTAAAGATGTTATGGTGGGGTTCCCGGCGCCTACAGGTCTGAATGAGTCCATGACTATGGCTATTCAGATTGATCGGCGTTTACGGGAGCGCAAACCTGTGCATCATTTGGCGGTGTCTTCTGAACAGGCACCTGAGATAATGCAATGTGATAGAATTCAGTCCAGAAGTGAACGGCAAGATTATAGGCGGAAAAATGGATTGTGTTTTTATTGTGGTGATTCAGCTCATGTTATATCAGCATGCTCTAAACGCACAAAAAAGGTTGATAAGTCTGTTGCCATTAGTACTTTACAGTCTAAGTTCATTCTGTCTGTGACGCTGATTTGTTCATTATCATCCATTTCCGTCGATGCCTATGTGGATTCAGGCGCTGCCCTGAGTCTTATGGATTGGTCATTTGCCAATCGCTGTGGGTTTAGTCTGGAACCTCTGGAAGTTCCTATTCCTTTGAAAGAAATTGACTCTACACCTTTGGCTATGAATAAACCTCAGTACTGGACACAAGTGACCATGCGTATGACTCCTGTTCATCAGGAGGTGATTCGCTTCCTGGTACTGTATAATTTACATGATGTCTTAGTGCTTGGTCTGCCATGGTTACAAACTCATAACCCAGTCCTGGACTGGAAAACAATGTCTGTGTTAAGCTGGGGATGTCAGGGGGTTCATGATGATGCATCTCCGATTTCTATCGCTTCATCTACTCCTTCTGAGGTTCCGGTATTTTTGTCTGATTATCGGGAGGTTTTTGAGGAGCCTAAGCTCAGTTCGCTTCCTCCTCACAGGGATTGCGATTGTGCTATAGATTTGATTCCTGGCAGTAAATTCCCTAAAGGTCGTTTGTTCAATCTGTCAGTGCCAGAGCATACTGCTATGCGGAATTATGTTAAGGAGTCCTTGGAAAAGGGACATATCCGTCCATCTTCGTCCCCTTTGGGAGCAGGTTTTTTTTTGTGGCCAAAAAAGATGGTTCCTTGAGGCCTTGCATAGATTATCGTCTTTTTAATAAGATTACAGTCAAATATCAGTATCCTTTGCCATTGTTGACTGATTTGTTCGCTCGCATTAAGGGGGCTAAATGGTTCACTAAGATTGATCTCCGGGGTGCGTATAATCTTGTGCGGATAAGGCAGGGTGATGAGTGGAAAACCGCATTTAATACGCCTGAGGGCCATTTCGAGTATTTGGTGATGCCTTTTGGACTTTCTAATGCTTCTTCTGTCTTCCAGTCTTTTATGCACGATATTTTCCGTGAATATCTGGATAAATTTATTATCGTGTATTTGGATGATGTTTTGGTTTTTTCTGATGACTGGGAGTCTCATGTTCAGCAGGTCAGGAAGGTGTTTCAGGTCTTGCGAGCCAATTCTTTGTTTGTAAAGGGTTCTAAATGTCTCTTTGGAGTCCAGAAGATTTCTTTTTTGGGGTATATTTTTTCCCCTTCTACTATTGAGATGGATCCCGTCAAGGTTCAGGCTATTTGTGACTGGACGCAGCCTACATCTCTTAAGAGTCTACAGAAGTTCTTGGGCTTTGCTAATTTTTATCGTCGCTTCATAACTAATTTTTCTAGTGTTGTTAAGCCTTTGACGGATTTGACTAAAAAGGGTGCTGATGTTACTGATTGGTCTCCTGCGGCTGTGAAGGCCTTTCAGGAACTTAAGCACCGGTTTTCTTCTGCTCCTGTGTTGCGTCAGCCAGATACGTCGCTTCCTTTTCAGGTTGAGGTTGATGCTTCCGAGATCGGAGCGGGGGCGGTTTTGTCACAGAGAAGCTCCGATGGCTCAGTGATGAAGCCATGTGCGTTCTTTTCTAGAAAATTTTCGCCCGCTGAACGGAATTATGATGTTGGTAATCGGGAGCTTTTGGCCATGAAGTGGGCATTTGAGGAGTGGCGTCATTGGCTTGAGGGTGCTAGACATCGTGTGGTGGTCTTGACTGATCACAAAAATCTGATGTACCTTGAGTCTGCCAAGCGTCTGAATCCTAGACAGGCTCGTTGGTCACTGTTTTTCTCCCGTTTCAATTTTGTGGTTTCATACCTGCCAGGTTCAAAGAATGTGAAGGCGGATGCTCTTTCTAGGAGTTTTGTGCCTGACTCCCCTGGAAATTCTGAGCCCACTGGTATCCTTAGGGATGGGGTGATTTTGTCGGCTGTCTCCCCAGACTTGTGACGTGCTTTGCAGGAGTTTCAGGCGGATAAACCTGATCGTTGTCCGCCGGAAAGACTGTTTGTTCCGGATAATTGGACCAGTAGAGTCATCTCCGAGGTCCATTCTTCTGTGTTGGCAGGTCATCCTGGAATATTTGGTACTAGAGACTTGGTGGCCAGGTCTTTTTGGTGGCCTTCCTTGTCGAGGGATGTGCGTTCTTTCGTGCAGTCTTGTGGAGTTTGCGCTCGGGCTAAGCCTTGCTGTTCTCGGGCCAGTGGATTGTTGTTACCTTTGCCTATCCCGAAGAGGCCTTGGACGCACATTTCCATGGACTTTATTTCGGATCTCCCTGTCTCTCAAAAAATGTCCGTCATATGGGTTGTGTGTGACCGCTTTTCTAAGATGGTTCATCTGGTACCCTTGCCTAAGTTACCTTCCTCCTCTGAGTTGGTCCCTCTGTTTTTTCAAAACGTGGTCCGTTTGCATGGCATTCCGGAGAACATCGTTTCTGACAGGGGATCCCAGTTTGTGTCTAGATTTTGGCGGACGTTCTGTGCTAAGATGGGCATTGATTTGTCCTTTTCGTCTGCATTCCATCCTCAGACGAATGGCCAGACGGAACGAACTAATCAGACTTTAGAAACTTATTTAAGGTGTTTTGTTTCTGCTGATCAAGATGACTGGGTTTCCTTTTTGCCGCTTGCCGAGTTTGCCCTTAATAATCGGGCTAGTTCTGCTACCTTGGCTTCTCCTTTCTTTTGTAATTCGGGGTTTCATCCTCGTTTTTCCTCTGGTCAGGTGGAGCCTTCTGATTGTCCTGGAGTGGACATGGTGGTGGATAGGTTGCATCGGATTTGGAGTCATGTGGTGGACAATTTGAAGTTGTCCCAGGAGAGGGCTCAGCAGTTTGCTAATTGCCGTCGCCGCGTGGGTCCTCGACTTCTTGTTGGGGACTTGGTGTGGTTGTCTTCTCGTTTTGTTCCTATGAAGGTCTCTTCTCCTAAGTTCAAGCCTCGGTTCATCGGTCCCTATAGGATCTTGGAAATTCTTAACCCTGTGTCGTTTCGTTTGGATCTCCCGGCATCGTTTGCTATTCATAATGTGTTCCATCGGTCGTTGTTGCGGAAGTATGAGGTACCTGTCGTTCCTTCGCTTGAGCCTCCTGCTCCGGTGCTGGTGGAGGGTGAATTGGAGTATGTTGTGGAGAAGATCTTGGATTCTCGTGTTTCCAGACGGAAACTCCAGTATTTGGTCAAGTGGAAGGGTTATGGTCAGGAGGATAATTCTTGGGTGATTGCCTCTGATGTTCATGCTGCCGATTTGATCCGTGCTTTTCATAGGGCTCATCCTGGTCGCCCTGGTGGTTCTCGTGAGGGTTCGGTGACCCCTCCTCAAGAGGGGGGTACTGTTGTGAGTTCTGTTTTTGGGCTCCCTCTGGTGGTTACTGATGGTACTGGGTGACTTGTGTTCTCTGCGGTCTCTGGTGTCCACCTGTTCCATCAGGTTATGGGAGTTTCCTATTTAACCTGGCTTTTTTGTCATTTCCTCGCCGGCTATCAATGTAATCAGCGTGTCTTTTTACCTCTGCTCCCTGCGTCTGTTATCTTCAGGACAAGCTAAGTTTTGATTTTCTTGTTCCACGTTTTGCTTTATTTTTGTCTTAGTCCAGCTTGCAGATATGTGATTCCTTACTGCTGGTTGCTCTAGTGGGCTGAAATTACTACTCATGTTCCATGAGTTGGCACATGAGTTCAAGTAATTTCAGGATGGTTTTTTGAAGGGTTTTTCGCTGACCGCGCAGTTCACTTTTGTATCCTCTGCTATCTAGCTTTAGCGGGCCTCATTTTTGCTGATTCTATTTTCATAACTACGTATGTGCTTTCCTCTCATTTCACCGTTATTACATGTGGGGGGCTGCTATTTCGGTGGGGTGTTTCTCTGGAGGCAAGTGAGGTCTGTGTTTCTTCTTATAGGGGAAGTTAATCCTTCGGCTGGCGCGAGACGTCTAGGAATCATCGTAGGCACGTTCCCCAGCTATTGCTAGTTGTGTGTTTAGGTTCAGGATCGCGGTCAGCTCAGGTTCCATCACCCTAGAGCTTGTTTTGTTTTTGTGCTTGTCCTTTTGTGATCCCCTGCCATTGGGATCATGACACTCCTCCTCCTGTGTACACCATACTTCAACTTGCTTCCATCACCGCTTGGTTCCACTGAATCCATCCTACTGCTCCTAAGATTCCTGAGTGTGTCAAGTCTTCACTTCCCACGGGCCTGCTTGCTTGCCACACCAACACCCGGGTCCATGTGCGTATCCGGATCTGAGGCTTAGAAGATCCACCTCACTACGTGAGCCTAAGCATTCTGGTTCTGGTAAAAACAAATAGGTATGGATGCTGTCAGTTAAGAGGCGATTCTCACAGCTCCCACAGATCTTGGCCCTCTTGACTTCACATCCAGCACTTCCCCCTTCTCAGGAGAGAGGGAGGAGTGGTAACAGATAAGAGGAGAGTAAGCCTTCTCATCTGCATCAGTTGTGGCGGCTTAATGGTGGGACGACTCTGTGGTACTTGTTTTGCTCTTCTGTTGAGGAATTTTGTTCCTCATTGAGGTATTTTTGCCACTATGGCATATTACATTTGCTGCTATGATGGTATTTGGTTAGTATAGACATTGTTTGGTGATGTGTTTATGCTGCTTTGAAAATAATAAGGGTTCTGAGCTGTTATATTTGTTTCCTGGAGATGGTAGGAATGCACCATCATTATGGATTTGTAGTGAAGCCTAGGCAGAAGAAGATGGGTGCTAGAATTAGTTGAGAGTTTCTAAGTATTTTTCTTTCTCCACTTAAGAGCCACTTCTACTCCTCCCCCAGATCCTGAATTCATCATTAAAGGTAACTTGTCATTCGATTAATGCTGCCCAAACCACAGACAGCATGAATCAGAGCCTGGCTGCATAATTACAGCCCAGTATGTTTTCTCTGAAATGCCATGGAGGAAATGGAAGTAGGGCTAGTTTAATCTCTGGCTAAGGTCCCAGGACAGATCTTCTAACTATAATTTCTCTAAAATGCCAGAACATTTCAGAAAACTTGGCTGCAATCGGGCAGCCAGATTCTGATTCATTCTGCCCGTATTACCCTTTAACTATGAAAAATAGCTTAAATTCCTCTTGGTCAAAGCAAGATAGATTAATAGCAAATTAGGGGGATCAAATTACAGTTTCCAATTGAAGTCTATGGACATGGGAGTGGAAGGGTAGAAGTTGAGGAAGATTGTATCTTTAAGCAAGTGATTTATCTCTCTTCAGTGCTGGATTCACAGCTACACTGCTCAGGTGTATTGCTGCTTCTGAGAGTGTGTTACATAGCTATGGGAGAACAGTAATATCTGCGTGTGCTGTGCATGGGAGACATAATAACAGCTAGACTCCACCCACTAGCTCAGAGACAACTGAAAATCAAAGATAGAACCAGCAGAGGGGGAAACTGGAGAAAAAATGCGGGAATGAAGTCATAAAATGTTTTTATTTTTGCACTGAACACAAATGGCAGCTTATTTGTAAAAGTTACCTGAAATGACTGGTATGCTTTGGTTTAACTACACATTCCACCAACAATCAAGATGTTTTGGAGAAGATTTCAAGTCGTTCTAATAAACTGACGTGCTTGACCTTTGGCATGTCTATGTGATTAAACTTTTTTTCCAAGAATTTATGGGTTTAAAATGGTAAGACGTCTAAATGTCTTTTGATATTGGCATGATTTCATTCCACAGATGGCCTGCTGTATGGATTCCCATACTTCAGAGAATGGCACAGTCGGGTCAGGTTCTACCATTGTGAAACAAGTTGTCAATAACCCTTTCCTCATATATGATGTGTATACAGCTGGCTCAGGTGATAAGCATACTGTATACATGGCAGGTGCCAGCTGTGTTGTGCAGCTGTCACCCACCTGACATTGCCCAGATTGTAGTTAAACCAGTTATGATTCCAGCGTGCAATTTGATTGTTGCGGCGGCCACGAGCCAAATGAAGCCCAACTGTCTGGCACGTTAGGTCTCCCTATTTGGAGCAGTCACATGTGTGGCTTAATAGGAAAATACAGACAGGAAATATAAAAATATTGTAGTGTATTGTAAATTAAATTGAATGATCGCAGGTTCAATTGCTTCTAAAACCTCCATTGATTCTAAAAAATAAAAAATAAAAACTATAAAAAATTTAAAATCTAAAAAAAACTAAATATAAATCTTAAAGAAGCGCTACCAGATTATTTTTTCCCCCTAGTGCTTAGAAATGAACGGATTGGTCATATTTCAAATTTGCCCATTCACGCGGATTTTGAAGGGAAATTTGATTTGCAAAGAAGTTTTTCTCCGCCAAAAAAAATCTGTATTTTGGCGAATGCAGATTTTGTCAGATTTGCATAGAATACAATCACATTCAAATATATTCGCTTATCACTACTAATAATTTTTATCTATGCGTGTCATGTATTAAAATACGTACCGATGGCCGTCTTCCCTGGTTTCCAGCACCTCTCTGGTCCTCTTCTGAACCATGTGACCGTGAATCAGACCAACCAGCTCACGCTGAGGATTACGTGTGGGACTGGATGTCACTTTCTTAATGGAAATCTTTGGGGTTTCTTTCTGACTCTTATAAACTTTCATTGGGAAAGCAGCTCGTGTCCACACAGTAGATGAAGCTGTGATCCAGAAGAGGACTGGAGCGACATCGGAAACCACAGAAGATCTGAAAGTATTTTAATACATTACTTCTTTAACCCTGGGTCAGACGCCATCTGCCACACCTGAGTTCAGGCACAGTGTGCCTGACAGTCACAGGTTAGGCTACTTTCACACTAGCGTCGTACGACGCACGTCGCAATGCGTCGTTTCGGAGAAAAAACGCATCCTGCAAAGTCTGCAGGATGCGTTTTTTTCACCATAGACTAACATTAGCGACGCATTGCGACGCATCGCCACACATCGCAACCGTCGTGTGACGGTTGCGTCGTGTTGTGGTGGACCGTCGGAACAAAAAAGCGTTCCACATAACTTTTTTTGTGCGTCGTGTCCGCCATTTCTGACCACGCATGCGCGGCCAGAACTCCGCCCCCTCCTCCCCGCAACTCACAATGGGGCAGCGGATGCATTGTAAAACTGCATCCGCTGCATCCGTTGTGCTGCATTGTCACAGGATGCATCGGTACGTCGGCCCGACGCACTGTGACGGGCCGACGCTAGTGTGAAAGTAGCCTTAGAAAACCAAAAAAAAGAAAAAACAAAGTATATCCGCACTGCTGTCATTCGCGATCACCTATCGGCGTGCTACAATATGCTGTACCAGCCCCTATACCTCCTACTCAATGCATGGGCATAAGGGGTGCTCAACCAAAAAGATATATAATTCAAAAGCAAAAGAAAAAAAGTGGTTAGCACTCACCAAACCCGATGCTATAAAAAGTCTTTATTTTGACATGGACATGGACAGGGAGAACTTGATGTCTGAAGGATGACAGCTGTTTCGCGCTACATGCGCTTCCACAGATCCCTTAGAAAACCGCCCATAATGTTTAATTATCTCAATTTCTGGGCTCTAAAAGTAATCAGTGACCATCATAGGGATGTATTAAAAGGGAGTACACAAAATCATATGCAAAAAAAAAATTAAGAACCATAAGCATAATAAAACAAAAAGTACCAAAACTTCACAACTACCACCAAATAGCCTCCAGTTTTCAGGACATAACTATTGCTAAACACTAAAATTAGAAAAAAAATCTTAATTGTAAGGCACTTAGATTCCGACATTAAAAGTTCAGAAGAAACACATTGGCAGAGAGAAAAGCAAGATTGGCCGATCATATTATCATATCAGAGATTATTATTACATGTCCAGGCGCAATGTGCCTGAGAAGCCTTTTCTAAGAAAACCCTCTTATTTGTAAGAAAATCCTACATATTTCTATGAAATATCCAAATTGTCTCTTCAGAGTAGAGGACTCGAACTCTAGTGCCACCTATTGGAAGTAGCAATCCTAAAAGTCAATGTCGACCCTTTAACGAGCCTTGTCACATGACTTAGGATAAAAGCCAAACCAGATCTCAATTTGCAGACACTGTGTTTCGGGGTACTGCCCCTCGTCAGTGCAAAGTGGAGATCTGGTTTGGCTGAGAGAGAGGCATCTGACCGGGATCCAAGAAGTATCGTTTCTCCTTGCGAAGAGTGACATGATAAGCCTGTCGAGATGAGGAGACTTAACTTTGCATTATTCATTCATAAAACTAGAAAAATAAACAATTGTGATGAAAACCCTCCAGAAAGTATTAACCTTCAAAAGAGAGAACCTTCAGGCGCAATGAGCATTGGGAGGCCATGGAGGTCTCACCTGCTCTCCGCAAGGACGGCGGTAAAACTTAGTGGGGGGTTTCAAGCAGCACCTAAAGATAGGAAGGTACTGGGAGTGGTGGGATCCCCTCCCGCCTTGGAGAGGAGGGGGGAAACAAAAATGTGTGATCTGTGGCCTATTGCGTCTGACGCAGGGTTAGTATACGACATCACAGTCATCATTTAGAAAGGATTAAGAAAAAAAATATTACTAGGAGAGATTCAACAATTAAAAAAAAGTTATCGCTCTTTGAATATGTAGATGAAAAAAATCAAAGGTGAAAGTAAAAACTGGATGTCGAGGGAAGAAGTTAACAGTCTATAGAAAAGAATAAAATCTCCCATTCCGCCTAAATGTCAGTTTGATTATTTCATTCCGCTGTACTTTTCCTGTAGAAAGACAAGAGTTATGGTGCTTGGACAAATACATCGTCTTCTTCATTCCGCTGCTCATGTGATGGACGCCCAAGTGATTGCGGAGGTTTCCCCACCATCGGCCATCACAGCCCAACTTCTTACTGCCTTAGGCACAGAATACGATTTACACCATCTGGATCGGCGTTGACAGTACTCTTCGTATACACTGGAAACGTGACTTCGGTAATAGTCATTGATCTCAGTATCTTGTAATGCGGAGCGAGCAGTCTGAGAGCATTTGTTATCTGAAATTACATTCACCATAGCGACATAAACTTCAATTTTTACACTGCTTTATTTAATCTCCGAGTGCTGATGTGTGTTTTATTGTCTGCATAACAAAGTTGCATATCTAGAAGACTGGTATGAACCCCGTAAGTCAGTCCTGACACCCACGCTGTAGGCGTCTGACAATAAAGCTCAATCAGATTCGCATGTCTCGGATTCCAATGCTGCAGAAATATTAATATTTTTATGCTTGTTTAAGCTTTAAATGAATTCCATGTTTGTGGAACGCTTATCTGGTTTATGGCGCTTCTATTTATCATCGCGACATTTCCATTTGTCTTTCTCTGCTTATTAAAATGTAGTCTATTACTTATCTGACAACAGGTTACACAACGGTGATTTATCTCCCTATAGATAGATAGATGGGCTCTGAACCGTTTCTACGCCATCAAATTTACAAATACAGCCAGGTCGACAAAAAACGCTCCCCACACAAGATTATTCACATAAATAGACAAATGTTCAGCTGGTCAATATCAAGGCCTTACCATTCCAGAAGAAAAACAGTATATATGGTTTGGTGTGGAAGTGGGGTAACATCGGATCTGTGACCGATGACCTGGCTAGTCACTCTCCATAAGAAGAAAACCTACCCCTTAGATCCCAGTCTTAGCCTCTCACCCAGCCAAATCAGATCACATACTTTGCTCTGATGAGAGGCAATACCCCGAAACACTGCTTCTGCAAATTCAGATTCTGATTTGGCTTTTATCTTAAGTCATATTGCAAAGCTTTTTGAAGAAAACCAGTTCACAGGATTTTGCTAAGTAAACTACAGGCATTGTCAGGTTGGCACTGTTACACTGATTAAAATAATACCTGGGGTGAAGAAATCCATCTTGTGGTTCTTGTGTAATCAGTTAGAAGTTTTCAGTTAATGATATGCCAGTGTTCCAGAGCGGGACTGTAGGCAGAGTCTTATCTTCCTGTTCTAGGCCAGAGAAACCAAGAAGAGACCTGACTGCAGGCCACCACAAAGCACAAACATGTTCCTCACCAAGATAGGTAGATAGACAGATAAAAGCTAAATCAGAATCTCAATTTGCAGACACAGTATTTCTGGGTAGTTACCCTCATCAGAGCAAAGTAAGAGATTTGATTTGGCTGGGTGAGAAGCTAAGACTGGGATCTAAGGGATAAGTTTTCTCCTTAAAAGTGACATGTCGGGTCATTAGTCACAGATCTGGTGTTATTCCACTTCCACACCAAACCATATATACTGTTTTTCTTCTGGAACGGGATGGTTTTGATATTGACCAACAGAACATTTGTCAATTTATGTGAATAATTCTGTGTTGGGGGCTGGTTTTTGTCCACTTGAATGGGGGCCCTGTGCATCCAGTGTTTGCCATGACAGCGTGGAAAACACTGCTTCTGATCAGCGGTAAAATCAGTACTGCTGGTAAGAGAGCCGCAGTTCCCACGCAAGCCCGCAGCTGTGATCGGAGGTATAAAGTTTACCTCCGGCCACTGGCATGGACTGATGGGACTACAGCTACCGTCAGCCTACACCTGCTGCCGCTAATAACAGTGAGAGCGGGGGGCGTGTCCTAGCTGGCCACGTGAGCGGACCCTGAGGAAAGAGCTCCCGCTGCCACCAGCAAGATAATCCTGAGCAGACACAGCTGTCTGCTTCAAATTGTGCCATACCTGCAGGCTGAAGTCCCCAGGAGTGAAGGGGAGTCGCAGAAGCCACCCGGTGAGACATGAAATGATGAGGAGGAGGCAGAAGGAAGTGGGCTCAGGAGAGGCTGGTGGGATCCAAGATGGCGCCGCTGCCAGAGCAGATGCTGTGAAAGCAAATGCCGCCTGTCAGAAGCGCCTTGAGGCTGCAGCAAAGCTAAAAAGGTTTGCCCGGGTGGACGGTGGGGAAGAGACACAGGAAATATCTGAAGAGGGATCTGAAGTAGAGGAGGAGGTGGAGAAGAGCCTTGATAAAGGAATGTCGGGGGCACAGAAGGGGCAGGAAGATAGTGGCATGGCTGCAGAGACGGAGGCTGAAAAGGCAGTGGAATTGAGTGGGGAACCAACCATAAAGGATGTTTTTATCCTCTTATCTTCTTGTAACCAGTTCGTAAATGACTTAACCCTTCAGATGAAGGAGGCTAAAGGGGAAATTATACAAATAAAGGCTGCTGTACAGAGAATGGACAAACGTATGGGAGAAGTGGAAGAGAGGATGAGCACTGTTGAGGATCATATTGTAAAACTGCAAAAGGCAGAGAAAAATTTTGTCCAACAGATAACGGAATTGGCGGCAAAAAATGAGGATCTAGAAAACAGATCCAGAAGAAATAACATCCGGATAGTGGTTTTGCCAGAAAAAAACAGACGGGAGCAATCCCACTGAGTTTATTGAAAGCTGGCTAAGGGAGAAGGTTGGAGCTGAAGTTCCGACAAAGGTCTTTGCCGTGGAAAGAGGGCACAGAGTGCCACCGCAGCCCCCTCCCCCTGGAGCTAACCCCCGTACTATGATGGCTAAAATATTAAACTACAGAGACAGAGATATTATATTTAGGAAGGCCAGAGAAATGGAGGACTTCACTGTTGGAGGACAGAGGATTGCCATTTATCCGGACGACTCTGCTGCAGTCCAGAAACAGAGAATGCAGTTTACTGTCATCAAGAGGCAATTGAGAGAACTGGGGGTGCAATACTCCATGTTTTTTCCTGCTAGGTTGAGAGTCGTCGCCTTCAAAAAAGTACACTCCTTCATGATGCCAGAGGATGCTGCTCAGTGGATTGATATTAATGCCAAGAAACTGCAGGCTAAAGGAGACTGACTTTCTGTGGCAACATGTGTGGTTATTGCTTCGCTTTTTACAGAAGAGAATTGGGCTTCTTTCTATGTTTATTTACTGCCTATAGCTCTTTCAAACTTTGGAAGAGTGAAGTATGGCCAGGTTGATTAATGGGCCAGACAGAGTTTGAGTTGGATAATATGGAGGGGGGTGGGGGATGCTGACAGGGTGTTCTGCAAATATTGCTTTTGTAATCTCTGTACTTTATTGTATGTTTTGATATGTTATTAATTAATGTAAGGAGCTGTGGTGCTGTTGGTGGCGGGAGCAAGGGGGTGGTGATAACTTAGGTGAGAATGCCTCAAACGGGCCTAGGAGCCCCACTCTCGATGACAGGAAAAAGTGATAGTTTGGGGTGTAGAATTCAAGGGGTGGGGAAAGGGGGTTGGACAGCGCATGTTAGGGAGTAAGGATTCTTGGATAACTATTCTGCGACATGATGGGGGAACACATTAAAATACTAAGTTGGAGTGTTAGAGGCCTAGCAGACAAGACCAGAAGAGCGGCGGTTCTTCAATATCCTCGTGATCAAAGAGCCTCCTTGATATGTCTGTTGGAAACGCACTTGGTACGTGAGAGGGTGGAAGTCTTGAGTAGGCGATGGCTGCAGAGGTCATATCACTCCACCTTCTCTACGTACGCAAGAGGAGTATCGGTGCAGGTCCCAGCAGGAGTGCGTTATGAAGAGGTGAAGGTTTATGTTGATGTGGAAGGGCAATATGTGATAGTGAAATGTAGACTGCTTGGGGTTTTGATGTATGTGGTGGCTATGTACATTCCTCCCCCCTATTCTAGCAAAAAAATTAGAGAAGTTTTGGAATTGATTGGACGGGGAGATCCGTTGCCGCTTTTAATTATAGGAGACCTCAATAACATTTGCGATGATTTTTGGGATAGAAATAAAAACATACAACACAGGACGGAAAGTCATATTACAGCATTTGGAACATATGTGCGAGAGATCAGAATGATTGATCTGTGGAGAGTACAACACGTGGGGGAGAGGGGATACTCTTGCTACTCACCGGTCCATGATGCGCTATCTAGAATAGACATGGCGCTCGGGAATAACATGTTTGACACTTTAGTGGGGGAAGTAAGGTATTTGCCGCCGGCATTCTCGGATCATAATCCATTGGAGGTGGAGTGGAGTTGGGCGCAACAAAGGGGAGAGTGGAAAATTCATCCTAACTGGTTGCATAGTGTGAGCTTGGAGACCATACAGCGAGAGGTAGAGGAGTTCTTTGAGATTAATGAGGGTAGTGCGGATATACTTACCATTTGACCATATGGGAGACTATGAAGGCATTTTTGAGAGGGCTGCTGTTTAGGGATATTAGTAGATGTAAACGTCAGTCAAAACAGGTGGAGAATGATGCTAGGGAAAGGCTGAGAATTGCTTTAGAGGATTTGATTACACTGGGCACTCCTGAGGCTGGGAAATGGCTAAAAGAAGCCCAGAACCGCATGGATAAAATTCTAGTGCAGAGGGCAGGAGAGGAAGAGAGAGTTTCAACATCTGGCGTTTTACCAGGAGGGGAGGTTGTTGGACATATGTTGTCATTGGTGGCTTCTGCTCAGAGGAGTACATCATTCGTACATTCATTGGAACTTGACAATGGCATGAAAGTATCGGAGACCTCTGAGATCTTAAGGGTCTTTATGGAATTCTGCGCGGATCTGTACTCCTCTGGTGTGGTCCCATCGGAGGGAGACAATATGGCATTTCTAGAGGTCATTGCCTTGCCTAGACTGAGTGAGGAGGATAGGGAAAGTTTGGAGGGCCCTATTACTAATGAAGAACTAAGTCGGGCTTTAAGGGCAATGGCAAGAGGTAGGGCGCTAGGAGTACATGGGCTACCAGCCGAAATATATAAAGAGATGGAAGAGGTGTTAATACCCAGATTAAGAGTGGTATTGAAGGAGGCCAAGCTTAGGGGAACCTTGTCAGCTTCCATGAGGGAAGCCATAATAGTAGTAATTCTGAAGGAATTGGCCGTGGAACCGTTGGCCACCAAAATTCGACAGTCCACCGAGGTTTTAGGGTTTAAATATCTGTCGATAGAAGAGAAGATAGCACTTTACGGTGACGATATACTACTGTTTCTGGGAGACCCGCATGACTCATTGAGCAATGCTATGCGGCTCATCGAGGGATTAGGTTCTCTATCAGGACTAAAAGCAAACTGGAATAAATCAATTTTATTCATGGTGGATGATGTGGGGGTGAGCTGGGTGATTCTACGGAAGAAGGTAGACTTAAGATAGCAGACAAATTCAAATATCTGGGGATACTAATCTCTTTGTCGATTACAAATTACTTGTACAGTATAAGACTCTGACACCAGTACGAGAAACTCTTAAGGCTAAGGTAGGGGCTTGGTCTAAGTTGCATTCGTCTGTTGTAGGTCAAGTTAATCTTATCAAAATGATTCTGATGCCTAAAATATTGTATGTTCTTCATAAATCACCTATCTGGATACCACGTGGGAAATTCAAACTGATCAACTCATTATTTAGAAGTTTGGTGTGGGGGAGACAGCATCCACGAATTAGGTTGGAGACGCTTCAGCAGCCTAAAGACGCGGGGGCATTGGCCTTGCCTAATCCTGAGATATATTTCCTTGCGGTCAAATGTCAACATTTAAAGGGCAGGGAGCAGGTGACGTCTGTCAATGGGGTACAACTCTTAATAGAAAAGATTACCAAAAGAAGTCCGGCGGTACAGTGTTTAGAGTATGGCTCCCTTGGGATGCCTGGGAAAATATATCCAACATTGCTTTTGATATATAAAATATGGGGAAGAGTCAAACAGATTTGTGGGGTCACTTGTCTTACCAGGTTTTCTCCACTTTGGTTTAATAATAATTTACCAGAATTTTTGGCAATGGGATGTATATCAGGATGGCTGGCTAAAGGGATTCGATATGACTATCAGATTTTAGAGCGGCGGGAGTTGAAGTCCTTTTCCCAGCTGCAGTCTGAGTATGGCCTCGAGGCCCTCGTGACATCCGGGGCTTATCAATATGCACAAGTTCGACATGCCTTTGTGGCTCAGAATAAGGGGGATTGCCTCAAAATCCAAAGTGACTTAAGGTACCTTCACGCTGAACAACATTACAACGATAGCGATAGCGATCCGTGACGTTGCAGCGTCCTGGATAGCGATATTGTTGTGTTTGACACGCAGCAGCGATCTGGATTCTGCTGTGACATCGCTGGTCGGAGCTAGAAGGTCAGAACTTTATTTCGTCGCTGGATCACCCGCTGACATTGCTGGATCGGCGTGTGTGACGCCGATCCAGTGATGTGTTCACTGGTAACCAGGGTAAATATCGGGTTACTAAGAGCAGGGCCGCGCTTAGTAACCCGATGTTTACCCTGGTGACCATTGTAAATGTAAAAAAAAAACCACATACTCACATTCCAGTGCCTGTCACGTCCCCCGGTGTCCGCTTCCCTGCACTCCTCCTGCATCCTGTGTCAGCGCAGGCCGGCCGGCCGTAAAGCAGAGCACAGCGGTGACATCACCGCTCTGC
The DNA here is from genome assembly GCF_032444005.1 of Ranitomeya imitator. NCBI lineage: Eukaryota > Metazoa > Chordata > Amphibia > Anura > Dendrobatidae > Ranitomeya > Ranitomeya imitator. The sequence continues at coordinate 123,084,193 of NC_091291.1, forward strand.
TTTACGGCCGGCGCTTACACAGGATGCAGGAGGAGTGCAGGGAGGCGGACGCCGGGGAACGTGACAGGCACCGGAATGTAAGTATGTAGTGGTTTTTTTTTACATTTACAATGGTAACCAGGGTAAACATCGGGTTACTAAGCGTGGCCCTGCGCTTAGTAACCTGATGTTTACCCTGGTTACCCGGGGACTTCGGCATCGTTGGTCGCTGGAGAGCTGTCTGTGTGACAGCTCTCCAGCGACCACACAAGGACTTTCCAACGATCACGGCCTGGTCATATCGCTGGTTGTGATCGTTGGAAAGTTGCTGAGTGTGACGGTACCTTTAGTATTGGAACGGGGATATCGAGGGGTGTTATCTCTTCCTTATATAAGGACTTACACCATACTTACTTATTGGGATATCGGTTTGGGGCGAAGGCTAAATGGGAAAGAGAGTTGGGTCCCTTGGAGGATGAAACATGAGAATCTGTTCTAGAATGGGTACCGAAGCTATCAATGAATGAGCCGTATAGACTTTCTCAGCTTTATGTTATACGTAGAGTATATAGGTCTCTGGGTGTCATATACAGAGCTGGGTTGAGATCCGATTCGGAATGCCCTAGGTGTAGGAATAATAATGCTGGAATGTTCCACATGCTCTGGTCGTGTCCGAGGTTGACTGTTTTTCGGTTAGTGGTTCTCAGCCGGATAGAAGGGGCGTACAGATGTGTAATCCCAAGGGAACCAGTGGTGTGCGTGCTGGGATATATGGATGAGATAATTGTAGATAACACATTGAAAATAGCAATCGCTAGACTGTTATACATGGCTCGGAAGGTCGTAGCAAGAAATTGGATGAAAGAGGAACCTCCCTCGAGGGGAGAATACATCAAATATCTGGGGAAGGTAATAGCCTTAGAATAGGGAGTCTATCAGAAAAGAGTGAAAATGGTTTTGTATGACAAATTGTGGACGCCTTGGTTGGAATTGGGTTAGGAGAAGATTAAGGGAAAATAGGCCTGAGGAGATTTTTCCTATAAAATAATGGTATATAAATTCATAGTGAAGGACATTATATTATACTAAAGTATATAATGCTACAAGACATGTTAAAAGAAGGATGTGAGCTGTCTAAGTGGGAAAGGGGAGAGGAATGGGGATAAAGGGGGGTGGGATGGGAAAAGGGGGGGTTAATGCTGGGGGGGAATTGAAAAACACATGTATTATTGTTAAATGTTTATTGCGTTTTATAATCAATAAAAATCTATTTGATAAAAAAAAATAACAGTGAGCGTTCATCAGCCAGTGCCTGCGCTCCAAATATTTAAAAAGTAGGTCCCCCTGTATTTTTGATACCGTATGTACTCGAGTAGAAGCCGACCCGAGTATAAGCTGACCCCCCTAATTTTGCCACAAAAAACTGGGAAAACTTATTGACTCGAGTATAAGCCTAGGGTGGAAATGCAGCATTTACCGGTGAATTTGAAAAATAAAAATAGATCACTCTTGCCCCATAGCTGTGCCATATAGTGCTCTGCACTGTTCATTATTGCCCCATAGCTGTGCCATATAGTGCTCCTCACCATTCATTATTGCCCCATAGCTGTGCCATATAGTGCTCTGCACCGTTCATATTTCCCCATAGCTGTGCCATATAGTGCACTGCACCATTCATATTGCCCCATAGCTGTGCCATATAGTGCTCTGCACCGTTCATATTGCCCCATAGCTGTGCCATATAGTGCTCTGCACCGTTCATTATTGCCCTATAGCTGTGCCCCATATAGTGCTCTGCACTGTTCATATTTCCCCATAGCCCTGCCATATAGTGCTCTGCACCGTTCATTATTGCCCCATAGCTGTGCCCCATATAATGCTCTGCACCGTTCATATTGTCCCATAGCTGTGCCATATAGTGCTCTGCACCGTTCATATTTCCCCATAGCTGTGCCATATAGTGCTCTGCACCGTTCATATTGCCCCATAGCTGTGCCATATAGTGCTCTGCGCCGTTCATTATTGTCCCATAGCTGTGCCATATAGTGCTCTGCACCGTTCATATTTCCCCATATCTGTGCCCCATATAGTGCTCTGCACCGTTCATATTTCCCCATAGCTCTGCCATATAGTGCTCTGCACCGTTCATATTGCCCCATAGCTCTGCCATATAGTGCTCTGCACCATTCATATTTCCCCATAGCTGTGCCACATAGTGCTCTGCACCGTTCATATTTCTCCATAGCTCTGCCATATAGTGCTCTGCACTGTTCATATTTCCCCATAGCTCTGCCATATAGTGCACTGCACCGTTCATATTGCCCCATAGCTGTGCCATATAGTGCTCTGCACCGTTCATATTGCCCCATAGCTGTGCCATATAGTGCTCTGCACCGTTCATTATTGCCCTATAGCTGTGCCCCATATAGTGCTCTGCACTGTTCATATTTCCCCATAGCCCCGCCATATAGTGCTCTGCACCGTTCATTATTGCCCCATAGCTGTGCCCCATATAATCCTCTGCACCGTTCATATTGCCCCATAGCTGTGCCATATAGTGCTCTGCGCCGTTCATTATTGTCCCATAGCTGTGCCATATAGTGCTCTGCACCGTTCATATTTCCCCATATCTGTGCCCCATATAGTGCTCTGCACCGTTCATATTTCCCCATAGCTCTGCCATATAGTGCTCTGCACCGTTCATATTTCCCCATAGCTGTGCCATATAGTGCTCTGCACCATTCATATTTCCCCATAGCTGTGCCATATAGTGCCCTGCACCGTTCATATTGTCCCATAGCTGTGCCATATAGTGCTCTGCACCGTTCATATTTCCCCATATCTGTGCCCCATATAGTGCTCTGCACCGTTCATATTTCCCCATAGCTGTGCCATATAGTGCTCTGCACCGTTCATATTTCCCCATAGCTGTGCCATATAGTGCTCTGCACCGTTCATATTGCCCCATAGCTGTGCCATATAGTGCTCTGCACCATTCATATTTCTCCATAGCTCTGCCATATAGTGCTCTGCACTGTTCATATTTCCCCATAGCTCTGCCATATAGTGCTCTGCACCGTTCATATTTCCCCATAGATGCTCCACATAAAGCTCTGCCATTGCTGCTGCTGCTGCTGCTGCTGCAATAAAAAAAAAAGCCATACTCACCTCTCTTGCTTGCAGCTCCCGGCGTCCGGTCCCGGTGTCTCTCCGCTTTGACTGATCAGGCAGAGGGCGCCGTGCACACTATATGCGTCATCGCGCACTCTGACCTGAACAGTCAGAGCGCAGAGACGCCGGGAAGATGGAGCGGCGCCCGGCGACTGGAACGGGGACAGATAAATATGAGATATTTACCTGGTCCCGGCGTTCGGCTCCTTCTCCCGGACAGCTGTCTTCGGTGCCGCAGCTTCTTCCTCTATCAGCGGTCACCGGCACCGCTGATTAGAGAAATGAATACGCGGCTCCGCCCCTACGGGAGGTGGAGCCGCTTATTCATTTCTCTAATGAGCGGTCCCACATGACCGCTGAACAGGGGAAGAGCTGCAGCACCGAAGACCGTGGGACGGCAGGGACAGCGCCAGGATCGCTGGAAGCAGGTAAGTATGCCTCAGCGCCCTCACCCCCTCACCAGCCGACCCTGCCACCCACCTTGACTCGAGTATAACCCGAGAGGGGCACTTTCAGCCCAAAAATTTGGGCTGAAAATCTCGGCTTATACTCGAGTATATACGGTAACCAGCCAGGCAAAACTGACAGCTGGGGACTGCAACCTTCAGCTGTCAGCGTTAGCAAGGCTGGTTATCAAGAATAGCGGGGTCCCCAACACAATTTTTTAAATTATTTAAATAAAGAATTTTAAAAAAATTGGTGTTGGGTTCCCCCATTTTTAACAACCAGCCTTGCTAAAGCAGACATCTGGGGGCTGGTATTATCAGGCTAGTAAGGGGCCATAAATTTTGATCCCCTAGCCTAAAAATAGAAGCCCGCAACAGCCTGAGAATATGCACATCTATTAGATGCGCGAATTTTGGAGCTTTGCCCAGCTCTTCTCACTTTCCCTGTAGCAGTAGCAAGTGAGGTTCATATTTTTGGAGCTCAAAGTCAATATATAAATAAGTCACCTTTGTATTGACGTCATCAAGAAGTGGCTTAAATATGGTACAACAGAGACATTACCTAGAACTGAACATCCCTCAATAATTAATGAAAAAACAAGATGAAAATTGGTTTAAGAGGTTGACAAGAGGCTTATAGCAAAATCAAAGGAACTATTGGAATTTCTGCTAGGTATTGGTTGTGTATTGCATGTTAAAAGAGTCTCCTGTAGTCTTCATATATCTAGCTTGTTTGGTTCGGTGGCAAGACAGAAACCTTTTCTAAGAAAGAAAAACATCTAATCCTGACTATGTTTTGCTAAAAGTGTGCCAAAGACATGTGGGAAACATGTTATGTCTACTGTGACCAATGTTGAAATTTTGGCCATAATTTGAAAAGGTATGTTTTGTGCAAAAAAAAAAAAAAAGCCACTGTGCATCAAGAGAAGAACATCATACCCACAGTGAACCATGGTGGAGACAGCATTGTTCTTTGGGGTGTTTCAGCAGCTGAAACTAGGATTTTAGTCAAGGTGGAGGGAATTATGAACATTTCCGGACATTAATCAATTGTACAACAAAACCTTCAAGCTTCTGCTAAAATGCTTTAGATGAAGAACAATTTCACTTTTCAGCACAACAATGACCCTAATCAACAAATCAATCAAATAAATGGCTTCACCAGAAGATGATCAAAGTTTTGGAATGGTCCAGCCCGAGCCCAGACCTGAATTCAAGTGACAATCTGTGAGGGACCTGAAGAAGATGCTCTGTGTTCTTGCAATTGACAGATTTGGAGCCACTACAAGGAACCTTGGGCAACGATTGTAAATTCTAGATGAACCAGGCTGAGTGACTCCTACCCAAAAAGACTGAACACTGTCAGAAATTCAAAGGTTACTTTAACAAAGAATTAGTGCAAGGGTGTGCATATTTATGCAACCACTTTATTTCAGTACTATATTTTTCTTTTCCACCTGGAAAGATTTCAGTCTGTTTTTCTATTGAATTGCACAGACTATTGGCCATATTTAGACAGAAAAAGCTCTGAGATTATTTTTCTTGGTAGGATTTTTGATTTTTTTTTTTTAACATAACAAAAACCTGGCATTTCAATAGGTTGTGCAAACTTTTTATATCCACTGGAATTTCCGGATGGAGGTACGGGATGGAACCAGGAGAGGACATAATGGAGCTTCTCTGCTCCAGATACTTTTTAAGGTGGCCAGTTGACCTTTTATTGAAAACTGTACAAGAGTGGAAAGAATGGATGGAGGAAAATGTGAGGCTTAAATTATTACTTGACCTCCCCCCAACTACAATCCTGAAAGTCCGACATCCAGGGTGGGGAGGATGTTCGGAATCTCCGTTTTTGAGCGCCAAGAAACCTCTATAGATGGTTCCACTAATGGTGCTGTTCTCTCTCATTCAATGATGCTGCCTTTCATGCAGATACAGTGGGGCAAAAAAGTATTTAGTCAGTGAGCAATAGTGCAAGTTCCACCACTTAAAAAGATGAGAGGCATCTGTAATTTACATCATAGGTAGACCTCAACTATGGGAGACAAACTGAGGAAAAAAAATCCAGAAAATCACATTGTCTGCTTTTTTATCATTTTTTTTGCATATTATGGTGGAAAATAAGTATTTGGTCAGAAACAAACAATCAAGATTTCTGGCTCTCACAGACCTGTAACTTCTTCTTTAAGAGTCTCCTCTTTCCTCCACTCATTACCTGTAGTAATGGCACCTGTTTAAACTTGTTATCAGTATAAAAAGACACCTGTGCACACCCTCAAACAGTCTGACTCCAAACTCCACTGTGGTGAAGACCAAAGAGCTGTCAAAGGACACCAGAAACAAAATTGTAGCCCTGCACCAGGCTGGGAAGACTGAATCTGCAATAGCCAACCAGCTTGGAGTGAAGAAATCATCAGTGGGAGCAATAATTAGAAAATGGAAGACATACAAGACCACTGATAATCTCCCTCGATCTTGGGCTCCACGCAAAATCCCACCCTGTGGGGTCAGAATGATCACAAGAACGGTGAGCAAAAATCCCAGAACCACGCGGGGGGGACCTAGTGAATGAACTGCAGAGAGCTGGGACCAATGTAACAAGGCCTACCATAAGTAACACACTACGCCACCATGGACTCAGATCCTGCAGTGCCAGACGTGTCCCACTGCTTAAGCCAGTACATGTCCGGGCCCGTCTGAAGTTTGCTAGAGAGCATTTGGATGATCCAGAGGAGTTTTGGGAGAATGTCCTATGGTCTGATGAAACCAAACTGGAACTGTTTGGTAGAAACACAACTTGTCGTGTTTGGAGGAAAAATAATACTGAGTTGCATCCATCAAACACCATACCTACTGTAAAGCATGGTGGTGGAAACATCATGCTTTGGGGCTGTTTATCTGCAAAGGGGCCAGGACGACTGATCCGGGTACATGAATGAATGAATGGGGCCATGTATTGTGAGATTTTGAGTGCAAACCTCCTTCCATCAGCAAGGGCATTGAAGATGAAACGTGGCTGGGTCTTTCAACATGACAATGATCCAAAGCACACCTCCAGGGCAACGAAGGAGTGGCTTCGTAAGAAGCATTTCAAGGTCCTGGAGTGGCCTAGCCAGTCTCCAGATCTCAACCCTATAGAAAACCTTTGGAGGAAGTTGAAAGTCCGTGTTGCCAAGCGAAAAGCCAAAAACATCACTGCTCTAGAGGAGATCTGCATGGAGGAATGGGCCAACATACCAACAACAGTGTGTGGCAACCTTGTGAAGACTTACAGAAAACGTTTGACCTCTGTCATTGCCAACAAAGGATATATTACAAAGTATTGAGATGAAATTTTGTTTCTGACCAAATACTTATTTTCCACCATAATATGCAAATAAAATGTTAAAAAAACAGACAATGTGATTTTCTGGATTTTTTTTTCTCAGTTTGTCTCCCATAGTTGAGGTCTACCTATGATGTAAATTACAGACACCTCTCATCTTTTTAAGTGGTGGAACTTGCACTATTGCTGACTGACTAAATACTTTTTTGCCCCACTGTATACTTTATAATTGGTATATAGTTTTCACGTATTGTTTCTGTTCTCATAAATAAGGCTTTGTGTGTTTTCCTGCTCAAGGTTGTGTTATTTAATGATGCCCTTAAGTATGAACCCTAATGAACACCATGTATGGAACTGATGCTAAGCATGATACATGTCCTCAATGTAGTATGAGCACCGGGTGCTCCTCATTAAATGCACAAACTCTAAGTCTATTGAAAATATATTTAATGGTGATATACCAGTGAGGATGCATTCCTGGTACACGCCATGCATTTTATGGTCTGTGTAAATATATTATTATAAAATCTATAATTATCTATAGGATAATTGTTGGCAAATGTGACCAGTTTCTGTAATCAACCAACAATTTATTTAACATATTTTTTTACCTACTTGCATAGCGCCATTAATTCCACAGCTCTTTACAGTCATCATAATCACTGTCCCCATTGGGGCTCACAAGCTAAGTTTCCTGTGAAGCTGGAAAAAAATGAATTAAACCCGCTCTGCCATTGGCCCAGTGATGAGCAGGAGACAAGACACATGGAAATGCGGTTCATTCGTCAACGGGTTTCCAAGTAACGCACTTCTTTATCAGGACAAACCACAGTTTCTCTCAATCAGTGCTGCTGTGCAGGAGTTCTTCTCTCTGCCCATGCGAGGGTAGAACAAAGCACTGCAGTGCGCATGCGCCTGCTTTACCTACTGGCCATCTGCGCTCGTCCTTTCCCGGCGCTTGCGCATTGAAGCACTTTGCTTTGCCCTCTGCAGCGCAGAGAGAAGTGCGCCTGGGCATTACGCCCGATGGGAGACACTGTGTGGATGACATAGGACACATCGTCCTTATGATGCAGGGAAGGAGGACGGCGATTGGAAAGAAGAGAGGAGGCAACAGATCAAGACCAAAGATGCCCATCGGACTGGACTGGCTGTCTGGGAGCATGTGCTCTTTGGCCTTTCCCGGCGCATGCGCATTACATCACTTTGCTTTGCCCTCGGTAGTGCAGAGAGAAGTGCGCCTGGGCAGTATGCATGAGGGGAGACTCTGTGTGGCTGACATAGGACACATTATCCACACGATACAAGGAAGGAGGACGGTGATTATAAAGAAGAGAGGAGGTGCCGGATCAAGACAAGAGATGCCCATCAGACTTGACTGGACTGGCTGTCTGGGAGTATGCGCTCTTTGGCCTTTACCGGCGCATGCGCATTACGTCACTTTGCTTTGCCCTCGGTAGCGCAGAGAGAAGTGCTCCTGGACAGTACACAATGGGAGCCACTGTGTGGATGACATAGGACACATCACCCACGTGATGCAGGGAAGAAGGACGGTGATTATAAAGAAGAGAGGAGGCACCGGATCAAGACCAGAGATGCCCATCGGACTGGACTGGACTAACTGGGAGTATGCGCTCTTTCCCGGCGCATGCGCATTATATCACTTTGCTTTGCCTTTGGCAGCGCAGAGAGAAGTGCGCCTGGGTAGTACGCTCAATGGGAGACACTGTGTGGATGATATAGGACACATTATCCACATGATGCAGGGAAGGAGGACAGTGATAGGAACGAAGAGGGGAAACACCGGATCAAGACTAGAGACGCCCAACGGACTGGACTGGAGTCTGGGAGTATAATAAAACGACTCTTTTGTGCATTGCACAGTGGATTGTGAACATACAGACAGCATACTAAAGTGCTGTAAAAGAGACCTTAAAGGTGGTGGCATTATTTTATAATGGGAAAACCTGGTGACAGATTCCCTGTAACAGCAGCATAGCCTGACCGTAATAGTCGTGTGGTCAGCACACTATGTCCACTTCCAGCCCCCTTCCTCCCCAGAACTCTCTTATAAGCCTGCTTTTCTTTCTTTTAACATACACACAGAGTGCAAACAGTAACTAATCTGGAACGCAAAACAGTTACTCAGCTTGAATTTTCCAGATCTGCTCTGTAATAAAATATTTAAAATACATTAAAAATACACAAAATGTCACATTCCTCTGATGCAGCGAAACATTTTTCTTTCTAAATCCTTACAACTGCCATTTCAGATTATCTCGCAGAAACACATGTTAGCGGGTTAATAAAGAGGTTCTTGTAGCGGAGGCTTAAATTATACATTTCATGTTAATGTAACCTTTTATAGAATAATTGCTCTCACAACTGGAGTCGTAGCTCTCCAGAGATAACACTTGGATTTCTTTCATTATTTTATCAAAGTTGCTTTTGCAGAATATACAATTGTTGAATGCGTTCAGGCAATGGTAAATGGTTTTCTTTTTAGATGTTTTGCCTTTATTAAATTATTGAAATCAAATGGTGCGCGGCTCAATCGTATGATTTTCTTCAAAGTACAAAAGATATTGTTCACATAAGCGGAGAGGTGGAATAGTAGAGGGGACGCTGACTTCTCTTCTCTGCCACACATCTCACCCTTTCTGCTCATGGTCCACTAAATTAGGATTTGGGTTTTGTAAAAACTTAGCGTAGAGAATAAATGAAAAAAAAAAATGCCTACACTCGTCTCTCCAATCTTCTGTGGTGCCGACAGTGCCTTTTCGGTGGTCCAGCCAATCGCAGACTTCATAATTTACATGCCAAAAATTATAGTATCATAGCACTTTTCAGTGGTCCAGCCAATCGATGACCTCATAATTTACATGCCACACATATCGGTATCATAACTGATTCCGATGATTGGCTGCAGCCGTTACATGAATGATCTTCGGCACAAGACCACTGCGGGAAACAGTGTGATAAATATTGAAAAATTCCATTTATTAGCCAAAAATTACTCTATTTTTATTTTTCATTAGATAGAGTTAGATATGAGACAATTGAAAAAATTGAAAATTGCCCAAAATTTCAGATTCCATTGAATATGATTTTTTTTTTGGAGGAATCAGTTTGTGCCAGCCTCTACTGATTCTAAGGGCCAAAAATTTTTTACAAAAACAATAGTTTCAGACTAACCTCTTTCTTTGTGTTCCCTAGTCACTAGTTTGGCCACTGCCTCTTCCTACTTCCATTTAGCTCTGTTTCCTTATTCTTGTCCCTCTGAGAATTCTGGTGGAAGCCACTGCTGACCAGTCCCTACGTTGTCACTTGGGTCATGACTCACGTCAATGACATTCATCACGTTCCACATGACCTCACCAGATGAACAGTGAAGTCAATGAAGAAGCCAAAAAGTAATCCCACAGCATAAAAAGAGATAACTGAATCGCGCTTATCCACCTCGATTTGTGTTTCGCCTATGCAGCATCTGCTCCATCTGGAAAACCGGAGATTTGCTTAATTCTAGATATTGATAGAGTTGTACATTAACTATTGTTTTAGGGTCTTAAACGGATCATATAATCACAATAAATACATTTAAAAAAGCACTCCTCCTCCCATCAAGGTATTTATTATCTTAATATATTTCAGTCATTATATTATATGGCACTGAATACTTACAATTGTTTTTTTTTTCATTGTACCTGGTTAATTCTTCTCTTTTCCATTAGGTCTGTGACATCACATGATTTAAAATAGGTTAGCTGAATCCTTCAAAACTCTGCGTAGAATTGAGTGATTCCATATTTTTTTTCCTCAGAATTGAGTGATTCCATAATTTTTTCCCCTATGCTTGGTTAAAAAAAGTAACCATTACTGACTACCACATTTTTTGTTCTTGATTTCTTTTAGTGTTTCCTAAAGCCAGAAAGCTGCCATTTGAAATGACTTTAGTTTTGTGCCGTGTCTGTGATCGGCTTTTTTTCTACAAAATTAAACAACTGCATGAACATCCTCAAAGGCCGGTGATTCCATAATTTTTGCCAGGGGTTGTAGGAAATCTAGTTTCCCTGCGCGAGTCATCATTAGAATTGTCATGGTAACCCCTTCCAAGAAGAGCTCATTTGGGTTGAGATGCAAATGATCTCCAATCTGCCATTATTGGTTCAAAATAAATAAATACGATGCACAAGGGATAAGAAAATTACACACAGCCAGTGTCTGTCATAGTATATTTCTTGTCTGCTTAGATTACAAGCAACAAGTATTTTATTACACCCCTCAGAAGAAAGGGGTATGGCTAAGAAGCACATTACCTAAGAAAAAAGATATGTAAGTTGGGAATAACAAAGTTGTAAAATATGGATTCTGCTGAATTCCTTGAAACGCGCTCTGTCCAGTTTACTATACTTTTCTAAACAAACACAAAGACACCTCTATATTAGAGATGACACCCTGTGTTATTGATTTTATGAATAACACTTATAAAACTAATACAGACACACAAGTTTGTTTTTTTTTAAAGATTTTTATGCTTCATGGCCAAAGTAAACATGCGTTTATGTGCTGCACGTATACCAACTTAAACCAAGCTCAATTTTTGTGTTTTTTCTTTGTATTTTTCCATTCTGTTCAAGCCGGGATGTGGCCTCCCTCTCCTGAGCTGGAAATTACTGTACATGTAAGAGCTTCCCTAGACTGGTGTCCACAGGTTGGGACCTGGTCCTTTTGTCTGCCCTTATTCACACACTGAGGTCAACTCTGACACATGGTAAGGTTTTTAATATTAGACAGCGTAGGACCATCCCGATTGTAGACGGTGGGATGGCTTTTATGCTATTTTTGACCCAAAACAGTGTTACTAAGAACCCTGAGTTATTTAGATGCACTTTTGCTTTTTACTTATTTAGTTAGAGCAGGGTTTATGCTTATTTTGCTTCTTGTAGGTTTTTTTAAACATACAAATTTGTCTAAATGATCATCAAAGCAAAGTGCGAATATTTACCATAACAAAACTACAATTTTACATCAATGAAAAGTCCCTGGCAGCCCAGCTCCACCTTCTGTTCAATTCCTGGATCATCTGCTCCCCCCTGTCAGGGATTTTGCAGTGATGCAAAATTGTAGTTCTAATGATGACTCATGCAGGGAAAAGAGACTTCTTGCTTCTAAATAGAGCTTAGAAGGATTCAGCTGATCTATTTTTAATCACATAGTGTCATAGACCTAATGGAAAACAGAAGAATTAACTGGGTAGAAAGGCAAAATGAGCAATTGTATGTACACATTGCTATATAATATGATGACTGTAATATATTAAGAGGACAAATGTTTTGACGGGAATGCTTCTTTAAGTGACAGATGTGTCAGCGTGTGACGGCAATCTTTTTCCATGAAGACACATACTGTAGGTCTGCATTTTTTTTATGCATTTATGAAATAAAACTGTGGTTGGGCAAATATTATATGCTAGAATAAAACTATTCTATAGGATAAAATATATATAAAAAAGTAATATAATTAAAATACTAAAGAAACGTAAGATAAGAATTCACGGAGATGTAGCTTGAAACAGATAAAATTCGAGTTATTCTGTCCCAAGCAATGCCCTCAATGACTGCCTCATTCAATATTCACCATAACCTTGTCAGAGGGAGGACGAGAGATTTATTTTGTCACCGTCCTATAATTGGGGCAGAGTTTGTGTTGGTCAGACGGACTAATTTCATGCCATGTCCTATTTTGGTTAGCAGCTCTGTCAGGGAAATTACATATTCAGCTCTAATAGACAATTTGTTCCATCAATTTTGATTACACGTGGCCACAACTTGACCTTTTTAGTATTCTCCCCTTTGATACGCTACTTTCAACAATGCCCAAGAGTCTGAAGAACATTATCAATTAGCGGTCTGCACGTGGAAGGATTTTGCAGAGGTAAGGAGGATAAAAATGTTATGGAGCTAATGATAAATAATAAAGCGGTTACGGCAGACACAGAATCTTATTCTTTTAACAGGACCAGGCAGAATGTCTCGGTAACTTTCTGACCCAATGTTCCAAACTGGAAACTTATTGTATAACCATTGGTTATAGTATTTTAGCCATGTTCCTGTTAATCCCACCCCATGAGGAATGGGACAGAAAAGTGATGTAAACAAGACTAGTGTTGAGCGATACCGTCCGATACTTGAAAGTATCGGTATCGGATAGTATCGGCCGATACCCGAAAAATATCGGATATCGCCGATACGATATCCGATACCAATACTAGTCAATGGGACATCAAGTATCGGAATGTATCCTGATGGTTCCCAGGGTCTGAAGGAGAGGAAACTCTCCTTCAGGCCCTGGGATCCATAGTGAGGTGTAAAATAAAGAATTAAAATAAAAAATATCGATATGCTCACCTCTCCGGCGGCCCCTGGACATCACGCTGGTAACCGGCCGGCTTCTTTGTTTAAAATGAGCGCGTTTAGGACCTGCGAATGACGTCGCGGCTTCTGATTGGTCGCGTGCCGCTCATGTGACCGCCACGCGACCAATCAGAAGCTGTGACGTCATTCGCAGGTCCTTAATTCCTAGAATTAGGAGTTTAGTGAATGAGAATGACGTTGCGGCTTCTGATTGGTCGCGTGGCGGTCACATGAGTGGCACGCGACCAATCAGAAGCCGCGACGTCATTCGCAGGTCCTAAACGCGTTCATTTTAAACAAAGAAGCCGGCCGGTTACCAGCGTGATGTCCAGGGGCCGCCGGAGAGGTGAGCATATCAATATTTTTTATTTTAATTCTTTATTTTACACATCCCTATTGATCCGATACCGATACCCGATACCACAAAAGTATCGGATCTCGGTACCCGATACTTGCGGTATCGGAATGCTCAACACTAAACAAGACACAAAGAAAAAACAGGGATAACATAAAACCTTTATGATACAAAAGAACCAACAATAGGGAGGAGGATAGGGACAGGGAGGAATAAACTAAATGGGAACAGGGACCAGGAGATAAACACACACGTACTACAGCAAACCACACAACACTTCTACAAGAACTTCACTCCAAACATTTACCTTTAGCACACAGCACAGGAAGACGAATCTCTAGTAGCCACAACAAACTCCTATTCAGCACAGCGTCTCCAAAGAGCAAGGAAAGCAAAGCTTTCACTACAAGACAGAGAAGGTCTGGCCAGGTTTTATAGGGAGAGGCAATGACCAGATCAGAAGCAGCTGAAAATGGAACTGCAAGTTTCTGATCATTAACCTCTGAAGCGCCAAAGGAAACCAAATACTTTTAATATGGGACGCAAACAGGCTAAATGGAAGATCTGCGATTCGCAATACATAGTGATCTTCTACCCCCAGATCTCCCAAGAGTGACACAGAAACCATTAAAGCCACTTTAGTACAGGTAGCATGTAGTACAGTACATGTAACTGGCACAATAAAAAATACTAAAAGTGGTTTAATTTACTTTTCATTATGCCATTATTAATTACTGGAGTCCTGGTGGCTTCAACATGACATAACATAATTACTAAAGTTTATGTGTAAGATCAGAGCCACAAAGGTAAAGTTGTGCCACCAAAACCAATGCTGATGAATTGCCGAATTTGTACATTGATATACCGTATGTCAGACCCCCTTTTGTATGCATGATTGCAAAGTTCTGCAGACAGCTCCACGCTATAATGCAATTACGAGTTTCCTACCGAGTATAATTAAATTCCTAGGAAGCTGTAATGATTAGGCGCAATCTCAGTTACATGATCACATCGCTAGAAATCACCCAGGTAGCCTAGAATATGGAAGATGAACACATGTTGCTAAAGTGCAACACGTTGGTTTCTTAAAGGGAATCTGTCCTCAGGGTTTTTCCACTTACTCTGAGAGCACGACAACCAATCCTATATGAGTTCATACCGGACAAGGAAGAGATCCCACAGATAATAAATACAACCAATAATTTTATTAATCAACATTTAAAAGACAAAATAAAAAAAAACAGAAATGCCGTGATAGGGAACACCGGAAGAAGCTGGTGGCGAAACGCGCGTCGGGGCGAGGGGACGCCAGGAGCACTCTTACCGCAGGTATTTACTTTGATATATGACATCAGCCTTGCTTATGCATGGATGGGCACGTCTTCCCTAGATTAATAGGGATTTGGGTTCCCTACTTTTGTCTACATGATTAACCCTTGTCTTACCATATTCAGGAGCATTGTACCTTGATTTTGATTCTTATTTCTCTCTATTCCACATAACTTTGGCTGTTGTATTTGTGCTGGATATACCTTATTGACCCTGTTGTGTTATTATTACCGGTTTCTAGTGGGGGCTTAATTACTAGCAGTTTTTATTACATGTACATTGATTTATGCTATATTTGCATAACTATTATAGGTTTTCACTGGATGTCTCCTCTTTTGAGCTGTCATCACTTTTCTGCCCCATTTTTTGATACAGCGCTTGGCATCCCCTATAACGGCATTTCAGCTTTTTTTAAGAATTTGTCTTTTAAATGTTGATTAATAAGATTATTGGCTTCATTCATTATCTGTGGGATCTCTTCTTTGTCCTGTATGAACTCAGATAGGATTGGTTGTCGTATTATTAATTAAGTGCCCCCATAATTTTTTGGACACATGTTGATCTAATTACTCTGATGGCAGCATGATGTAGGGGTAGAGAACCTGATTCCAGCACATGTCCAGAAGCAACAACCATCATTGTACAGGTTAAGGTTAGTGCTGACAGAACATGCTTGGATAAGATATTATCTGAGCATGCTCAGGTGCTAATAGAGTGTCTTCGGCATGCTCGAATATTATGTTCCAGTCCCCGCGGCGGAATGTCTCGTGATCGTTCGACTGCCACAACACATGCAGGGATTGTCTGGTTGCTGGGCAATCCCTGCATCTGTTGCGTCTGTCGATCAACTGCAAGATATGCAACCGTGGGAACTCGAATATATTATTTGAACACACCAAAGATACTCTGTTAGCACCCGAGCATGCTCAGATAACACCTTATCCCAGCACATTCTCTCAATACTAACCTCAACCTGTAAAACTATGGCTGTTGCTTCTGGACATATGCTGCATGAAGATGTAAGAGCAAGAATACCTCATGTCTTTGTATGTGCTGTGTATGAAAGACATCATAGCAGCTAGTCTTTGCTCTCTAGCTCAGAGACAACAGAAAATTAGAAATAGTGTCTGTAGATGGAAAAACGCTGAGGGAAATATAGGCTACATGTCATAAAATGGTCAGAAATATTGTGTTTCCTCGTGTACACATGACTCTAGAGAAATCCCTATTTTTTCTGTGCCTGCTGTGTATGGGAGATATCATAACAGCTAGTCGCTACTCACTAGCTCAGGGACAATAGAAAATAAGATATGGATCTGCAGAGGGAAAAACTGATGAAAAAATGCAGGATTAACGTTATACAGTATAATGGTCAGAAATATTGTGTTTCCTTGTGTACACATGACTTTAGAGAAATTCATGTTTTCTGTGCATGCTGTGTATGGGAGATATCATAACAGCTAGTCGCTACTCACTAGCTCAGGGACAATAGAAAATAAGACAAGGAGTCTGAAGAGGGAAAAACTGATAAAAAATGCAGGATTAAAGTTTTACAGTATAAAGGTACCTTCACACTAAACGATGCTGCAGCGATCCAGACAACGATCCGGATCGCTGCAGCGTCGCTGTTTGGTCGCTGGAGAGCTGTCACACAGACAGCTCTCCAGCGACCAACGATGCCGGTAACCAGGGTAAACATCGGGTTACTAAGAGCAGGGCCGCGCTTAGTAACCCGATGTTTACCCTGGATACCATCCTAAAAGTAAAAAAAACAAACGCTTCATACTTACCTTCCACTGTCTGTCCCTGGCGCTCGGCTTCTCTGTACTGGCTGTGAGCACAGCGGCCGGAAAGCAGAGCGGTGACGTCACCGCTCTGCTTTCCGGCCGCTGTGCTCACAGTGAGTGTAGGAAAGCACAGCGCCGGGGACAGACAGCGGAAGGTAAGTATGAAGCGTTTGTTTTTTTTACTTTTAGGATGGTATCCAGGGTAAACATCGGGCAACTAAGCGTGGCCCCGGTCTTAGTAACCCGATGTTTACCCTGGTTACCAGCGAAGACATCGCTGAATCGGTGTCACACACGCCGATCCAGCGATGTCAGCGGGAGAGCCAGCGACCAAAGAAAGTGCTGGCCTTCTAGCCCCGACCAACGACATCACAGCAGGATCCTGATCGCTGCTGCGTGTCAAACTGAACGATATCACTAGCCAGGACGCTGCAACGTCACGGATCGCTAGCGATATCGTTTAGTGTGAAGGTCCCTTAATGGTCAGGAATATTGCGTTACTTGTGTACACATGACTTTAGAGAAATTCATGTTTTTTCTGTGCATGCTGTGTATGGGAGATATCAGAACAGCTAGTTGCTACTCACTAGCTCAGGGACAATAGAAAATAAGATATGGATCTGCAGAGGGAAAAACTGATGAACAAATGCAGGACTAAAATTATATAGTATAATGGTCAGAAATATTGTGTTACTTGTGTACACATGACTTTAGAGAAATTCATGTTTTTTCTGTGCATGATGTGTATGGGAGATATCATAACAGCTAGTCGCTACTCACTAGCTCAGGGACAATAGAAAATAAGATATGGATCCGCAGAAGGAAAAACTGATGAAAAAATGCAGGATTAAAGTGATACAGTATAATAGACAGAAATATTGTATCTTAACCTAGAGGTGGATTCATGCTGTAGCTGCTTCTTATGCTGTTTATGGGAAACATCATAGCAGCTTGTCTCCACTCACTAGCTCAGGGAGAACAGAAAATTAGAAATGGAGTCCGCAGAGGGAAAAACTCTTAAATATACAGTCATAATATGGCCAGACATATTATTATTATTATTATTATTATTATTCATGTACAGATGACAGGTTATTTTGAAAACTAAAATGATAAATTCACTTTAAATCCCCTAGTGGTGGTAGACGTTTCCTGGGAAATTGAGGATAAAAAAATGAACTAGAGTATCAACGACTGATCAATGGTATTGAAAGAAAACGTTAAATTTTACAATTAATTCAATACATCAATGTGCTCTTGATCGGGTGAAATGACGCAATCACTCCCTGATATGAAATTGCAATGTGAAGCTCGGTAATGACGGATTGAGTTTCATTCTCACGTGCGCTTAAATGGCTTTATCCGTTTTTTTGTCGCTGTCATGTCCTTTTAAACCATAAAGTTATTTCACATTTGCATAATGCTTAGTCTTGTCCACAGCTGCTTCAGATGATCATGACTTGATCTAAATTATCCACATAAAGTCAGGTGTTGCCTCACTCGCCGGGTGCTCATAGATCACAGTGACAGCATGGACTATATTAAAAGTTAATGTTACTGCTGTGCTGCAATGCCAATGACAGTTACTGCCCGGGCACCGGCTCCTCTGGAATCATAATAAGCTGATACAGGAATCTCAGCCAAGACCTATACAGGATAAATAGCGTCTGCGGATTCCTATTAATGCTGCTGGATGAAGCGGCTCTTAAAGAACTGTGACAATGAGGTGTATGACAGGAATACACAAAATAACCAATGATCTGCTGCACGAGGAGTCAGAAGGGAGGTTATCATCAGAAATTGGACTACTGTTTAAATCAGGGTTTTCTGTTGAATGGATTTTTTAGGTTTTATTTTAAAGGGAATTTTTCAACAGGTTTTTGCTACAGAATTAAAGAGCAGCAAGATGTAGGGACAGAGATCCTGATTCCAGTGATGTATCACTTAGTTTACTGGGTGCAGCAGTTGTGATAGAATCACAGTTTTTTCAGCTGCAGATCTAGCAGAGCTCAGAATGCTGAGCTGTGTATAACCCCGCCCACACCACTGATTGGCTGCTTTCTGTGTATAACCCAGCCCACACCACTGATTGGCAACTTTCTGTATATAACCACACCCACATCACTAATTGGCCGCTTTCTGTGTACATTGCATATTTACTGAAAGCTGTTAATCAGTGATAGGGGGGTGGAGATGGATTAAGAGGCATCAGGCAGCTTGTCCTCTACTGATAGTCTCCTGCTAATAAAACACTGGCTTTATTGAAAGAGCAAAACACAGCCCAGTAAGTGATAAATCACTGGAATCAGGTCTCAGATTACATAGTGTAGTGTAGTGTAGCGGTGTCCACACTGCGCAGTGATGAGGCAGTGACCCAGGAAAAGTTCAAAGTAAAGTCTGTTTTAGTGATCAGTAGTGTTGAGCGATACCGTCCGATACTTGAAAGTATCGGTATCGGATAGTATCGGTCGATACCCGAAAAATATCGGATATCGCCGATACCGATATCCGATACCAATACAAGTCAATGGGACATCAAGTATCGGAAGGTATTCTCAGGGTTGCCAGGGTCTGAAGGAGAGGAAACTCTCCTTCAGGCCCTGGGATCCATAGGGATGTGTAAAATAAAGAATTAAAATAAAAAATATTGATATATTTACCTCTCCGGCGGCCCCTGAACTAAGCGCGGGTAACCAGCAGGCTTCGTTGTTCAAAATCAGCGCTTTTAGGACCTGAGAATCACGTCCCGGCTTCTGATTGGTCGCGGGCCGCCCATGTGACCGCCACGCGACCAATCACAAGCCGCGACGTCACCGCAAGCTATTAACGCGCTCATTTTTAAAAATGAGCGCGGTAATGACTTTCAAAGACGTAGCGGCTTGTGATTGGTCGCGGCCACGCGACCAATCACAAGCCGCGACGTCACCGCAAGCTATTAACGCGCTAATTTTTAAAAATGAGCGCGTTAATGACTTTTAAAGACGTAGCGGCTTGTGATTGGTCGCGGCCACGCGACCAATCACAAGCCGCGACGTCACCGCAAGCTATTAACGCGCTCATTTTTAAAAATGAGCACGGTAATGACTTTCAAAGACGTAGCTGCTTGTGATTGGTCGCGGCCACGCGACCAATCACAAGCCGCGACGTCACCGCAAGCTATTAACGCGCTCATTTTTTAAAATGAGCGCGGTAATGACTTTCAAAGACGTAGCGGCTTGTGATTGGTCGCGGCCACGCGACCAATCACAAGCCGCGACGTCACCGCAAGCTATTAACGCGCTCATTTTTAAAAATGAGCGCGGTAATGACTTTCAAAGACGTAGCGGCTTGTGATTGGTCGCGGCCACGCGACCAATCACAAGCCGCGACGTCACCGCAAGCTATTAACGCGCTCATTTTTAAAAATGAGCGCGTTAATGACTTTCAAAGACGTAGCGGCTTGTGATTGGTCGCGGCCAGGCGACCAATCACAAGCCGCGACGTCACCGCAAGCTATTAACGCGCTCATTTTTAAAAATGAGCGCGGTAATGACTTTCAAAGACGTAGCGGCTTGTGATTGGTCGCGGCCACGCGACCAATCACAAGCCGCGACGTCACCGCAAGCTATTAACGCGCTCATTTTTAAAAATGAGCGCGGTAATGACTTTCAAAGACGTAGAGGCTTGTGATTGGTCGCGGCCACGCGACCAATCACAAGCCGCGACGTCACCGCAAGCTATTAACGCGCTCATTTTTAAAAATGAGCGCGTTAATGACTTTCAAAGACGTAGCGGCTTGTGATTGGTCGCGTGGCCGCGACCAATCACAAGCCGCTACGTCTTTGAAAGTCATTACCGCGCTCATTTTTACTTGCGGTATCGGAATGCTCAACACTAGTGATCAGTGTACTCAGAAACAGATAGTAAATCGGATCCTCCAGCTGTGAAAACAAATACAGTTCATGACTAGCTGCCGTGGGTGATTGCACCGCCGTGTATCCTGAGGGTGCCAGGCCTTTTGGTTCCATTTGGCCCTGTGTTGCCTCACACAGGTTGAGCTCTGTAGAGCCTTCAGCTCTGCATGCTTGCAAAACCAAAACTGACACAACCAACCCTTTTTCTGCAGGGGTCTTTACAAAGAACCTGTAGCCATAGGCCACATGGAAAACCGTGGCCGGGGGTGGAAATGGGTCTACCCACTACCATCCTGTAGCCCATTTCAAAAATAAAAGCTCCTGGCAGATTTTCCTAAATCTGCATAAGACAAATAGCCTGCCCAAGACAAACACTTACTCTTATTTTGCATTGCAATCACAGCTACACCAGTGACTGCAATGCTCTCCCACGGCCTCAATATGTATGTGTGCGCATCCTGAGGGACACATAGCAACCCTCTCAAGTAACACCGGTCATTTCCTCAAAATAGTAAAAGCCTTTAATATCACAATCTCTTAAACCCCTTCCCATCTGATGACATACAGTTACATCAAAAGTCATGTTCCTGACTTTGAAGTGACCCAACAGCCGCTGATGTCTGACAAATGCCACAGTCTGCGACAGCGACATTGACTGCTCACGACCAAGGGGCACGTCATTCCGCAGACCCATCGGTGCACACGTGACGTGATGACGGGGCGCCGACAGGTTGTCATGACAGTCGGGAGTTTGCTGAAGACCATGTGCCTGTCATTGCGGTACTTTTGTGAAAACAAGCCTGTACCTGGCATTCATAGGACACCATGATTTTCGGTCTATAGAGCTGTGCTGTTCCACCTCAGACATTTATGGCATAGCCACCGTTGGGACTCACAACCATCTGTCCAGAATATCTTAGTATAGGTCATCAATAACAAATCATTGGGTGTCCAACACCCTTCACTCCCACTGATCAGCTGTTACTAGCCCTCCCTCATGACATATATAAACCTATAACACTGTTTTACTGCATATCTCCAATCGAAGTGTAGCAGCCTCTGCTGGGTGCTGCAGAACAGCTCCTATTTAAAGGGAACCTGTGATGTCAAGAACCACTATTAACCTGCAGATATGAGGTTAGTCTGCAGGTTATTATCCTTTTGAAGCCATGTAGCCATCACACTGGAAGCTCAGCTAACAGGAGGAAATTAATTTTATTCCTCCTGCCGGCCTCAGGCTTTCAGTCATAGAGGTGCGGCTTCAGTCACCGCTTAGTACACAATGAGCAGCAGTTGTAACCGCGACTCCCACGCTGACTGACAGCCGGCTCAAAAGTGCAGCAGTACAGAACCGGCTGTCAGTCAGTGCCGGGGCGTGGTTACAGTTGCAGCTCACTATGTACCGAGTGGTGACTAAGGCCGAATCGGCTGCTCCTCTATGACTGAAAGCCGGAGGCTGCAGAGAGAAATAAAGTACCATTCATGCAGGAGACATTTGACAATTTTTCACAAATAAAGAAAATGATGATACAATTAAAAATTTCCACTCATGATATGTTTACACAAAGAATTTTCATTAATCAAAGAGTCAGAAATGAAATAAAAATATATTTTCTCCTGTTAATGTTTTTGTAAGGAAAACCTTCATCATATTAGTAGGCAAAGTATTTCAGCAGAACTTCGCTTTTCATCCTGTGCTGAGATCTAATGTCGCTTCGGTTTGAACTTTTGTTTTTCGCTGTTTTACAGTCTCTTTTGTTTATCGCTCACGGACACAAGTTTCGCTTTGTCTGTCCGTCTTTATAAAATGATAAGGTTTAAGCATTTAATTAATCATGCTTTCCTTTGACTGATTTTTGTGTCTTTTATCTTCGCTGAGCTCCGTTTGAAGCATACGCATTTACAAATGTTAATTTCTGAATGTAATTTGCCCTTATTCTAATTGCGTCTCCAGTTCTACATTGTATTTTCATTTTGGAAATTAAATATTTTGTCAAATTGCCCTTTTCTCAGAAACATGTTCTGGGTGATGCTGTGGAACAATGTTTTCTATTATGTTGTTATTCTTAATCCCTTCACGACGGGGCCAATTTCCATTTTTGCCTTTCCGTCTTTTCCTCCGCTTCCCAGAGCCATAACTCTTTAATTTTTTTCTGTCCACATAGTCATATGACAAATTGTTTATTGTGGGACAGGTTGTATTTTTGAGTGACACCATTCATTATACCACATAATGTACTGTAAAATGGGAAGAAAGTGCGGTGAAATTGTGAAAAAAAAACCGCAATTCTAGCATTACTTTTTGGGACTTGTTTTTACAATGTACATTTTGTGGCAAAAATGATCATGCAATATGATTTTTCTCATCAATACAATTTTGGTGATAGTCAACATGTCTAGTTTTTTAAATTATTTTAGTGGTGAAAAAAATCAAAAGTTTGCAAAAAACATTTTTTTTGAGTTGTTCTCGCAGTTTCCAAAACCCGTAACTTTTTTTTTATTTTTTAGCCCATAGAGCTGTGTGATGGGTTATTTTTTGCAGGTTGAGATGATGTTTCTAGCAATACCATTTCGGGATAGATCTACATTTTTGACCTCTTGTTGTAGCCCTTTTTGTTGAATTGTGGCGACCAAAAAAAAAACTAATTTTGGTGTTTTTGAATTTTTTTCATTTACTGTGTTTATCAATTGGGTTAATTGTCTTCATATTGTGATAGATCAGACTTTTCAGAAAGAAGCAATACCACATATTTGTATTATATTTATATGTTTATTTTCAAGGAGGGAATGAACTGTTATTTTATTTTTTTCATATTTTTAAAAATCATCCACAGCATTGCTGCATATAGCAAAAATCATGGTCTCTTTTAAAGCCTGGCAACAGGAAGAATTTCAAAGAGCTCCAAATGACCTACACATGGGTCATCAGCTGGCTCCCGGCTGTCATGACAACTCATTGGCAACCAGCGATCACATTACGGGCATGCCACTGGGCGGAGAGAATGATGTGCATGCATGGCAGTGCGTATTAATGCCGCTGTCAGATTGACAGTAGCATTTAACAGGTTAACAATCATAGGGGAAGCATCGCTGCCCACGCTATTGTAACACCCCAGGTAACTGGCTGTTACAGTGGCATTGCTTTCCTCACGAGGAGAGTGATGTCATGCTTGGAAGCGAGGAAGGATCCCTTTAACAGGTATTCAGCACATACAACACCATTCTGACTACAGGCCAGAAGGGGGAGCTCTACACCCGACTTCAGGGGAGCTGCTCTCTCTGGTTGGGAGGAGGAGTCAGTTGCTAGGCAGTTGCTAGACAGTTGGGGAGAGTTAGTCAGTTGGTGAGAGGAGAGCAAGGAGTGAGGAAGGAAAGCAAGCGCCGTGCAGACGAGTGATTTTGCAGCTCCTGGGAAGGAAAAAGAGAGCAGAGCAACTTGTAAAGAGACTGAAAGGAGGAAGGCGCAAAAGCGAAGTGAAGAGCTGGAGAGAAAAGTTGTGACTGAACTTCCCACGCTGAGCGCATATACCGGTAGCCGGAAGACCGAGGTTGTGGGGGTAACTTCATGCCCCACGGCAGAAACCAGCGGACAGCTAGATTTCAAGTTACCTGTCCACCATCAACACAGTAACAGATAGAGCCCGGGTTGTGATAGAGATCCTGTAAAAAGGCTCAAGTTACCTGTCGTACGGATTAGTGTCCTACCTAAAGGGGGACAGAGAGAACGTGAGGACCTGATGTGAGGCCTATGGCAATAAGGGACTACAACAAAGCAGCACTAGAAGGAAGGCTTCCAACACCACTTGGTTAGAGGGATTCCTGAGACCCTTCCAAGCCGGCCGGACTACCAACAGCACCTGTGATCTGGTACCCTGGACTGTGGCTGCCTGAATCATATAGTAAAGAGGTAAAGAGACAGCAACCCTGTGTCCTCTGTTTCTTTCTACACCACCTACCAGCTGTCCCTACTACACTGGGAGCTCTGGGGACCCAGCTTCACCTGCGGGAAGCCATACCATCCCTGCTGCCATAACATCACCCCAGTGGACCCCTTTAAGCAGCGTTGGTCACTCCTGACCGAATACCACAGGTGGCATCACAAAATTGTATTATTTCACACACCCCTTTAAAGACCTTTCCTTTAACATGAGTGCCCAGCGCCACGGACCAGGTCACCACCGCCGTGACACATCCCTTTAAGTGCCAGACCCGGTACTGAGTACCCTACGGCCCTGGCGGGCGTTCCACTATTGTTAGCGGGAGGCCCTAGGAGTAATGCACAGCCATCACTTGCATAGTATGGGTTGGGCTCGCTGCGTGAGCCCTCTCCATACACCCACTTCCAACTTGCAACGTACATGCGGATGTCATGAAGAGGTTAAATTTATAGATGGTAATCTTCTTTTCAAAATACATTTTTTGTTGGTCGGGTCTCTAAAGTTAGGCTAATGACAGCTTGTCCAGGTCCTGCTAAAAATCTGAAGAATTCAGTAGCAAGTGTTTAAAGAAACTCCCCCTAACATCAAAATTTGTATCCTCTTAACATATTGCCATCATCACGTTATATAGCACTGTGTACTTACAATTGCTCATTTTCCCTTTCTACCCAGCTAGTTCTCTTTTCCATTAGGTCTAAGACATCACGTGATTAACCACTGACAAGCTGAATCCTTCTAAGCTTTGTGTAGAAACAAGAGGTCAATTTTCCCTGCATGAGTCATCACTGAAAAAGTCCCTGACAGGGGGAGGAGGGAACAGCTGGATCAGGAGATGAAGAGGGGAATAATTAAGACAAGGAAAAGAGACTTCCTGCTTTTACATAAAGAAAAGATATTAAACTTAATTAACTGGGTAGAAATGCAAAATGAGCAATTGTAATATATTAAGAGGATATAAACTTTGATGGGAGGAGGAAGAGGAGGAGGAGGAAGAGAAGGAGAAGGAGGAAGAGTGCTTCTTTAATCCTGCTCCAGCTACACTACAGATAAAAAGAAAAACAACATGGTGTGCGAACTGAAATTGCTGTGCTGCCCGTTTTAGGCACACACGCCCCTGCAGAGTACTCAAACAAAAGAAACATGATCTTGTAGATACTTACTTTCTGCATCTCTCCTTTATGAGTCGATAGGAAACATATAAAGTTCACCTAGTCAATATTGCAACCAGTGCAGCACCATTAGTCTGGACAATTCCAGTAAGATTGTTGTCTGATCTTCTTTCTTCAGGAGCGCACTGCTTCACTCCTCCTGGCTTCATGCCTGCTGGGGAACAGTCTGCTCCAGAAGATTGACATTTCCGACTGGCGGCATGGTCACACCAGTGGTTCGAAATTTGTGTTCTTCCTTTCACCTAGCAGAGATGACTTTGCCTTTGCCCCTTTAATGGAGCACAGGGGCAGGGAAACAGCAAACAGCTGCCTAAGAAATCTAGGGAATGAGCAGTAAAATATGAAATTAAAAAATATTTTTAATAAGAGAGATACATTGCAAAGTTGCTTAAATGAACAATTTGCATTGTTACCTAACTACAGGTACGGACTGGGACTGAAATTCAGCCCTGGCATTTGAAATCACACAGGCCCATGTTGTCCCCGTCCCAGAGCACCAGATGGAATATATCACTAATATTACCCTGGATGGAGGAAAGGAAGAGTTACTACAAGACCAATATTTCTAATGATACCTGTGGTCTGCTGGGGTAAGTGATGGAGTCAGGGACTTTGTGCTCCATCACAACTCTTAATAATATTGATGTCTTGAGAACATCGATTCTGTTAACAACATAGTAAACAAGGCAGCCCATGACCAGACAGGCCCTTCTGGCATTTGCCTGAATTGCCAGAGGGCCAGTCCGGCCCTGCCTAACTAACATGTAGAGACAAAGTTGGGCAAATTTATTTTAGTGGAATTGAATTGTACTTGAATTTTACAAAAGCCTGTATTCTTCAGAATGTGGATTGTTTTGTGGTTCACCTTTTGTGGTTGTCTTTTGCTGAACTTTAGAGTGTCGGCAAAAGGTTAAAAAATAATAATACTCAGCTCACTGCTCACCTCTGGTCACCTTCACTTGTTGCACTATCCTGTACGGTCCTTGGTACTTCTTCTTACCACCACATGCACTAAAACCATGGGCACCTTCATTCTAGTCAAGGAATTCCAGCCATGTTTAAGCCCAGGAGATTCCTGTGCACGTGCAGGGACGTTACAGGCCTTGACGTAAAGTGCTTGTTGTATGGTCACCTCACACAATCTGGCCTAGAGTGAAGATAAGCCGGATTTTCAGGATGTGGCAGGGATAAGAATAGGCCAAGGACCATATGGAAGAAAGTGAGCAGCAGAAGAGAGCAGTGAAGTGAGTATTGGTTGTCTTTTTTACTACATCTCATGTTTTTTATGCTCTATAGTCCTTTCAAACCCTAGACCATAATAATAGACAATCAATTTGCAGAGAATAAATTGACAGCAAATTTAATTTCTATTCAAAATCTGTGTGGTTTAATGAATTCGACAGAGCCGCTCATCTCTAGAAAAAAACACCTTTTAGTTATATACATTTTTCAGACACATTAAAAGATTTTTTTTTAAGGAGAGGACCACTTTAGGCTTTGTTGAGGCCACTAGAGATGAGAAGATCGATTTGCGTAGGATTGAGCTTAAGCTGAATTTCCTGAAATTTGCAATTTCCCATTAATTAAAACATTTTGAGATTTGATCTGTGGTTGGCAAAAAAAAAACTTGCCTGGCATGATTTTCCAGACTTCTGAAGCATCAGAGGTTGGGCTAATGTAATTTTGCATTGCCGTGTGGCCCCCATTATACCCTGCAACTATTAATACTTACCGATTATCATACCTTGTACAGTGGTTGTCAGTACCTGGGCCATCACAGATCAGCAGCAGTCATGCATAGTTTGCACAGTTTATACATCAGATTCATCTTCCATCTTACTCTCTCTAGGTAAGTCTCTCTCTCCTCAGAGTGTAAGCTCTTATGGTCAGTGGGGTCCTCTCTCTCCTGTAGAGTGTAAGCTCTTATGGTCAGTGGGGTCCTCTCTCTCCTGTAGAGTGTAAGCTCTTATGGCCAGTGGGGTCCTCTCTCTCCTGTAGAGTGTAAGCTCTTATGGCCAGTGGGGTCCTCTCTCTCCTGTAGAATGTAAGTTCTTATGGTCAGTGGGGTCTTCTCTCTCCTGTAGAGTGTAAGCTCTTATGGTCAGTGGGGTCCTCTCTCTCCTGTAGAGTGTAAGCTCTTATGGTCAGTGGGGTCCTCTCTCTCCTGTAGAGTGTAAGCTCTTATGGTCAGTGGGGTCCACTCTCTCCTGTAGAGTGTAAGCTCTTATGGCCAGTGGGGTCCTCTCTCTCCTGTAGAGTGTAAGCTCTTATGGCCAGTGGGGTCCTCTCTCTCCTGTAGAATGTAAGTTCTTATGGTCAGTGGGGTCTTCTCTCTCCTGTAGAGTGTAAGCTCTTATGGTCAGTGGGGTCCTCTCTCCTGTAGAATGTAAGTTCTTATGGTCAGTGGGGTCCTCTCTCTCTCTCTCTCCTCTCTCTCGTGTACAGTGTAACCTTCTCTTATGGTCAGCAGAGTTCTGTCTCTGTCTTCTAAAGAGTGTAAGCTTTTATGATCAGCGGCATCCTCATTCTCTATCCTATAAAATATAAGCTCTTATGGTCAGTGGGGTCATCTCTCTCTTCTGTAGAGTGTAAACTCTTATTATTAATGGGGTCTTCCATCTTTGTCTCCTGTAGAGTGTAAGCTCTTATGGTTATCGGGATTTTTTCTCTATCACCTGTAGAGTGTAAGCTCTTATGGTCAACAGGGTCCTCTCTCACTTTACTGTAGAATTTAAGATCTTGCGGTCAGCGTGGTCTTCTCTCTCTCCTGTAGAGTGTAAGCTCTTATGGTCAGTGGGGTCCTCTCTCTCCTGTAGAGTGTAAGCTCTTATGGTCAGTGGGGTCCTCTCTCCTGTAGAGTGTAAGCTCTTATGGTCACTGGGGTCCTCTCTCTTTCTTTCCTGTAGAGTGTAAGCTCTTATGGTCAGTGGGATCCTCTCTATCCTGTAGAGTGTAAGCTCTTATGGTCAGTGGGGTCCTCTCTCCTGTAGAGTGTAAGCTCTTATGGTCAGTGGGGTCCTCTCTCCTGTAGAGTGTAAGCTCTTATGGTCAGTGGGGTCCTCTCTCCTGTAGAGTGTAAGCTCTTATGGTCAGTGAGGTCCTCTGTCTTTCTTTCCTGTAGAGTGTAAGCTCTTATGGTCAGCGGGATCCTCTCTCTCTCCTGTAGAGTGTAAGCTCTTATGGTCAGTGGGGCCCCCTCTTTCTTTCCTGTAGAGTGTAAGCTCTTATGGTCAGTGGGGTCCTCTCTCTCCTGTAGAGTGTAAGCTCTTATGGTCAGCGGAGTCCTCTCTCTCCTGTAGAGTGTAAGCTCTTATGGTCAGTGGGGTCCTCTCTCTCTCTCCTGTAGAGTGTAAGCTCTTATGGTCAGCGGAGTCCTCTCTCTCCTGTAGAGTATAAGCTCTTATGGTCAGCGGGGTCCTCTCTCTCCTGTAGTGTGTAAGCTCTTATGGTCAGTGGGGTCCTCTCTCTCCTGTAGTGTAAGCTCTTATGGTCAGCGGGGCCCTCTCTCTCCTGTAGAGTGTAAGCTCTTATGGTCAGTGGGGCCCCCTCTTTCTTTCCTGTAGAGTGTAAGCTCTTATGGTCAGTGGGGCCCCCTCTTTCTTTCCTGTAGAGTGTAAGCTCTTATGGTCAGTGGGGTCCTCTCTCTCTCTCCTGTAGAGTGTAAGCTCTTATGGTCAGCGGGGTCCTCTCTCTCTCTCCTGTAGAGTGTAAGCTCTTATGGTCAGTGGGGTCCTCTCTCTCTCTCCTGTAGAGTGTAAGCTCTTATGGTCAGCGGGGTCCTCTCTCTCCTGTAGAGTGTAAGCTCTTATGGTCAGCGGAGTCCTCTCTCTCCTGTAGAGTATAAGCTCTTATGGTCAGCGGGGTCCTCTCTCTCCTGTAGTGTGTAAGCTCTTATGGTCAGTGATAGGGTTGAGCGACCTTTACTTTTATAGGATCGGGTCGGGTTTCACGAAACCCGACTTTTTCAAAAGTCGGGTCGAGTGAAATCGGCCGATCCTATAAAAAAGTCGGGGTCGGGGTCGGCCGAAACTCGAAACCCAATGCACTGCATTGGGTTTCCATGGTTCCCAGGGTCTGAAGGAGTGGAAACTGTCCTTCAGGCCCTACGATCCATATTTTAGTGTATAATAAAGAATTAAAATAAAAAATATCGCAATACTTACCCTCTGACGCGCCCTGGTACTAACCGGGAACCTTCCTTCCTTAGAATCAGCCTTCCAGGACCCTGCGGTGACGTCGCGGTGACGTCGCGGCTTGTGATTGGCCGCGCGGCCTCCCATGTGACCGCTCGCGCGGCCAATCACAAGCCGCGACGTCACCGCGACGTCACCGAAGGTCCTGGAAGGGCTGATTCTTAGGAAGGAAGGCTGCCGGAAAGAAGCAGGGCGCGTCCGAGGGTGAGTATATACCTAATAGGAATACCTAATACCTAATACCTAATAGGAATATACTCACCCTCGGACGCGCCCTGCTTCTTTCCGGCAGCCTTCCTTCCTAAGAATCAGCCCTTCCAGGACCTTCGGTGACGTCGTGGTGACGTCGCGGCTTGTGATTGGCCGCGCGAGCGGTCACATGGGCGGCCGCGCTGCCAATCACAAGCCGCGACGTCACCGCGACGTCACCGCAGGGTCCTGGAAGGCTGATTCTAAGGAAGGAAGGTTCCCGGTTAGTACCAGGGCGCGTCGGAGGGTAAGTATTGCGATATTTTTTATTTTAATTCTTTATTTTACACTTAAATCTGAATTCCGATACCAATTCCCGATATCTTAAACATATCGGGAATCGGTATCGGAATTCCGATTCTAGATTCAAAAGATCGCCGACTTCATGGCCGACCCACACTGGGGTCGGGTCGGGTTTCATGAAACCCGACCTTGCCAAAAGTCGGCGACTTTTGAAAAATTTCGACCCGTTTCGCTCAACCCTAGTCAGTGAGGTCCTCTCTCTCCTTTAGTGTAAGCTCTTATGGTCAGCAGGGCCCTCTCTCTCCTGTAGAGTGTAAGCTCTTATGGTCAGCGGGGCCCTCTCTCTCCTGTAGTGTGTAAGCTCTTATGGTCAGTGGGATCCTCTCTCTCTCCTGTAGAGTATAAGCTCTTATGGTCAGTGGGGTCCTCTCTCTCCAGTAGAGTGTAAGCTCTTATGGTGAGTGGGATCCTCTCTGTCCTGTAGAGTGTAAGCTCTTATGGTCAGTGGGGTCCTCTCTCCTGTAGAGTGTAAGCTCTTATGGTCAGCGGGGTCCTCTCTCCTGTAGAGTGTAAGCTCTTATGGTCAGTGGGGTCCTCTGTCTCTCCAGTAGAGTGTAAGCTCTTATGGTCAGTGGCATCCTCTCTCTCTTGTAGAGTGTAAGCCCTTATGGTCAGCGGGGCCCTCTCTCTCCTGTAGAGTGTAAGCTCTTATGGTCAGTGGGGTCCGCTCTCTCCTGTATAGTGTAAGCTCTTATGGTCAGTGGGGTCCTCTCTCTCCTGTAGAGTGTAAGCTCTTATAGTTATTGGGGTCCGCTCTCTCCTGTATAGTGTAAGCTCTTATGGTCAGTGGGGTCCTCTCTCCTGTAGAGTGTAAGCTCTTATGGTCAGCGGAGTCCTCTCTCTCCTGTAGAATGTAAGCTCTTATGGTCAGCGGGGTCCTCTCTCTCCTGTAGAGTGTAAGCTCTTATGGTCAGTGGGGTCCTCTCTCTCCTGTAGAGTGTAAGCTCTTATGGTCAGTGGGGTCCTCTCTCTCCTGTAGTGTGTAAGCTCTTATGGTCAGCGGGGTCCTCTCTCTCTCCTGTAGAGTGTAAGCTCTTATGGTCAGTGGGGTCCTCTCTCTCTGTCCTGTAGAGTGTAAGCTCTTATGGTCAGCGGGGTCCTCTCTCTCTCCAGTAGAGTGTAAGCTCTTATGGTCAGTGGGGTCCTCTCTCTCCCCAGTAGAGTGTAAGCTCTTATGGTCAGTGGGGTCCTCTCTCTCTCCTGTAGAGTGTAAGCTCCTATGGTCAGCGGGGTCCTCTGTCTCTCCTGTAGAGTGTAAGCTCTTATGGTCAGGGGGGTCCTCTCTCTCGCCTGTAGAATGTAAGCTCTTATGGTCAGTGGGGTCCTCTCTCTCTCCAGTAGAGTGTAAGCTCTTATGGTCAGTGGGGTCCTCTCTCTCTCCTGTAGAGTGTAAGCTCTTATGGTCAGTGGGGTCCTCTCTCTCTCCTGTAGATTGTAAGCTCTTATGGTCAGCAGGGTCCTCTGTCTCTCCTGTAGAGTGTAAGCTCTTATGGTCAGCAGGATCCTCTCTCTCCCCTGTAGAGTGTAAGCTCTTATGGTCAGTGGGGTCCTCTCTCTCCTGTAGAGTGTAAACTGTTATGGTAAGTGGGGTCCTCTCTCCTGTAGAGTGTAAGCTCTTATGGTCAGCGGGGTCCTCTCTCTCCTGTAGAGTGTAAGCTCTTATGGTCAGCGGAGTCCTCTCTCTCCCCTGTAGAGTGTAAGCTCTTTTGGTCAGTGGGGTCCTCTCTGTCCTGTAGAGTGTAAGCTCTTATGGTCAGTGGGGTCCTCTCTCTCCTGTAGAGTGTAAACTCTTATGGTCAGCGGGGTCCTCTCTCTCCTGTAGAGTGTAAGCTCTTATGGTCAGTGGGGTCCTCTCTCTCCTGTAGAGTGTAAGCTCTTATGGTCAGTGGTGTCCTCTCTCTCCTGTAGTGTGTAAGCTCTTATGGTCAGCAGGGTCCTCTCTCTCCTGTAGATTGTAAGCTCTTATGGTCAGTGGGGTCCTCTCTCTCTCCAGTAGAGTGTAAGCTCTTATGGTCAGTGGGTTCCTGTCTCTCTTGTAGAGTGTAAGCTCTTATGATCAGTGGGGTCTCTCTCCCTCCTGTAGAGTGTAAGCTCTTATGGTCAGTGGGGTCCTCTCTCCTGTAGAGTGTAAGCTCTTATGGTCAGCGGAGTCCTCTCTCCTGTAGAGTGTAAGCTCTTATGGTCAGCGGAGTCCTCTCTCTCCTGTAGAATGTAAGCTCTTATGGTCAGCGGGGTCCTCTCTCTCCTGTAGTGTGTAAGCTCTTATGGTCAGCGGGGTCCTCTCTCTCCTGTAGTGTGTAAGCTCTTATGGTCAGCGGGGTCCTCTCTCTCTCCTGTAGAGTGTAAGCTCTTATGGTCAGTGGGGTCCTCTCTCTCTGTCCTGTAGAGTGTAAGCTCTTATGGTCAGCGGGGTCCTCTCTCTCGCCTGTAGAATGTAAGCTCTTATGGTCAGTGGGGTCCTCTCTCTCTCCAGTAGAGTGTAAGCTCTTATGGTCAGTGGGGTCCTCTCTCTCTCCTGTAGAGTGTAAGCACTTATGGTCAGTGGGGTCCTCTCTCTCTCCTGTAGAGTGTAAGCTCTTATGGTCAGCAGGGTCCTCTGTCTCTCCTGTAGAGTGTAAGCTCTTATGGTCAGCAGGGTCATCTCTCTCCTGTAGAGTGTAAGCTCTTATGGTCAGTGGGGTCCTCTCTCTCTCCTGTAGAGTGTAAGCTCTTATGGTCAGTGGGGTCCTCTCTCTCCTGTAGAGTGTAAGCTCTTATGGTCAGTGGGGTCCTCTCTCCTGTAGAGTGTAAGCTCTTATGGTCAGCGGGGTCCTCTCTCTCCTGTAGAGTGTAAGCTGTTATGGTCAGCGGAGTCCTCTCTCTCCCCTGTAGAGTGTAAGCTCTTTTGGTCAGTGGGGTCCTCTCTCTCCTGTACAGTGTAAGCTCTTATGGTCAGCGGGGTCCTCTCTCTCCCCTGTAGAGTGTAAGCACTTTTGGTCAGTGGGGTCCTCTCTCTCCTGTACAGTGTAAGCTCTTATGGTCAGCGGGGTCCTCTGTCTCCTGTAGAGTGTAAGCTCTTATGGTCAGCGGAGTCCTCTCTCTCCCCTGTAGAGTGTAAGCTCTTTTGGTCAGTGGGGTCCTCTCTCTCCTGTAGAGTGTAAGCTCTTATGGTCAGCGGGGTCCTCTGTCTCCTGTAGAGTGTAAGCTCTTATGGTCAGTGGGGTCCTCTCTCTCCTGTAGAGTGTAAGCTCTTATGGTCAGCGGGGTCCTCTCTCTCCCCTGTAGAGTGTAAGCTCTTATGATCAGTGGGGTCCTCTCTGTCCTGTAGAGTGTAAGCTCTTATGGTCAGTGGGGTCCTCTCTCTCCTGTAGAGTGTAAGCTCTTATGGTCAGTGGGGTCCTCTCTCCTGTAGAGTGTATGCTCTTATGGTCAGTGGGGTCCTCTCTCTCCTGTAGAGTGTAAGCTCTTATGGTCAGTGGTGTCCTCTCTCTCCTGTAGTGTGTAAGCTCTTATGGTCAGCGGGGTCCTCTCTCTCCTGTAGAGTGTAAGCTCTTATGGTCAGCGGGGTCCTCTCTCTCTCCTGTAGAGTGTAAGCTCTTATGGTCAGTGGGGTCCTCTCTCTCTCCTGTAGAGTATAAGCTCTTATGATCAGTGGGTTCCTCTCTCTCCTGTAGAGTGTAAGCTCTTATGATCAGTGGGGTCTCTCTCCCTCCTGTAGAGTGTAAGCTCTTATGATCAGTGGGGTCTCTCTCTCTCCTGTAGAGTGTAAGCTCTTATGATCAGTGGGGTCTCTCTCCCTCCTGTAGAGTGTAAGCTCTTATGGTCAGTGGTGTCCTCTCTCTCCTGTAGAGTGTAAGCTCTTATGGTCAGCGGGGTCCTCTCTCTCCTGTAGAGTGTAAGCTCTTATGGTCAGCGGGGTCCTCTCTCTCCTGTAGAGTGTAAGCTCTTATGGTCAGTGGGGTCCTCTCTCTCTCCTGTAGAGTGTAAGCTCTTATGATCAGTGGGTTCCTCTCTCTCCTGTAGAGTGTAAGCTCTTATGATCAGTGGGGTCTCTCTCCCTCCTGTAGAGTGTAAGCTCTTATGATCAGTGGGGTCTCTCTCTCTCCTGTAGAGTGTAAGCTCTTATGATCAGTGGGGTCTCTCTCCCTCCTGTAGAGTGTAAGCTCTTATGATCAGTGGGGTCTCTCTCTCTCCTGTAGAGTGTAAGCTCTTATGATCAGTGGGGTCTCTCTCCCTCCTGTAGAGTGTAAGCTCTTATGATCAGTGGGGTCCTCTCTCTCCTGTAGAGTGTAAGCTCTTATGGTCAGTGGGGTCTCTCTCCCTCCTGTAGAGTGTAAGCTCTTATGGTCAGCGGGGTCCTCTCTCTCTGTCCTGTAGAGTGTAAGCTCTTATGGTCCAGATGTGTTATTTCTCTCTCCTCTCCCCTACTTTTTTTCGAGTAATTACAAACTTTCCAGTACTGAAAATTGCAAAAATTTATTTGTAGCAAATCAAAATTTGGGGGGAAAATTTGTTCAAGTCCAACAAATTTCAAAAGATCTGCTTATCTCTGGAGGCCATTATCCTTCACCCTTGCAGTGCTTTTTTTTCGGAGATAGGGAAGAGATAGGAGACCTTTTCCTTTTATTATGTGGCACGCTACATGTTTTTTTGACACAAATCACCAACGTCGCCTGTTAAATAAAAAGATAAAAATATTTTCTGTAAATAATAATAACAACATGTTCATTAAGTAATTAGTAACTCTTAAGAATTTTCTGCGCATAGACCAAAGTCTCAATCCAAAAGCAGATTGGATTTCATCTTTTGCTTGCAGCTACCGGTGAGGATATAAATGAGCCGGATGCGTTGTTCTGTGTCTGTCTGCATTAAGTAAGAAGGTAGAAAAAAAATCGAAGAAAATATTTCTTTGTTTAGCGTAAAAACTTCCTCCCCCTCTCACCAGCTCGGCTTTTGAGTCATTCGCTCCTAACATTTAATTAAATTGTGACACCTTGACAGCTAGCACGCAAAAATACAGAGAATAATCAAGCAAACTTCACAGGCCTGTCAGGGCTCCTTTCAATTAGCCGTTATTAGGGCTCATAAAGTAATGAATTTCAATGTCCCTTTACAATACAAATATTCATTGAAGGAAAGAGGAAGCAGGGAAGCAGCGTGGCATAAATGAATTTTTAACTAAACTATTTTTTTTTAATATATTTTTCTTATCTTATCGCCTTTTGTAG
This sequence comes from Ranitomeya imitator, assembly GCF_032444005.1. Lineage (NCBI taxonomy): Eukaryota > Metazoa > Chordata > Amphibia > Anura > Dendrobatidae > Ranitomeya > Ranitomeya imitator. The sequence goes on from NC_091291.1 coordinate 123,119,950, forward strand.
AGACAATGTAACAATTTCAAAGGACAAATGTCGAAGAGGCAAAAGTAATTATTAGTGATGAACGAACGTGCCATGATAAGGCATTACCCGACCATGCTCAGGTGCACAAAACATTTGTTTGGCTCCCGGCGGCTTCATGTCTCGCGGCTCCCCGCGGCTTCATGTCTCACGGCTGTTCGACAACCACAACACATGCGGGGATATCGTGTTTATTAGACAATCCCTGCATGTGTTGTGGCTGTCGAACAGTCGCAAGGACTCGAACATATTGTTCGATCACACTCGATTAGCACCCGCGCATGCGCCGATAACACCTTATCCCAGCTTGTCCGCTCATCATCACTAATAATTATGGTAAAAACAAGGTTTTTTTTGTAAGCACAGTTGGCTTTTATTGTTACGTTTCGAGTAGGCACGCCTATTCCATTTGATTTCTCCACTTAGAAAATGACCCATGGTATAAATTAAGATTTTAGATTCAATACTAATTTTTTACAAATTTAATGAGATTTATTTCATATAATTTGGATCAGTCTTTATTATAAATTCCCTTCAAATATTGGAAATATTTCACTGTATCGAAATGAGCAAATTAATAAGAAACAAATCAAATTCTTTTTTAAAAAAAAAAAAGACTGATTTGCCAAAATCCTAATTTCTTGGCCATTTGCTTCAGGAAGAGCCAACAAAATGGCAAGTGGCCAGTGACCAATTTGGTGGATTCCTCTAGGCCATTTTAATTTCTCCTGCGCTGTCTCGGTCCGGTCCGATGGGCGTGATGAAGTTTTTTTATGTGAAGGACAAGTCTTCGAGAATCTGATCAGATCATGTTTTGTAGGTAAGGCACAATTTCCTAGAGATGGCAGAATTGATTTACCTGGTTAAAAAGTCTGAGGTAGAGATGAAGGAAATCTGCAAATATCCGAAATCTGCTGGCGATTTCGATTTGCATTGAATAAATTTGGTGCAAATAGAATGGGCAAAAGAAAATAGCTAACGCTTAGGCCATGTTCACACGTTGCATTTTTGCAGCGTTTCTTGATGCGTTTTTTTCATGCAAAGTAAAAGGTGCTTTTTTTACAGTAGCAGCAAAAGCTCTGAGATTACGGAAATCATATGCACACGATTGCTTTATATTTCCTGGCGGAATTGAAAAGCTGTTGCTTTTTTGGAAACAGCAGCATGGGAATTCTTTCAGCATTTTTTCACATTAGATTGCAATGAGAAAGTGCAAAAACACTGCAAAAATTGTAACCATGCGTTCTTGACTCATTTTTGCAGTGTTTGCTGCTTTTTTAGTGAATAAAACTAATTTTATTAAAATGTACTGTAGACAAATCGCATATATCATAATTTGCAGCAAAAATCTGTTTTTTATGAGCAGCTATTTTTTTCTGCGCTCCATGGATATATAGCATTAGGCACATATAAAAATTGTTATAGTCTTTGATTACCAATTGTCTGTTGTACTTGATGTCCTCAAATTGAATAAGAATTTTGTATTTTATGTCTTTTCTATGTGCCTAATGTTATAAATCCATCTAGTGCAGTGTCACTTATTTTTTTTACTGTTTGGTTTTTTACCTCCTACCACTATCAGGGACGCTTAATGCCACTTTGCTGCTTTTAGTATTACTTTTTGCAGTGTGAGCAAGCGAGGGTGTTATTCACTGTTGTTTTTCCTCTCAGCTTTTTTTTCTTCCAAGAGAGCAGATTTTGGCAGCAGAAACATAAACATAACATTATACTCGCCACTCCTCATCCATCTTACTCGAGTCGTCACTCCTCATCCATCTTACTCGTCACTCCTCATCCATCTTACTCGCCACTCCTCATCCATCTTACTCGCCACTCCTCATCCATCTTACTCGAGTTGTCACTCCTCATCCATCTTACTCGTCACTCCTCATCCATCTTACTCGCCACTCCTCATCCATCTTACTCGCCACTCCTCATCCATCTTACTCGCCACTCCTCATCCATCTTACTCGCCACTCCTCATCCATCTTACTCGCCACTCCTCATCCATCTTACTCGCCACTCCTCATCCATCTTACTCGCCACTCCTCATCCATCTTACTCGCCACTCCTCATCCATCTTACTCGCCACTCCTCATCCATCTTAATCGCCACTCCTCATCCATCTTAATCGCCACTCCTCATCCATCTTAATCGCCACTCCTCATCCATCTTACTCGCCACTCCTCATCCATCTTACTCGCCACTCCTCATCCATCTTACTCGCCACTCCTCATCCATCTTACATGCCACTCCTCATCCATCTTAGTAGCCACTCCTCATCCATCTTACTCGCCACTCCTCATCCATCTTACTCGCCACTCCTCATCCATCTTACTCACCACTCCTCATCCATCTTACTCACCACTCCTCATCCATGTTACTCGCCACTCCTCATCCATCTTACTCACCACTCTTCATCCCGCCAATATCTTTCCTCTCCTTTTCACTCCTTTTTTCTATCTTCAATGCTCTTCTCTTTCCAGGCCTCCAGCGCTGCCATTCGTTCTTCGCTAGATATCATGCTGTCATGTGGGGCCTGACAAACATCACTATCATGCTTTGCATTCAACATGGCGGCGTGGGATCTAGTGAAAAGCAATGGCACTGGAAGCCTGACAAGAAGAGAACAAAGGAGACAGATGACAGAGGAGCTAATTGGAGTATCAGAGGTTGTGAGAGAAGTATGTGGAGGAGGACTGAGTAGAAGTGAGTATATTTTTTTAACCCTTGCCATGCCCTCAGAATTCAGGAAAATAGCAGTCGGCCACCATTTTGCTGAAATTCGAGCAATTTGAATCACAAAAAAAATTGATTCGGGTGAATCCAAATTTTGTGTTAAAATTCGGAATGAATTAAATTTATCATTTTGATTTGGTCATCTCTTGTCTGTCAAATCTAAATTGTGCAATACTTCTAAATGCTAAAGTACTAATTGTCTTCCAATTTACCAGTTAAAAAGCAAGAACAAAAATTATTGTTTAGTTGTTAGAAAGATAGGTAAAAAAAAGACAGAATAGCAAACAAAACAAAAAAATGAAACATTTGTGTTCACACTTCCGTCTTTCAGCTCCCGTCACAATCCATCATTTTTTGAGAATGCAGGATCCTGCATTTTCTCCTAGACTTGTATTAGTGATGGATTGTGATGGATGGCCATCTTTCACTGGATCCTGCATAAAAAAAAATGGTCCGTCGGGCAGAGAAAATGTTCAGAGGAACGTTGTTTCTGCACGTCGGAAAATCGGTCAGCGACGCATCCTGCGCTGCCCGTCACTTGCTACAATAGTAGCCTATGGGCGCAGGATGCGTCGCTGCCTGTGAAAAGCAGGAATCCAGCGACGGGTCCCGCCTTTTCAAAGAGCATGCGTGGAAGAATTTCCCGCCTATGCAGCATCAATAGTAACAAGATATAATGTTAAAAATAATAAAAAAAATCGCAATATTCTCACCTACCGGCGTTCCCACGCAGCATCACCAATGCTCCCGGCAGCTAGCGTTACTTCCTAGTAATACATTGTGAAATCTAGCGAGAAGGCGCGGTCTCGCGAGACTGCAACTTCTCGTGAGATTTCGCAATGAATCACTAGGAACGCTAGCTGCCGGGAGCATCGCTGCGCTGGAACGCCGGTAGGTGAGAATACAGCGATTTTTTTTTTTTTTTTTTTTTCCTGGTTAGTGTTGTGTATGCGTTTTTGCAGTGGAAAACCGCTGCGAAGACGCATACACAACAGGTACACATAGGCTCGACGGGTCCGTCAGAAAGACTGGCCCAGTGCACACGTTTTCCACAATCTGCACAGGATCCGTCATTTCAACGTCTCGACGGATCCTTTGCAGATTTGGAAGACGGAAGTGTGAAAGGAGCCTTAGCCAATGATTTGATCTCGGAAGTATGGGGCTGCCCTCTGATATATACTCTACTCATGTTGAGGTTTTCAACATTCAGTTGACTTGTAATGTCATTGAGAAAGAAGAAAAATGTGAAGAGGGCCATTGCAATGTCAACTTTTCTGACTAAATCAAAAAGGGATAACGTTTCTGCTCGTGAAGAGTTACAAGCCAAGCCTGGCATGTCAGAGTAAGGAGACTTATACGCCAGGCATGCTCCACAGGGAAATTTAATATGCAAGACTAGAACTCTTGCGCCACCTATTAGAAGCAGCTATCTGATCTCATACTTTGCACGGATGAGAGGAAACCTCCCGAAACAAGTGTTTACAAATTAAGATTCTGGTTTGGCTTTTATCCTGTCATATGGCAAGGCTCGTTAAAGAGTCAGCATTGACTTTTAGGATTGTGGTTTCTAATAGGTGGAGCTAGAGTTCTAGTCCTCTTCCTATCTGAAGAGAAAATTTGCATATTTAATTTCCAAGAGGAGCATGCATGGCTTAAGTCTCTTCATTCTGACATGCCAGGCTTGACTTGTCACTCTCCACAAGAAGAAACCTTACCCCTTGGACAACAGTCTAAAACTTCTTACCTAGCGAAATCAAATTGCATATTTTGCACTCATGAGAGGCAACACCCTGAAGCACCGCGTCTGCAAATTGAGATTCTGGATCGGCTTTTATCCTTAGTCATATTGCAAGGCTCGTTAAAGGGTCAATATTGACTTTCAGGATCGCTGCTTCCAATAGGTGGCGCTGTGGAGTTATAGTCTCCTTTCTCTTTGAAGCGATAATTTGAATACAGACTAAATGTCATCAGAAATATCCTCTAACCATTGACTAAATATATTTTCTAGGGATGCATCTTAAACTCAGTTGCACAAGCCACTTTTGTGCCGGTTTCGAAATTGTAAGTCTGGAGTAGTTTTAGAATTAGCGACAAGTATAACGTAAGGCCATAGACTTCTCCTTCCTAAATCAAAAGCAGCATGTGTGAACAAAAAGAATAGCCCAGAAGGAAAGCAAAAAGTGAAATGTCTGAGATTAAGCATTCCATTATTCAACATCCCGATGTTTAAAGCCATAACATTAATCACACAGAGTAAAAAGGAAAGAAAGTAAAAACTGTAAACTACCGGGTAGAAAATGGAATAGAAAATAACACAATAGCAAATTAGAAATCAGCCCACATGGAGCGTTATTATTCTTCCCACATCTGACACTCTTTATTACAATGTTGTCAGTCAACAGACAGCTACAGAGAGGAGAAAAGATGTGTTCTGAAGGTTGTGATCTCAGTCAAGGAGCATAAACCACCCATTCCTTGTACTAATGGATAACAAGGTTTCTATCATTTTTGAACAGAGTTTTTTAATAAGTCGGCGCTTGAAAGCTTTTGCACTTTAAAGACTCAAAACTTTTTAGTGTTGCTGGTAAACTTGAATTTGCTAATAACTGCTGTCTACAAATTGATACTGTCGTTATTTATTTTCCAATTTTCAAAAATGTATGAATCCTATCTTAAAGATGCACGCCCATTCAAATTTTCTAATGAAATCTGTTTATTTGTAGATGTAATGTACTATGAGAGTATTAACCCTGCTGTTGTCTTCGGTCTGGGGAGACCGATTTTGAACTTTGGTATTGTTTGGGGTGTTCAAGATGCGGTTCTAAAACTTGTGGTTGATTGACTTAAATGAGGATGGGTCGGTCGGCCACGGGTTTCAGAGCCGCATCTTGAATATTTTAAAGAATATTGAAGTTCAAGGTCGGTCGTTTTTGACCGAAGACAACAGCTGGGTTTTAATATACCTATTGCCTCTCACTGGGATCCAGGGCTGCTCTGCTCCTTTTCTCAGTGACATCAGAGCTCTTCGGACTCTCCCAGTAACTGTGAGCTCTGCATGATCTGTAAGCGACTTTTACAATGTAGGGAGCGATAGAATGAAGCTTCATAGACTCACACTGTAAAAGAGACTTCCAGGTATTCATAGAGCATAGAGTGAACCGGAGAGTCTGAAAGGTGGTGGTGACGTCACTGAGAAGAAGAGCAGAAGAGAGCTGGATTCTGGAGAAGGAGGCGGTAAATGAGCATAAGTGACTGCATTAATTCACTCCCACTACATTACATGCACACATACACAGATTTAATTAATAAAATATTCATAGGAGTGCTTGCTTAAAAAAGCATGAGATGCCTAAAAATTCCAGCGCATGCATCGCAGGAACGGAAGATGTGGCGAATACTGGAGGGGTTTTGATGAAGCTGAAGGGCCGAAGAAGTGAGCGGTAAGGTGAGTATAAATATATATATTTTTTTAACTTTTTGATGGCATTTCATGGTTCAGAAAAATTATGGCCAGCCACCACCATTTAGCTTGAGCTGCACGGAAGCAGATTACAAAAAAAAATCGGCATTTTTGCGTATATGCAGACTTTTGTCTGATTCAAGTAGAATTCAATATCACTCGAATTTATTCACTCATCTCTAGTGTCATTCAAAACTACAGATTCTTATACAAACCGCCAAACAGCTAAGTCAACAGAAAAATATAAAAGTGGTGGTTTACGGAAGAAAGGGAGTAAAAAAAGGGAGGCGCAAAGATGGAAAAATCACCTGGTTAGAAAAGTGTTAACTACAACCCTATTGGGATCTCAACGGAATTTTAAGAATATGGAGAGAAGAGAATAGCTTGATCATACATTGTTAGAATGTCTGCATGTATTACTTGTGGCTTTTATGTAGCTCAGGACCCAATATAGCAACCGATACAACTTTCTGTGATTAAAAATTAGCAATTTCCAGATTTCTAACCTTGGGGCCATGCTCTACTGAGAGTCATTGGTTATAGCACAGAGTCATTATTTTGCCTTTAATTTAGCGCACCAAATATGCTATGCCGAGCATGGACATGCATGTGCAGTCAAGGAGAAATTAAGTAGCAAAGCTGTTATCTTGTGCGCAGTCATACACCACATTACATCCGAGAAATGAAAGCCGAGACACAGAGATTTGGAGGCTGCTTAAATTTCCTATCTGTTTTACTGATTAAAAATTCATGAAAATCAAGAGGAAAGAGTCTCTCAGCATGAAATTACAGTTATAAAAGACAGCTTGCATGTTTGCTAGCTGGAAATCCAAGACAACCACATAAGCAGTCGGAACTGAAGAGCTTTGTAAACCATTTAACCTTCTTCCCCACTGACTCCAGATGTAGAGCTCCATTTTTCATTGACTCTTCGTTACTTTGAGCATCTTACCTAAGAAAGAAAATGTAAAACATTAATGGAGAGTCGTTGTACTTTTACAGAAATGTCACAGGTATTGATGAGTTTATCCAAAATACATCACGTTTCAACGTTTCAAAGCCACTTATAAAGCAAAATGGTGCCCACGTTGCATCAAGTGTTTGGTGCACCGAGAGGAAATAGAATCTTGTCTCAAGGATTAAAATGAGAGCCTCTTGTGGATCTGAGTAATCCAAGCAAGAATAAAAGGTCTTAATGAGGATTTTCTCTTCCTATTTAAAATTCTCCCTGTAAACAGGTACTTGGGATGCAACAGCGTAGAAAGTGAGGACACATCGGTAACTTAACCAAGGAATGGGAGTCTAAGCTTCTACAGTGTTAGGCTGCAAGTCTCTTCTTCTTCTGGCCCCGGTCCCCTGTTTACTGTACAACTGCAACTCTTGTCGTCAATCTAACGAATGTCCCTATAACAAGATTCCGTCACTTCTCATGGCTCTCATCACTCTTTTTCAGAACTAGCTCTGTTCACTTAGTCCCAGTCCCTTCTTTCAGATCTGGTCACTCGTTTCTTCTCTCGCTTTGGGTTCCTGTCTGGTCACTTGATTCCTCGCTCAGATCTGGTCACTCAACTCTTCATTCAGACCTGGTCACTGGATTCTTCACTCATCTCTGGTCACTTAATTCCTCAATTAGATCTGGTCTAGTCTCTCGATTTTTCACTCGGGCCTGGTCACTCTTAATGGTGGCTATAAATCAACCTCATTGCCTGGCACATCCTTACGCCTTCAGGTTCAGGCATCAGCTTCTCTCGTTCACTGTCCTATTGGGCCTTTTATAATTACTATCACCTGCCCTGGTGTTTCCTGTATTCTCTTTCCCCAGGGAACACACACTTCTTCTTCAGTTCCAACTAATATAATTCTCTCTGCTCTCCCTTTTTCCATCTTCTTTGGCCAGTAGATGGTGGTGCTCACTTGCAGACACTCTTTTAGGCATTAACTGCTCGAGTCTTCTCAGTAGTCCATCTTCTTACAGCTCTTTTAAACGTACTGATGACCCAATAGCAAAGATGATAGGACAAAGCTAGGTGGGAATGAAAAGCCTCCCCTTTTATAAATTTGTCTTTGTCCCACCTCTTTGAAAGGTGTCAGCCTCAAAAAATGTCACAGCATAGTACTAAGATATATCTACTTCTTTCTATTGATCAGGGGGAATCCCAAGATCATTATCCAGACTGATAAAAAAAATGAGTTCATATTCTGTTTTGGTTTCGTTGCAACACATCTTTAGTGCCGGTGACTACCTCTTGAAGCTCATCAAGAGAATGCCAAGAGTGTGCAAAGCAGTCATCAAAGCAAAAGGTGGCTACTTTGAAGAACCTAGAATATAAGACATATTTTCAGTTGTTTCACACTTTTTTGTTAAGTATATAATTCCATATGTGTTAATTCATAGTTTTGATGCCTTCAGTGTGAATGTACAATTTTCATAGGCATGAAAATACAGAAAAATCTTTAAATGAGAAGGTGTGTCCAAACTTTTGGTCTGTACTGTATATATATGTATATATATATATATATATATATATATATATATATATATATATATATATTGATATAAATACACTTTCTATTAACAGTATATTTCTTAAATTAATACAGAATATTAAAAAATGTAAAAAATATTTTGAAGCTATACATATATATTTATATATATATACATATAAAAAGATATAGCAAGTGTGTTCTGTCTGCATTCATATATTATATATGTACAATCTTTCTCTAAACAGAAAAGGAAGAAATCCATTGAAAAACCTATGTGAGAGATTTTGTTCTAATACATTGCAGCCATATTATTTTAGTAGAAATATAAAAAAAAGAAGATTACATGACAATGGTGATATTTAGAGAGGGCTTAAGAATACAGGAGTTATAGTAGTCTTCTAATATTAACTAAAACATTCCGTGCCGGTCGCCATGACAACCAGTCTCCTGTACCGTCACCTTTTTGCATTGGATAATACTTATATTGCAGACTTGGCGGTGGTGGAAATGGATTTGCTTAAGCTAAGTATTTGTAAACTTTTCTTCCGGTATTTCGAATTTTCGCCTCATTAAAATGTCATTTTGATGTCAATTAGAATTTTTTATGGACTTTGACAATATTTGAAAAGTTGGTAGAGGAATGGTAGACAAAGCGCTGAGCATCCGGACTGTGCGCTTGGATTTTCCCGCTGTCCTGGAATGACCTCTGGAACACGGAACGTAATGTCGACTCTTCACATCGTCTTCTTCCTTGAACCGTCCTCTACATTGATGAACATCGATGAACTTTCATTGCTCCACTTTCTATCAGTCACTTCTAATTATTTTGAAAAATTAGAGAAAAATCCAATACAACGTTACATTACGGCTTAGTTGACTTTGAATTAATGGTTTCAAACTTTCTGAAAGCTTGTAGTTTGTCGTGTGACTTTTGAAGGACCATGTGCGCTCATTGTTCGGTTTCCGGACAACACCTGTTCTACCGCTAGAGTAGCAGTAACTGATAGGATTGGACAGGAGGCATCACATGGTCGCCATGGCCTCAATCATGTGATGAGGAACAGAGATAAGTATATGGAGGAAGTGTAATAAGCATATGCGGCTTGAAAAATTTCCTTTAAAGGGAATGGCCAGTTTAAAGCATTTTGAAAATGTATTTATTTTATTTTAAAATTGGCAACATTGCTTTTTTCATATCGCAATCTTTATTAAAGGTTTTCACACTGACCCCTGGAGATATTCTAAACTCATACTCTCTGTTGTTTCGGGAAATTGACGCGTACATTAGTAGCAAAGAACATACTCTTCTCTGCTCAAGCATCTAATGAGCATGTGCAAAGATCATTTTATAGGAGGAGGTGAGCTGTGACATCACCTATTGTGAATGGTGGATCCTGTGTTATCTACTGTATATAGAGGTGTTATCAGTCATTGTACAGGAGGAGGAGGTGAGCTGTGACATCACCTATTGTGAATGGTGGATCCTGTATTATCTACTGTATATAGAGGTGTTATCAGTCATTGTACAGGAGGAGGAGGTGAGCTGTGACATCACCTATTGTGAATGGTGGATCCTGTGTTATCTACTGTATATACAAGTGTTATCAGTCATTGTACAGGAGGAGGAGGTGAGCTGTGACATCACCTATTGTGAATGGTGGATCCTGTGTTATCTACTGTATATACAAGTGTTATCAGTCATTGTACAGGAGGAGGAGGTGAGCTGTGACATCACCTATTGTGATTGGTGGATCCTGTGTTATCTACTGTATATAGAGGTGTTATCAGTCATTGTACAGGAGGAGGAGGTGAGCTGTGACATCACCTATTGTGAATGGTGGATCCTGTGTTATCTACTGTATATAGAGGTGTTATCAGTCATTGTACAGGAGTAGGAGGAGGTGAGCTGTGACATCACCTATTGTGAATGGTGGATCCTGTGTTATCTACTGTATATAGAGGTGTTATCAGTCATTGTACAGGAGGAGGAGGTGAGCTGTGACATCACCTATTGTGAATGGTGGATCCTGTGTTATCTACTGTATATACAAGTGTTATCAGTCATTGTACAGGAGGAGGAGGTGAGCTGTGACATCACCTATTGTGAATGGTGGATCCTGTGTTATCTATTGTATATAGAGGTTGCACGCACGCGCCCAGACTGGTTGGCGCGGGCATACGGGGGTGTGGCCCCACTGGACCACAGACCAAACTTCCCTTGAAGGGGCGTAACTAAGTAGCTTCCTAGGTGTTCGCTGGAGCCTCTGATGGTGAGGTCAGACTTGTGCAATAGGAAGCTACCAGGTGCCACTCCAGGGTGATGTCTGGCTGTGGCTGCTGATCCCACTAAGGAACGGAGCAGGCACGGCTGGCACTCTGGCTGACAGGCGGGCACGGCTGGGACACAGGCAGGCAGACGGGTACAACAGAGACACTGGCGGGCAGGCGGACACGGCTGGCTCTCTGGTAGGCAGGCGGGTACGGCTGGAACATAGGAAGAACCGGTAGGGACCGGTCTGCAGGCAGGTATGTGAAACAGGTTGGAACCTGTTCAGACAGGAGGACTAAGTAACAAGTAGAGAAAGACCGGATGCAGAGCGAAAGCACAAGAGCTAGAACCAAGAACAGAAACGCAGGAGGCTGAGTACGGGTAGAAGGTGGAACGAAGAGAAGAGGAGAAGGCAGAGCCAAGGGCGGAGCCGCAAGAGGCGGAGCCAAGGGCAGAGACGCTGGAGGCGGAGCCAAGAGCGGAGACGCTGGAGGCGGAGCCAAGAGCGGAGACGCTGGAGGCGGAGCCAAGAGCGGAGACGCTAGAGGCGGAGCCAAGAGCGGAGACGCTAGAGGCGGAGCCAAGAGCTGAGACGCTAGAGGCGGAGCCAAGAGCGGAGACGCTGGAGGCGGAGCCAAGAGCAGAGACGCTGGAGGCAGAGCCAAGAGCTGAGACGCTAGAGGCGGAGCCAAGAGCTGAGACGCTGGAGGCAGAGCCAAGAGCTGAGACGCTGGAGGCGGAGCCAAGAGCGGAGACGCTGGAGGCAGAGCCAAGAGCGGAGACGCTAGAGGCAGAGCCAAGAGCTGAGACGCTAGAGGCGGAGCCAAGAGTGGAGACGCTGGAGGTGGAGCCAAGAGCGGAGACGCTGGAGGCGGAGCCAAGAGCGGAGACGCTGGAGGCGGAACCAAAAGCAGAGACGCTGGAGGTAACGCCAAGAGCAGAGACGCTGGAGGCAGAGCCAAGAGCAGAGACGGAGCCAAGTGTAGAAAACAGGAGGCAGAGCCAGATAGAACCGCAAAGAGCGGAGCCACAGAGCAAAGCCAGAGAGTGCGAAGCAAGGTCTGAGTGCAGAGCCGCAAGAGTGCGGAGTGTAAGCAGACTGAGAACACAAGAAAAGACACAGCAAGGAAGGAAGCCACAGACAAGGAGACCGAGAAAAGACAACGTACAGACAAGGCAATGGAACTAGACACAGGGACAAAGACACAGGGACCAGGATATTCTGCCTCCTGGAGGGCGGACTACAAGATCAAGGCAATAGCACAGAGAAAAGCTCAGAGGGAGTAACTCAGAGCAGGACCTGGCAAACTCAGCAGCTAAACACTAACTGAGCAAACACATTGCACAGGCCCAGACCACAGGGTGGAGCTGCACTATATACAGGAGGCCTCTTGGCAATTGGTCAGGAACTGATTAGACAGATGCACCTGATTCCTATAAGAACCAGAGAGTTCAGGCGCCGGCCCCCTATACACACAGCCATGAGGCTTACACAGAGCAGAGACACAGAACATGGAGCTGGCATGAAACAGAAACCACATCATGACCTGGAGCAGTGGGTAAGATTGTGTGAGAGATGTGAGGCCATGCTGTGATGCCAGCAGAGTTGTTACAGAGGTGTTATCAGTCATTGTACAGAGGGGGAGGTGAGCTGTGACATCACCTATTGTGAATGGTGGATCCTGTGTTATCTACTGTATATAGAGGTGTTATCAGTCATTGTACAGGAGGAGGAGGTGAGCTGTGACATCACCTATTGTGAATGGTGGATCCTGTGTTATCTACTGTATATAGAGGTGTTATCAGTCATTGTACAGGAGGAGGAGGTGAGCTGTGACATCACCTATTGTGAATGGTGGATCCTGTGTTATCTACTGTATATAGAGGTGTTATCAGTCATTGTACAGGAGGAGGAGGTGAGCTGTGACATCACCTATTGTGAATGGTGGATCCTGTGTTATCTACTGTATATAGAGGTGTTATCAGCCATTGTACAGGAGGAGGAGGTGAGCTGTGACATCACCTATTGTGAATGGTGGATCCTGTGTTATCTACTGTATATAGAGGTGTTATCAGTCATTGTACAGGAGGAGGAGGTGAGCTGTGACATCACCTATTGTGAATGGTGGATCCTGTGTTATCTACTGTATATACAAGTGTTATCAGTCATTGTACAGGAGGAGGAGGTGAGCTGTGACATCACCTATTGTGATTGGTGGGTCCTGTGTTATCAGTTGTGTATAGAGGTTTTACTTGACAATGTAATTATGCCTGTGATGATAACGAGTCTACTAAAAACTCATCCTGAAAGTACAGGAACAAAGAGTCTAAAAAAGCCCTAGTGGCTATTGTGAAAATTGCAAAGATCACTTATTTTATCAGTATTATTTTTTAATACAGATTGTATTTTTGTAAGTAAAAAGAGGAAAATATACAAAGTAGGTTGCTTTCTCATGACACATTGCCTTTAAATAAGTGTTCCTATAGTCATCTAATAAAAATAACAAAAACAAAGAGATACTCAATAATGTGATTTCTAATCGCTCCAGCACAGATTGTTCTCATTGTATCACTGGCCCTGATGAAGCCGCATAGCTGCGAAACACGTGGCCCTTCCCACAGCCCAGCCCCATGCTGGCTCTCTCCTCTTTATCAGGTGTACCCTAGCCTGATGTCAGACTCCGTTGTGCCTTGTACCTGTCTCTCCCCATGGGTTTACTATTAGATGAGCTCTGTTTGCTGTGCGGGGGGTGTTTCTGTCTGTCACCTGAAAAATTTCATTTCTAATGGAGCTTATTCTTCCCCATAGTTTGTGTTTCTTTCTATTGCTCCTCCCTGAGGACGCCTAGGGTCAGAGCTTGTGTTTATTAGTAGCTTGGGTCACTCTCATCTTTAATTAATCCGGTATTCGCCCTATGGGACTTCTTCACACCCCTATAGTCCCGGGGCACCGCATTCACACCACCTCTCCATGGTTATTTGGGCTCATTGAGGGTAGATGGAATCTGGTTATTTACAACTCATTTCCAGGTTTCTTTTGATTATTATATGAATTTGTTGTACTAGTTGGCTATATATTATTTGAGCGGGGGTATGATTTTGTATTGTTGCATGTTTTTAAGTGATTTTATTACTCTTATCACTCAAAAAATTATATTATTATTATTATTATTATTAAAACCAGCTTTTTGTAATATGCTAAATATTAAAAAAAAGTCAAGTTAGTGATAATTTAGCAAAAATATATTTGATTAGAAATCGTTTTCTTCTAGCTTTAACGGTCACAATGAATTCTGCAATTCCCACAAATACTTTTCAGCAGTCGTGAAGCAACGTTGATAACTGCTCTGCATGGATTTAATGTGCTGTCTCTTCTGTTGGATACTATAATGAAAAAAATAGATAGAAAAGTAAAAGCGAAGTACCGTAATTTACTGCAATGAATTAATCCAATGACACAATGAACCTTCTGAAATAAAAAGCATTGATATGTGTTATAGGGAAAGCGTAGTGGTTATTTTGGCTTTTAAGGAGTCTTTTGGAATGGGTATGCTTCAAGAGACGCCTGCAAAATTGCTTAAAAATGATCACTGCTTATATTCTTTTATAAAATGACTTGCTGGTCATATATGTTAAGGGGTTGGGATTCTCTCTCTGCACAGGATAGATGCCAAGCCTTGCCTGCATCTGCGGTCTCCCATTATGCTTTGACTGCTGCAGGTGCTGCTGAGCGTAGACATCGTTCCCAGTGTCTTGCTCGGGGTTGTGCTATACGTCTGGTTACTACTGGCTCTTCAGCCAAGCCTATGGTAACCAGCGTTAGTCAGCGGCGAGCGAACACTCTGGAGACTAAGTCCAGAAATCACCCTACTGAGCATGCTCGTGATGTGGCGACGTCTCATTGGTAGTCGGTCGTCAGCTGCTCTGGTGATGTGACAGCTCCGGATTGGTCCACGGCAAGGTCCTGTCCAGCTGGACTTGAGCTGCATGTACTGTATAACAGGTTTTCAGAGGCGCACGCCGGTGTGCTACTATCAACCTAATCTCATGTGTGAGTGTACCTTGCAACTGTGTGGTCTCTGGACCTCAGGATGTAAGGACGCCATTGGAAAGTCTGGGCAGCCATATAAAGGAGCTGCTAGGGATTGATAGGTCAGTACAGATCTATATATATACTGCTCAAAAAAATAAAGGGGACGCAGATGGGGTTGTGCTCACAGCCCATCACTGTGCAGAACGCTTGGCACTTGTCTCTTCACAGGTGAAAGCAGGTTCACACTGAGCACATGTGACAGACGTGACAGAGTCTGGAGACGCCGTGGAGAGCGATCTGCTGCCTGCAACATCCTTCAGCATGACCGGTTTGGCAGTGGGTCAGTAATGGTGTGGGGTGCCATTTTTTTTGGAGGGCCGCACAGCCCTCCATGTGCTCACCAGAGGTAGCCTGACTGCCATTAGGTACCAAGATGAGATCCTCAGACCCCTTGTCAGACCATATGCTGGTGCAGTTGGCCCTGGGTTCCTACTAATGCAGGACAATGCCAGACCTCATGTGGCTGGAGTGTGTCAGCAGTTCCTGCAAGATGAAGCTATGGACTGGTCCGCCCGTTCCCCAGACCTGAATCCTATTGAGCACATCTGGGACATCATGTCTCGCTCCATCCACCAACGTCACATTGAACCACAGACTGTCCAAGAATTGGCGGATGCGTTAGTCCAGGTCTGGGAGGAGATCCCTCAGGAGACCATCCGCCGCCTCATCAGGAGCATGCCCAGGCATTGTAGGGAGATCATACAGGCACATGCAGGCCACACACAATACTGAGCATCTTTTCCTTGTTATGAGGCATTTCTACTGAAGTTGGCTCAGCCTGTAATTTGATTTTCCACTTTGATTTTGAGTATCAATCTAAATCCAGACCTCCATAGGATATTCATTTTGATTTACATTGATAATTGTTATGTTTTATTGTTATGAACACATTCCACTATGCAATGCATACAAATTTGCAATTGGAATATTTCATTCAGAGATACAGTATGTAGGATGTGGTATTTTAGTGTTCCCTTTATTTTTGGAGTGTTGTATATATTAGCAATGACCATTAAACTCTTGGGGAGTCCAGGAAGCAAATGCTCAACTATTCAGCAGTGCCACCATAGGAAAAATTAAGGCATTAGATGCTGCCCATAGAAGTCAACAAGCTGTTTGATGACTTAGACCTAAAAGCCAAAGACAAAGAAATGTTCTTTGTAGATCATCACTGACCCAATAAAATGTCCTTTGATGGATTTTTAAGAGAAAAAAAAATCAGAAATAGCTTGCCTCTTGTATACTTTTTTTTGCAATTTGCCTTGTGCAAATACAGCAAAATGACAACCATTTGGCTCCTATTCAACTTGATCATATATGGCTGGGAAAAAAATTGTTATAGTCAACTTTCCTCAGCTCTCCACCACCGCTGTTCTTCCTATGGGCTTTTCTGTCTTTTATCTTCTATCTTCTATCTTCCTTCATGCCGGGACTTCCATTCGTTAGGCTCTACACCATCACATATATGACGTGACCCATGTCAATGGCAGCATGGGGTGTAACATTGATGTGCAATGCCCTCCGTATGAGGATGTAAGGCCCAGTGAATGGAACACATGGTAGGAAGGAAGGTAGAACATAGAAGACAGGAGAGCTGATCGGAAGACCAGTGGTAGTGGAGAGCTGACCCAAGGTGAGTATAAGATAGGAAGGAAGATTGAGGTTAGAAGACAAAAGAAAGAATAGCCAATCTGAGGATTAGTGTCGAGGAGACAGGTACAGGGAGGACTGAGAAGAAGGGAGTAGAAGGTGTTTTTTGTTTCAAATCCCATCCCAGCCCTTTTAATTTTCAGCAAATGTATTTGATGAACATTAAATTTGTGGAGATTCATCAAACTCTAGTTTGCATCCATATGTAGCATAGTTAGTGTACTTTTCTGAAAGTGTAATTTAAATGATTATTCTTAGTTGGGCTCTGAAACCTCAAAAAACTGGGCTCCTCAACCCTTTCTTGAGCAAAGTGGAGGTGTACATGCTCATTCATGGGACTGCCCAGTACAATAATCAGCTAATTCTATCAGTCCCATAGATGAATGAAACAAAGACCCCTGATCATTTAGGGTGAAACTGTCCTGTTTTCGGAGGTCTAGAGGACCAATTTCGTAGTTTGTAGGACCTGCAGAGATCAACAAGTTAACCCTCATCCTGTGGCTAAGGCTACTTTCACACTTGCGTTTTTTTGAATCAGTCACAATCCGTCGTTTTTTGAGAATGCAAAAAGAAAGACTTGTATTAGCGACGGATGGCCATCCGTTTCATCCGTCGTACACTGGATCCGTCGGAAAATAGCGGTCCGTCGTGCGAAGAAAATGTTCATAGGAATGATTTTTCTGCACGTCGGAAAATCGGTCAGCGACGCATACTGTGCTGTGCGTCGACGGATATAATGGAAGTCTATGGACGCAGGATCCGCCGCTGACCATCACACCCTGGAATCCAGCGACAGATCCCGTTTTTCCCCTCTGAGCATGCCCGGAAGGATTGTCAGATCCGGAAAAAGTCTCTCTCTCTCTCTCTCTCATCCCCGGACATTTAATTCCCGGAATTTGTGTACGACGCATCCGTCCTTACACTGGATCCATCGCACACGTTTTTCCCTATTTTCATGACGTCCGTCGATACGTCATTTTGCTGCACCACGACAGACAGCAAAAAACGCAAGTGTGAAAGTAGCCT
The DNA here is from genome assembly GCF_032444005.1 of Ranitomeya imitator. Lineage (NCBI taxonomy): Eukaryota > Metazoa > Chordata > Amphibia > Anura > Dendrobatidae > Ranitomeya > Ranitomeya imitator. The sequence continues at coordinate 123,137,692 of NC_091291.1, forward strand.
AAGTAATAACTTGATTTTTGGGAAATAACTCTTTAACGGTCCCAATATATGGAAAAGGAAAACATTTAAACTACTCTAATCTCATCTGTAGAAGCAAGACAGGTCTATGCCAGGAGTCACTGGTAAATGGCAAAGTCAGGCTATATTCACAGTTTGCGGTTTTTACAGCGGAACCGCCGCGATTTTGATGCTGCGGGTCCGCAGCAGTTTCCATAGCGTTTACAGTAACATGTAAACCCTATGGAAACCGCAAACCGCTGTGCACATGCTGCGGGAAAAACCACGCGGGAACGCAGCGGTTTACAACCCGCAGCATGTCACTTCTTTGTGCAGAATCGCTGCGATTCTGCACCCATAGAAATACATTGAACCGCTTACTTCCCGCATGGGGCTGTGCCCACGTTGCGGGAAGTAAGCGGATAATGTGCGGTTCCTACCCGGGGTGGAGGAGAGGAGACTCTCCTTCAGGCCCTGGGAACCATATTTGGGGTTAAAAAATAAAAAATCATGTTATACTCACCCTCTGAAGTCTTCAGCGCTGCACGCGGCCGTCCGGTCAGAGTTGCTGTGCGACCAGGACCTGCGGTGACGTCGCGGTCACATGACCGTGACGTCACGAAGGGTCCTTCTCGCACAGCATCTTTGGAACCGGACCGCCGCGTGCAGCGTCGAGGAGATCGGGACGTCAGAGGGTGAGTATAACCAATTTTTATTATTTTTAACATTACTATTGATACTGCATATTGCTGCATATGCAGCATCAATAGTATAGGCGGAAACCCGCAGCGGAAAACGCGGAACAAACCGCGATAAATCTGCAGGGAGAACCGCAGTTGTTTTGCCCTGCAGATTTTTCAAATCTGCTGCGGGAGAACCCGCAGAAGGACAACGCAAAGTGTGAACATAGCCTCAGAGTCCATATGGGGTTCTGGTTGTACATAAAACGTCGCAGTAAAACATTTCAATTATGGAAACCACAATATAATTCTGTATTTTAGACAATTTTGTCTAAGGGAATTCCAATTTTATTATTGACTGGAGAATACCTCTTAAAGTCCCAAGAGTCTTTCAATGTGGACGTGTCAGCGTTATGTCATTTCTTCATGACACATCGATGGAGAATTGGGTAGTATAAAACTAAAGTCATGTTGATCTGCTCCATTCACGCAGAAGACTTTACTCTTAGAATCAATGTTGCTTTCGTCAGTGGGCCCTAGAGTTATTTTCTGCGGCTCTTCTTTCAGTTTGCCTACCAGGCACGATGTAATCATAAGAAGAGCTTTGGGTGCCGGGAAGTAGGAGGTGGCTCCCATCCAGTGTCCACAACTTACTCCCAAGGTCGTTGGACCAAGTTCTGCAAATTGATTTGCACCAACTCTATCAGTTTACACTGAATGCGTCTCCAGTTTAGGATCTCGAGGACCAAGATATCTCATCCTCATATACTGTACTATATTTTCACCTGGTCTCTAAGAAATATGGCCCTCGGTAAGTCTCAACTTGTGACGTGAACGAACATGCTAAGCCCCAAAGCCGGTTGGGTACACGGACCCCGGTCATCAGTGTAGCTGGCAATGGCACGTGGACAGCATGGACATGGCACAAACAGGACTCATGAAAACTTCAGGAAGGTTGAAGAGAGTCTAGTAGGGCAGCAGGGATTGAAACATGTTAGTACAGTGTGCACAAGAGCTGGACAATACTAAACTAGAGTCTTGAATAACAATCCAAAGACACAAGAGAGTGTCCTGATGGGTCTTAAAAGAGCTAGCAAGATGATGTCACATGTTGGGCAACCTAGAAATCCCGATGTGGAGCACAACAGAGGCAATTAGACTGAGATGAGGGGAGCAAAGCCCGGACCTGGAACTGGTGTGTTACATACATACATACATGCTACAGTGGCAAAATAGTTGGCTAACGGTTCAACCAATGGCATCATTTATAGCTCCGAACTTCAAAATCTGTAAACTGCCCCTCACCTATCATGTATATTTACAGAGCCAGTTTCTTCTTATCTGACAGATGGGAACAGTGTCGGACAGGGGTGCCAAGGACCCACCAGTAACATTGACTTTGGGGGGCCCATCTTTCACCTGCATACAAATATTACACTACCCTTGTTCACAAATTTGCCAAGTACTGCCCACACAGGTGTGTTGGTGTCCCAGATCTGTACGGGGCCCACCGAGGGATTCCCCTGTTCCCCTATGGGCCAGCCTGAGCTTGGATGGGACATTGCGTTTTTATGCCCCGGGTATGATGACTATATTGGCATACTCCAAAACTACATTTCAGTACCCAAGACTTACAGCATGCAAGTGTTAAAAGCTATAAAAAAAAAACACGAGCAGCAGATTTATCGAGGTCATTGGTGGATTTACCATCAGCTTGTTCACAGGTGATGATCTCAGAAAGTATAATACTTTAATATATGTTAATTGCATATTATGCTTCAAGGCTCTACTTTATTTGTGGCTATTATCATTCACCTTGAAAAGAATGCCATACCACAAAACCTTCAAGTTGTCAATTACCACATCCATTTAAATAAATCCCAATCACCTGAAAGAATGATCATCTTATATATCTTATAGATGGAAAATGATTGCCAAAAAAAATAATTATTCTTATCATATCAACGCCTATTATAGGAGCTGAAATGACCAAGAGACTAGAGATGAGAAAATCTCTTAAAATTTGCATGTCATCGATATAGAGCTGCCATCATGAAGGCAGCACCACTCTACTACCATAGCGCGACTGCTTGCCATGACCCTGTATGAAGTATGGCAGGCATCCCCACCGATCCAGGAAGCCTGACCTTACAGCAATACAGAATGCTGATTGACTCCATGCCAAATGTATAAGTGTCAGATTGACAGATAGTGGCATTCTCTTGGACCTACAGATCTTCAAGAATGTTACATATTTTTTTCACCAACCTTCTTATTTAACTGGCTGAGTGCTCAATTCATCAGGACTTATGCAGAGCCGCCCCAGCACCTGTAATAATGAGCTCATTTCCCAAATTTCCTGCTGTCTGTAGTATCATACATAAACTACTATACAGATGCGGTAGAGAAAGTGAGCAGAGGCAGACACTAAAGTAAAGGCATGGGGAATTCAAAATATTATTGTCCTCTGCCTCCTCCCCACACCCACAGCTTGTTTCCACTGTTATCTGCCCTCCATGCACCTCTAGCTGCTTATCTGCCCTCCATGCCCCTCTAGCTGCTTTCTGCTGTTATATTCCCTCTGCACCCCACTAGCTGCTTTCTGCTATTATCTGCCCTCCATGCCCCTCTAGATGCTGTCTGCTTTTATCTGCCCTCCATTCCCCTCTAGCTGCTTTCTGCTGTTATCTGCCCTCTGCACCTCACTAGTGTCTTTCTGCTGTTATCTACCCTTGGCATCCCTCTATCTGCTGTCTGCTGTTATCTGCCCTCCATGCACCTCTAGCGGCTTTCTGTTATCTGCACTCCATGCACCTCTAGCGGCTTTCTGTTATCTGCACTCCATGCCCCTCTAGCAGCTTTCTGTTATCTGCCCTCCTTGCTCTTCTAGCTGCTTTCTGCTCCATGCCCCTCTAGATGCTGTCTGCTTTTATCTGCCCTCCATTCTCCTATAGCTGCTTTCTGCTGTTATCTGCCCTCTGCACCTCACTAGTGTCTTTCTGCTGTTATCTACCCTTGGCATCCCTCTATCTGCTGTCTGCTGTTATCTGCCCTCCATGCAACTCTAGCGGCTTTCTGTTATCTGCCCTCCTTGCTCTTCTAGCTGCTTTCTGCTCTTATCTGCCCTACATGCCCCTCTAGCTTCTTTCTGTTGTTATCTTATTATTATTATTCATTATTATAGCACCATTTATTCCATGGTGCTTTACATGTGAGGAGGGGTATACATAATAAAAACACGTACAATAATCTTAAACAATACAAGTCACGACTGGTACAGGAGGAGAGAGGACCCTGCCCGCGAGGGCTCACAATCTGCCCTCCACGTCCCTCTAGCAGCTGTCTGCTGTTTCCTATTCTCCACATCCCTCCAGCTGCTTTCTACTGTTATTTGCCCTCCATTCCCATCTAGCTGCTCTCTGCTGTTATCTGCCCTTCATGCCCCTATTGCTGCTTTCTGCTGTTATTTGCTCTACATGCCCATCTAGCTGCTTTCTGCTGTTATTTGCCCTCCACGTCTCTCTACCTGCTGTCGGCTGTTTTCTGCTCTCCGTGCCCCTCTAGTTGCAATCTGCTGTTATCTGCCCTCCACGTCCCTCTAGCAGCTGTCTGCTGTTTCCTATTCTCCACATCCCTCCAGCTGCTTTCTACTGTTATTTGCCCTCCATTCCCATCTAGCTGCTCTCTGCTGTTATCTGCCCTTCATGCCCCTATTGCTGCTTTCTGCTGTTATTTGCTCTACATGCCCATCTAGCTGCTTTCTGCTGTTATCTGCCCTCCACGTCCCTCTAGCTGCTGTCTGCTGTTTCCTGTTCTCCATGTCCCTCCAGCTGCTTTCTGCTGTAATTTGCCCTCCATGCCCATCTAGCTGCTTTCTGCTGTTATCTGCCTTCCACGTCCCTATTGCTGATTTCTGCAGTTCATTACCCTTCCACCTGATTTCCGCTGTCCTTTTCCCTGCCAATTGTTTTGTCCCTTACTCTGCTGCCCCTAGTCCAGCTTATTTATTAAAAACTCACCTCCACCTACTGGTATGAGTATGCTGTTTTAATCACCAGAATTCTACTATTTAGAGAAAAAACAATGCGCACGTGTAATTTGTGTGTATTGAGATTAAATAATGTATGTATGTAAAGTGTATCCTGGTGTGTAATGCGTATGTCTGTGTACTGTACATATGTTAGTGCCTGTATCTGTGTAATAGAAATACATGTGTGCATATTTGAGCGTGTACTGTGTATGTGTGTATGTGGTGTGTATGTGCGAGAGTGTTTAATGTAAGTATCAGGAAACTGGATTTCAGAAAGATGGAGGACGTCAAGCATGAAGTCATAGGCAACATTCCGGATTGGGGATTTTCAGATTCTGCTGTACCAATCTGTGGCAATGTATACCACCATACATGTGGATAGGATTTAAAAAAAATAACTCTATACACACTTAGGAGAAAAAAATTGCAAAGCAATAAAAACATTCTCCAGATTTCCCAATCTACAGCATTCTTATGGTAATTTGTAGTTTTTCTTTGTTTTCCCTTATACACCATGGATAATGGGGGGCTGTGAATAAGGCTGGGTGGGTGGAGACTCAATGGAAAGGAGGATGGATAATGGGGGCTGTGAATCAGGCTGGGTGGGTGGAGACTTAATGGAAGAGAGGATGGATAATGGGGGGCTGTGAATCAGGCTGGGTGGGTGGAGACTTAATGGAAGAGAGGATGGATAATGGGGGGCTGTGAATCAGGCTGGGTGGGTGGAGACTTAATGGAAGGGAGGATGGATAATGGGGGGCTGTGAATCAGGCTGGGTGGGTGGAGACTTAATGGAAGGGAGGATGGATAATGGGGGGCTGTGAATCAGGCTGGGTGGGTGGAGACTTAATGGAAGGGAGGATGGATAATGGGGGGCTGTGAATCAGGCTGGGTGGGTGGAGACTTAATGGAAGAGAGGATGGATAATGGGGGCTGTGAATCAGGCTGGGTGGGTGGAGACTTAATGGAAGGGAGGATGGATAATGGGGGGCTGTGAATCAGGCTGGGTGGGTGGAGACTCAATGGAAGGGAGGATGGATAATGGGGGGCTGTGAATCAGGCTGGGTGGGTGGAGACTTAATGGAAGGGAGGATGGATAATGGGGGGCTGTGAATCAGGCTGGGTGGGTGGAGACTTAATGGAAGGGAGGATGGATAATGGGGGGCTGTGAATCAGGCTGGGTGGGTGGAGACTTAATGGAAGAGAGGATGGATAATGGGGGGCTGTGAATCAGGCTGGGTGGGTGGAGACTTAATGGAAGGGAGGATGGATAATGGGGGGCTGTGAATCAGGCTGGGTGGGTGGAGACTTAATGGAAGAGAGGATGGATAATGGGGGGCTGTGAATCAGGCTGGGTGGGTGGAGACTTAATGGAAGGGAGGATGGATAATGGGGGGCTGTGAATCAGGCTGGGTGGGTGGAGACTTAATGGAAGAGAGGATGGATAATGGGGGCTGTGAATCAGGCTGGGTGGGTGGAGACTTAATGGAAAGGAGGATGGATAATGGGGGCTGTGAATCAGGCTGGGTGGGTGGAGACTTAATGGAAGAGAGGATGGATAATGGGGGGCTGTGAATCAGGCTGGGTGGGTGGAGACTTAATGGAAAGAAGGATGGATAATGGGGGCTGTGAATCAGGCTGGGTGGGTGGAGACTTAATGGAAAGGAGGATGGATAATGGGGGCTGTGAATCAGGCTGGGTGGGTGGAGACTTAATGGAAGAGAGGATGGATAATGGGGGGCTGTGAATCAGGCTGGGTGGGTGGAGACTTAATGGAAGAGAGGATGGATAATGGGGGGCTGTGAATCAGGCTGGGTGGGTGGAGACTTAATGGAAGGGAGGATGGATAATGGGGGGCTGTGAATCAGGCTGGGTGGGTGGAGACTTAATGGAAGGGAGGATGGATAATGGGGGGCTGTGAATCAGGCTGGGTGGGTGGAGACTTAATGGAAGGGAGGATGGATAATGGGGGGCTGTGAATCAGGCTGGGTGGGTGGAGACTTAATGGAAGAGAGGATGGATAATGGGGGCTGTGAATCAGGCTGGGTGGGTGGAGACTTAATGGAAGGGAGGATGGATAATGGGGGGCTGTGAATCAGGCTGGGTGGGTGGAGACTCAATGGAAGGGAGGATGGATAATGGGGGGCTGTGAATCAGGCTGGGTGGGTGGAGACTTAATGGAAGGGAGGATGGATAATGGGGGGCTGTGAATCAGGCTGGGTGGGTGGAGACTTAATGGAAGGGAGGATGGATAATGGGGGGCTGTGAATCAGGCTGGGTGGGTGGAGACTTAATGGAAGAGAGGATGGATAATGGGGGGCTGTGAATCAGGCTGGGTGGGTGGAGACTTAATGGAAGGGAGGATGGATAATGGGGGGCTGTGAATCAGGCTGGGTGGGTGGAGACTTAATGGAAGAGAGGATGGATAATGGGGGGCTGTGAATCAGGCTGGGTGGGTGGAGACTTAATGGAAGGGAGGATGGATAATGGGGGGCTGTGAATCAGGCTGGGTGGGTGGAGACTTAATGGAAGAGAGGATGGATAATGGGGGCTGTGAATCAGGCTGGGTGGGTGGAGACTTAATGGAAAGGAGGATGGATAATGGGGGCTGTGAATCAGGCTGGGTGGGTGGAGACTTAATGGAAGAGAGGATGGATAATGGGGGGCTGTGAATCAGGCTGGGTGGGTGGAGACTTAATGGAAAGAAGGATGGATAATGGGGGCTGTGAATCAGGCTGGGTGGGTGGAGACTTAATGGAAAGGAGGATGGATAATGGGGGCTGTGAATCAGGCTGGGTGGGTGGAGACTTAATGGAAGAGAGGATGGATAATGGGGGGCTGTGAATCAGGCTGGGTGGGTGGAGACTTAATGGAAAGAAGGATGGATAATGGGGGCTGTGAATCAGGCTGGGTGGGTGGAGACTTAATGGAAAGGAGGATGGATAATGGGGGCTGTGAATCAGGCTGGGTGGGTGGAGACTTAATGGAAGAGAGGATGGATAATGGGGGGCTGTGAATCAGGCTGGGTGGGTGGAGACTCAATGGAAAGGAGGATGGATAATGGGGGCTGTGAATCAGGCTGGGTGGGTGGAGACTTAAAGGGAACCTGTCACCTGAATTTGGCGGGACTGGTTTTGGGTCATATGGGCGGAGTTTTTGGGTGTTTGATTCACCCTTTCCTTACCCGCTGGCTGCATGCTGGCTGCAATATTGGATTGAAGTTCATTTTCTGTCCTCCATAGTACACGCCTGCACAAGGCAAGATTGCTTTGCGCAGGCGTGTACTATGGAGGACAGAGAATGAACTTCAATCCAATATTGCAGCCAGCATGCAGCCAGCGGGTAAGGAAAGGGTGAATCAAACACCCAAAAACTCCGCCCATATGACCCAAAACCAGTCCCGCCAAATTCAGGTGACAGAGTCCCTTTAATGGAAGAGAGGATGGATAATGGGGGGCTGTGAATCAGGCTGGGTGGGTGGAGACTTAATGGAAGGGAGGATGGATAATGGGGGGCTGTGAATCAGGCTGGGTGGGTGGAAACTTAATGGAAGGGAGGATGGATAATGGGGGCTGTGAAACAGGCTGGGTGGGTGGAGATTCAATGGAAGGGAGGATGGATAATGAGGGGCTGTGAATAAGGCTGGGTGGGTGGAGACTTAATGGAAGGGAGGATGGATAATGGGGGGCTGTGAATAAGGCTGGGTAGGTGGAGACTTAATGGAAGGGAGGATGGATAATGGGGGCTGTGAATCAGGCTGGGTGGGTGGAGACTTAATGGAAGGGAGGATGGATAATGGGGGGCTGTGAATCAGGCTGGGTGGGTGGAGATTCAATGGAAGGGAGGAGAGATAATGGGGGGTTGTGAATCATGCTGGGTGGAGACTCAATGGAAGTGCCTATGTCTGAGCTTTAGAGGAGACCGTTATTAGGACTGTATTTTACAATACTATAGAATTGTTACATATAAAACAAGCAGTCAAACTATAGCAAGTTCACATCCTCTAGAGGAACTGAAATAAAAAAGTAAAATAAAATAAAATTCTTAAAACATAAAATAAAACACAAAATTTGGAATTTTTCCCCTTTTTCCCATTTAAACATGACGGAACTAAAAAATAAAAAAGTACATATTTGGTATCTTTACATTCGTAAAAGTCTGATATCTACAAACATGTTTGCCGGCAGTCAGGACATCTTGCCTCCAAGGGTCCTCAGCGGTCGGGGAGACGTCAGCGTCTAGTGGCAGTTGGAGGAGGAACACTAGACACGGCGACGTTTGCCTCAAAGTTGTCCTTCAAGGGGACAATTACCATAGGCCCATCCACTCTTATGGTCGAGCTATGCGTGGATTCTGGGGCAGAGGGTAAGTTTATGTCTTCCTCTTTTGCCCAGCGTCACGCAATACCCTTGGTGATGCTCGCCAAGCCTGTAACCGTTCGAGTGGTAAATGGGTCAACACTACCCTCACAGATTACCCACCAAACCATTCCTTTCACGCTTTCTGTGTCTCCATCACATCAGGAGATAATCTCCCTATTAGTCATTCCTGAGGGAATTGATGAGGTCCTGTTGGGGATACCATGGCTTCGCTACCATTCTCCTCATATTGAGTGGTCCTCTGGGAGAATTTTGGGATGGAGTAAATCCTGCGAGGGTAGATGTCAGAGGGAGTGCGTTCAGGTTGCTACTACACAGGTACCCGCAGATCTTTCCTCTCTCCCCAAGCACTATTGGCCCTATGCAGACGTGTTCTCCAAAAGAGCTGCGGAGACCCTTCCGCCTCACCACCCCTATGACTGTCCTATTGACCTCTTGCCTGGTGCTGAGCCTCCCCGGGGTCGAGTCTATCCGTTATCTCTCCCGGAGACGGAGGCAATGTCTCAGTACATCCAAGAAAATCTGGCAAGAGGATTCATTAGGAAGTCAGTGTCACCGGCGGGGGCTGGGTTCTTCTTCGTACAGAAGAAGACTGGAGACTTACGTCCATGCATAGACTACAGGGGTCTTAACACCATCACCGTTAAGAACAAGTACGCATTACCCCTGATATCTGAGCTGTTTGATAGGCTACGGGGAGCGAGGGTATTTACGAAGTTAGATCTGCGGGGTGCTTACAACCTGATTCGCATCCGTGAGGGGGATGAATGGAAGACGGCTTTTAACACCAGGGATGGGCACTATGAATATCTGGTGATGCCCTTTGGGCTCTGTAATGCCCCAGCCGTTTTCCAAGACTTTGTGAACGACATCTTCCGGGATATGCTCACCACCTCGGTCGTAGTCTATCTGGATGATATTCTCATCTTCTCTCCAGATATTGACTCCCATCGGAGAGATGTTCGCAAAGTCTTCGACCTCTTACGGGCAAACTCCCTCTACGGAGAAGTGTGTGTTTGAGCAGGAGTCCTTGCCTTTCCTTGGTTACATCATCTCTGCCCAGGGTTTGGCTATGGATCCTGCTAAGCTACATGCTGTAATGGACTGGCAGGAACCCCATTCTCTTAAAGCGGTGCAGCGCTTTATAGGGTTCATTAATTACTATCGCCAGTTCATTCCACACTTCTCAACTTTGGTAGCTCCCTTGGTTGCCCTCACCAAAAAGGGAGCAAATCCCAAGTTGTGGTCAGAAGAGGTCTCTAAAGCCTTTCTCTCGATCAAGTCACACTTCGCTAGCGCTCCCATCCTACATCGCCCCGATGTTGATAAACCATTTATCTTGGAGGTGGATGCCTCATCCATTGGTGCTGGAGCAGTCCTTTTCCAAAAGGATGCTCAAGGTCGGAAGCATCCTTGCTTCTTCTTCTCCAAGACCTTCACACCAGCGGAGAGGAATTATTCCATCGGGGACAGGGAGTTGCTAGCCATGAAGTTGGCTTTTTCAGAGTGGAGACATCTCTTGGAGGGAGCTCGCTTTCCCTTCCAAGTCTTCACTGACCACAAGAACTTGGTATATCTACAAACGGCCCAGCGGCTGAATTCTCGCCAGGCTAGATGGTCCCTGTTCTTCTCCCGGTTCCATTTTACTCTCCATTTACTCTCCGGGGAGAAGAACGTTCATGCTGATGCTCTCTCCCGCTCCGTAGTGTCATCGGAGGAGGAGGAGCCTCGGCTTATTGTCCCTTCTGAGAGCCTGAGAACTGTAGCTCCGGTTTCGCTTGAGTCTGTGCTCCCGGGCAAGACTTTCGTACCAGCTAACTTGCGACCGGAGGTTCTCTCTTGGGCTCACTCCTCCAGAGTGGGTGGGTATTTTGGGACCAAGAGGACATCTGAGCTTTTGGCGAGAACATACTGGTGGCCGCATATGGCCCGAGATGTCAGGGACTATATTCAGGCGTGCGTTTCTTGCGCCAAGAATCGGTCTCCTCGGCAACGGCCTGCTGGGTTGCTTTACCCTCTACCGGTGGCAGACAGGCCCTGGGAGATGGTCGGGATGGACTTTGTGGTGGGCCTACCCAAGTCGCGTGGCTGCTCCATTATTTGGGTTGTCACCGACCATTTCTCTAAGATGGTGCATTTGGTGCCGCTTCCTCGGTTACCCTCAGCACGGGCCTTGGTGGTATTGTTCATTAAGCACGTTTTCCGATTGCATGGTATGCCTGATAAGATTGTCAGCGATCGGGGTCCCCAGTTCGCGTCTCGGATTTGGAGAGAGCTCTGCCGTTTACTCAGCATAGAGTTAAACCTCTCCTCTGCATACCATCCCGAGACAAATGGGTTGGTGGAGAGAACCAACCAGACTCTGGTGACACATTTGCGACATTTCGTCTCTGCTAGGCAGGATGACTGGGCATCTTTGCTACCTTGGGCGGAATTTGCCTTGAACAACGCCGTAGCCGATTCCACTGGTCAAACTCCTTTTCTCCTTAATTTCAGCCAGCATCCGCGTGTCCCTGTGCCCATGCCCGTGTCATCCACCGATTCTAGGGTGGCAGACTGGGCGGTGGAGGCACGTGACATCTGGGACCGCACATAGGATGCCATCCGGGCCTCCAAGGAGAGAATGAGGGTTTCGGCTGATACACACCGGCGCCCCGCTCCGGTCTTTGCTCCTGGCGACTTAGTGTGGCTCTCCGCCCGTAACATCAGGCTGCGAGTTGAGTCCACTAAGTTTGCTCCTCGCTACATTGGCCCGTTTAAGGTTCTGGAACAGGTCAACCCTGTGGTCTATTATTTGGCTATTCCTCCACGCCTTGGTATCACTGATACTTTTCACGTTTCCCTCTTAAAGCCCGTTCATTTGTCCCAGTTTTCTGAGTCATCTGCTGGGACATCGGGTTCATCCACGGATGAGTTTGAGGTGAATGCTATTGTGGGGTGCAAGGTGGTACGTGGCAAGAAATTTTATCTGGTGGACTGGAAGGGTCACGGCCCAGAGGATAGAACCTGGGAGCCTGTGGAGCACATTCGGGCTCCGCTGCTTATTGCAGCTTTTGAGCGTAGTGAGGCTCAAGGAGGGGGGGCCCTAGGAGGGGGGGTAATGTTAGGAGTCGAGTTTCCTCTGCTGCACAGGGGGAATCTCGATCTGTGTCTGCTGCGGTCTCCCATTCAGCATCGGCCGCAGTGGGGTCTGCTCAGCGGAGACGTCGCTCCCAGCGTCTCGCTGAGGCTGATTCGGTGCATAGGGTCACTACTGCCTTTTCTGGCTTTCCTATGGTACCCTGCACTGATCTGCGGCGAGCAGGCCTCTCTGGGACTAAGTCCTTATTTACACACACTGAGCATGCCCAGGGCAAGGTCTCCCATTGGAGGTCGAGGGTCACATGTTCGGTCACATGTTCAGGTACTGCAGCGCATCCCATTGGTCCTCCAGGAAGGTCCTGAGAGGGCAAAACTTTGGTAGCAGCTTCCTGTGCTGTAACTATATAAACTGCGCATGACCGCACGGCCATGCGCTAGTATCGTCTTTTGTCATATGATTTGCGCCAATGTGGTCATGCGTTTGTATGTGTTCAGGGACCCGGCTGAAATAAGCCCCTAGAATGCTGGCACCTCCGGCGAGGATATTGTGTATAAGTGTGTTCAGGGACCCGGCTGAAATAAGCCCCTAGAATGCTGGCTCCTCCGGCAAGGAGATTGTGTATGCATGCATGACCACTCACTGCTCACATCTGGGTAGTTGGCCTGTGCCTCTGTGAAAGTCTAACAGGGCACAGAGCCTGCCTCTCGCGGTTACTCTGTGAAGCTAACAGAGTTGGTATATACCGCCATATAGAGCCGCCATTATTTAGCAGCAGGTACTTTCCTGCACGGTGGATCCCGGGTTGCAAACGCACCAATTCCATTTAATAAACAATATATTTGGTGAGTTCCGCCATCCCTAACACCTTGTCACAGGGTTACCGCGACAGAGAGGTTCCAGAGAACCGCAGCGCTCTGGGCCTCATTCACACACAGTGAACAGAAGCTCTTCTCCTGTATTCTGACCTGGCTGCTTTGTGCCAGCAGTGCAGGAGTTAACCTTGTTGCTAAGTTGCTGTGAGCTGGGTCACTTAGCTGAAGTGGATTTTGTAATCTCCTCCTCTATATAGACCCAGCCTTGACTACAGCTATTGTCAGTGATCAGTTCTGCTGCCTGGCTTGGAGGTTAAAGGAGGGTAGTGTTGGAGCTTGGATGTTTATTTACAGAGATTGGTGTCTGCTGTTTTGGTTGCATGCTAAACCTGTTTTCCTTCCTAATTTTTTCCTTCTCTTCCCATCTCTGTGTTTCCTCTGTGGTTGTGTGAGCATTTGGTGAGTTTGAGACTTTTAGTTACCTTGTCTGTATACCCTGTTTATTGTTGTATTTATACACTGGTGCAGTCCACCTCCCTGGGGGGGAAAGGGGACCACTGATAGGGCCTGCACAGGAGACAGGGATACGCTGGTGGCTCAGGCCTCCTAACCATCATAGGCACTCCTGAGATAAGGGAAAGCCAGGGCCCCATTATAGTGGCAGGGACAGGTGCGGGTCCCAGTACGCCGTCCTGCCCTTATCGCCGTTATCGGCGTGACAGTACTTTAACAGGTTGTCCATGCTTAGGGTAACAATCTGTAGTCACTCGATAACTGCAGACTTGTGAGTCCTCGCAGTGTGCACACTACATGCTGTCAGGATTCTCCGATGCCGGTGCTGAGAGTGGGTTGTCAATTCATTTGTATTGAGTGAGGTTATGCGCATCTAGTAGGTATGTGACCGCATGCATGCAAATCACATACTTGCGATCACGAGACAGCGCGATCCCTACACCAGAGAATCCTGACAGTACTCAGTATGCGCACTGTAAAGATTCGCAAGTCTGCAGTCACATAGAGTGACTACAGACTTGAACCCCAAGCCTGGACAACCCCTTTAATAGGCTAATTATGTATGTGGATTGTATAGTGAAATCTAGTGAGAGATCTTCTTTAATTCTAACTCTTTTTTTTTCATAGTTAATTCGATGACGGGAGGAGTAAGTCATTACCTTCTAAATGCTGAATACACTTATCAAGGAAGGTCCATTGAGACTCGGAAAGATTTGCTACTTTAATATAACTGAGACAAGCCTTTTCTTGGCCACTAAGCTCAATTATTATCACATGGACCTGAAAGTGCTTCCCTGTGGGAGCTTTCAATTAAGATTGTGCTATGGCATCGTTATTTAAAGCACATCCATCCGTCATTATCAGCCCCCCTGAAGAAGCCTAATAAACTTGGCTTAAACAGTAGAACAGTCATTTCTGTGGAATTTTAATGAACCTTCCTAATAGGTTATAATCATCACGAGCAAAAAACTGACGGGCGCACTAAGCCCAGGTTGTGTATTTCATCCCTTAATAGCAAATTAATCATTACAGAATGAAGTGAGAGTTATACGTTATTGTGATTCATTTTTTGCAAAATTTCTGCCTAAAAGGGGGTTGCATTATTTTGACATGTGAACACAATAAAGAGCGATGCCATACATTCCATGTTTATCAACCAAAGTGAAGAGCTGCTAAAGAGCATTACCTCTCCTCTCACTCTTGTGGACCAGCTCTTGGACCTTTGGGTCACTACAGGGAAAATGAGCAGCCATCAAGTTATTTTTCTTTGGCATAATAAGTTTTTGTGGGGGATCTTAAGAGCCTGATTGAAAAAAAAAATTTTGGAAAAAAAAAAGTTGAAATAAATTTGATTTTTGAATTGGGGTACATTGGACTGGCCATCTGAAGCATTATATATTTGTACTCTTAGGACTCGATTTATCATTTGCGCTTTTTTTTAAGTCCTTTTTTTTAGTCTTGATGTTTCTGTGCACATTCATTTTCTCCCAAATCCTGAATTTTTCTCAAAATCTACAATACTAGAGCAAAAGCACCATTAAAAAGTCATATGAAAACGTCAACATTTGCACAAAAATTAGCACATTTTTACAAATTCATGAAGAAAAGCCAAAAATGGTGAACAGAGAAAAAAAACACGTGAAAGTAGATAAATATATATATATTATATAAACTGTATATAAGGGCAAAAAATGGAAGCAACACACCAGTTAGACGTGAAAACTAGTGCTATTTAATAGCCCAAAATGGCTCCGTGTCGGCTCAAAGTGTGAGCCGTTTTCAACACATATATATAGACATATAAATTGTGGTAACTTGTTTTCATCAGACAACCCTTTAAGAACAGGAGGACCAGGTTTTAAGGGCAATTAACCCCTTACTGACCTTTGCTGTACTATTACTGCGGAGGTCGGTACCCTCGCTTTCATGCAGGCTCCGGCAGTGAGCCTGCATCAAAGCCGGGACATGTCAGCTGTTTTGAACAGCATACATGTGCCCGCAATAGCGACGAGTGGAATCGCGATTCACCCGCCGTTATTAACTAGTTAAATGCCGCTGTCAAACGCTGACAGCGTCATTTAACCGGCGCTTCCTGCCATTGGACCGGAAATGAGCGCCGCCGACCCCCGTCACATGATCGGGGGTGAGCGATGCATCAGGATAGTAACCATAGAGGTCCTTGAGACCTCTATCGTTGTTGATGCCGGCCTGCTGTGAGCGCCCCCCTGTGGTCGGTGCTCACAGCAAGCCTGTAATTCAGCTACATAGGGGCGATCTGACGATCGCTGCTATGTAGCAGAGCCGATCAAGTGGTGCCAGCTTCTAGCCTCCCATGGAGGCTATTGAAGCATGGCAACAGTAAAAAAAAAAAGTTTAAAAAAATGAAAAAAATAAAAAATGTAAAAGCTTAAATCACCCCCCTTTTGCCCCATTCAAAATAAAACAATAAAAAACAAATCAAACCTACACATATTTGGTATCGCCGTGTTAAGAATCGTCCGATCTATCAATAACAAAAAGCATTAACCTGATCGCTAAACAGCGTAGCGAGAAAAAAATTAGAAACGCCAGACTTAAGTTTTTTTGGTCGCCGCGACATTGCATTACAATGCAATAATGGACGATCAACAGAACGTATCTGCACAAACGTGGTATCATTAACAACGACAGCTCGACACGCAAAAAATAAGCCCTCACCCAACCCCAGATCATGAAAAATGGAGACGTTACGGGTAACAGAAAATTGCGCCATTTTTTTTTTAGCAAAGTTTGGAATTTTTTTTACCACTTAGATAAAACGTAACCTAGTCATGTTTGGTGTCTATGAACTCATAATGACCTGAAGAATCATAATGGCAGCTCAGTTTTAGCATTTAGTGAACCTAGCAAAAAAGCCAAACAAAAAACAACTATGGGATTGCTCTTGTTTTTGCAGTTTCACTGTACTTGGAATTTTTTTCCCCTTTTCTAGTACACGACATGCTAAAACCAATGGTATCGTTCAAAAGTGCAACTTGTCCCACAAAAAACAAGCCCTCACATGGTCATATTGACGAAAAAATAAAAAAGTTATGGCTCTGGGAAGGAGGGGAGCGAAAAACGAGAACGCAAAAACGGAAAAGGGCAAGATCTTGAAGGGCCCGATTTATCATTGTATTTGTGTCTATTTTTTGTCTATTTTTTCCCTCTACTAGTCCTTACCCGATGGCCAGGGTTTAGATAGGAAGGATTAAGCAACTTTGTAACCAAATATGTTTGAGTCTATGGGTACACTCGCTCTGTTGACCATGAGCCGCAATACAGCCACGGCAATATCTACTCGCCCTCTGTTGGCCACAAACAGTACTACAGCCATGACAGAGTCTACTTACCCTTTGCTGATCAATGCATAATAAAAATATATCATTCCTCTATTTCTACTGTCCTGTGCCATTAAACATGAATTCCCCCCTTTAAGGCTAAGGGGAATAATTCCTTGCATGCTTGTGAAGTAGGAATATTTGTAGTCATCTACGCAGTTGACAGTAAAGAGTTAATAACGTTTGTGAAATAACTTCTATTTCATTCCGCCAGCTGTTTTCTCTTGGGAAATCAATTTTGAAGTGAAATCTGTATTTTAACATATCCAAAACTTGCGTCTTGCTTTCCACAAGATGGGGACTCAAACATTAAAATGCTATTGTGCCATCATTTCAGGTCAAGTAAATGAGACTTTAGGAAGGGCATCCTTTGTAGGTATCGGCAATGCATGGATTTTAGTAGGGTTTAGGATTCAAAAAACATACCAAAAAAAAAAGAAACAGCATTACCAACACAATGTCAGGTTACAAATGCTCTAGCAAGATGAAGCAGACCCCCATGATAAAAGCAGGGGGCAGCACGGGTGCAAAATACTGATGAAAACAGCCACTCACAAACCTACCAATCCATGGAGAAGGTGGATGACTAGTAAAAAATGCACAAAAAATGTGCACTAAAAATGAAAAATAATGTCTATGATAAATATATTACATGAGGAATCGGTCGATATTTTGACCAAAATACGCAAGCTCGCAATCCAAGGGTTTAGGATCCTTCAATTGTTGTATCCGGCTAATGTGTTCTCAATATAGTCGCATTATGACAAGTGATGCGACTCCTTTGTTCTTGTTGTGTGGGAGTAAAAGCTGAAGTTCTTGTGCTCTGAAAACATCTTGGTTGTGCATGATCTGTTTGCAGACTTTTCATATGTGTTTTGCAAGAAATCATTAAGAAATTGTGACATGTTAAAAGCCATGGACACATTTTTTTGAAGGAAAGATTCATTATGTTCTGATTTTGAAAAATGGAAGAATTCTGAAATATAAAGTGGTTTATCTGGAAAAAAAAAAGTCAGCACAATTCAAACTATGAATTGAAAATGCAGTAACAAGCAACGCATACTAGTTCTCCAAGTATCAGAGCTAGAAGGAAAACTTGTGTCTCCTAATTCAAGATGGGTTCTATATTTTTCACTTTTAAAAATAGCTGTGATGCTGAGTCACTACTCACAGACAAGCCGTAACACAGGGTAGTCAGGAGGTCCAAGTTCAGATACAAGGAGGACATGTAGTACAGAGGGGCAAGACAAGGGCATGGTCAGGAACAAGTCCGGGGCCAAATGCAGGAAGGGTACATCAAGAAAAGGGAGTGAGACAAAGGGATAGTCAGGAAGTCTGAGATCAGATAACAGGCAGGCACGTAGTACAGAGCGGCAAGACAAAGGCATGGTCAGGAACAAGTCCGGGGCCAAATGCAAGAAGGGTACATCAAGAAAAGGGAGTAAGACAAAGGGATAGTCAGGAGGTCTGAGATCAGATACCAGGCAGGCACGTAGTACAGAGCGGCAAGCCTAGGGCATGGTCAGGAACAAGTCCGGGGCCAAATGCAAGAAGGGTACGTCAAGGAAAGGGAATGAGAAAAGGGAATCTTATGGGGTCAACGTTTATGCAGCATTATATGGGGCAAATATCTCTGGAGCATCTTATGGGGCCATAATCAACATTTGTGCAGCATTATATTGGGCAAATGTCTCTATGGAGCATCTTATGGGTCCCTTATTAACCTTTATGCAGTACTGTATGGGGCAAATGTGTCTATGGAGCATCTTATGGGGCCATTATTAACCTTTGTGCAGTATTATATGGGGCATATTTTAATATGGAGCATCTTATGGGGCCCATCATCAACTGTATGGAGCATCTTATGGGGCTCATCATGAACTGTATGGTAGTCAGAGGCAAAGTCCATAGTCAGGTCCCTAAAGTCAGAAAGCATCAAGAGCAGAAGGGATAATCCACACAAATATTCACAACAAACTCTAGGTCCGGCAACAAGATCAGAGAATGCTAAGTACACACATGAAACAAAGCTAAGCTACAACTGACGGTGGGCTGGTCACAGCGAGCCAGCTAAATAGCCAGCAAATCAATAAGGATGGGAGGCACCTGGGGAAACACCCACAGACTAGACCAGACTGAGCAGCAGGGCTGTCAATCAAAGAGCTGATAGACCAGCGCACCCCAGCATCTCATTGGATGACTGAACTGTCACTCACAATACTGACAGTCCAGCACACTCCAGATCCCATAGGGCGGCTGAGCTGTCAGTCACAGCCACAATGATGAGACCGTGACAATAGCTAAGCAGTTCCTAATAGAGATGATTGAAATTTAGAGCAAAATTCAATTTACAGAAGAATTTTTTCTTTGCAAAGTGAATGTTCTTTATTATACTCTGGTGCCTTTAAAGATCGCAGCATGCAAAGAAAAGTGAAAAATGTATTTCTCACTGCTCTCCTGCCTCGCCGTCCCTGCAGCCTTCTGTCTGGATATCCATGCCACTTTTTCCCCCCCATTGCACACATCCTCTTGGCCACCTAACTTCATGTCGTGGCTTTAATTACCGACTAGACCTTGTAGAACACATGCCATAACGTCATGACGTGCACTGTTATGGCATTCCTTATGGCCTAGTTAGGGATGGACCCCACAGCATGGAGTGAAATGGCCTAAGAGGATGCACATGACCGCACAAGAGGTAGAGGAGAAGCATATATATGTGAATTATGAAATGTTATTTATTCTTTTATATTTTCTGGACAGTAATATCTTTCTCATATATTAGTTAAAGAGTAGATACAAGCGGATCAAGTTTGAGTTGAGTTTCTAGAAAATTTCTCGAAATTCTTGGTTCCATGTAAATTTGAAACAGAAAAAAAAAAACCTTATCTGGCACGATTTCTTCCCACACTTTTGAAGTATCAGATTTTGTGGTAACAATAAATATTGCATTTGTCTTTAAGTTATAATAATGCATCAGAACGAGGCTGTGAAGTTTATGAAATGGGTTGTTGGTAGCTGCACCTCGGACACACATCAAGTGCTACTTGTGACCCAAAGCCTAAGGTTTGGTGACGACACTCACGATCCAAAGCTTTGTGCTTGACCCTTGGACAAAATTCGTCAGCCCTTGACCTAGTATGACAGAGGATCCCAGCTTCAGAGGACTCGGGAAAAGGTAATGCAACGTGGACGGATAGTTGTACTGTCTACAAGTCATTGGATAAACTTACATTGTATATGTGCACAGATTTATAATATATTAGATATCACTTATCCTTCAAGTTTTGTGCTTTTCAACTGTGTTTTATGTCATGTTACCTTGTGATGGCCAGCCTTTTATTAAAATATTAATCTTATAGAATTCTATCTTATCATTTGTGCATACTTTTATAGGTTTAGTAGATTATGAAACCTCTACATGTAGAGGGAAAAAGGTTTAATCATCATCACAGATGACAAATCTTTATGTGAGCAGTGAGATTATAGATTTTTTTTTACTGTACTAGCAGTGAGACTATGGATTATATTCTGTATAAGCAGTCAGATTATGGATTCTTTACTGTAAGAGCAGTGAGACTATGGACTATATTCTGTATAAGCAGTCAGATTATGGATTCTTTACTGTAAGAGCAGTGAAGTGATGGATTATATGCTGTATAAACAATCAGATTATGGATTCTTTACTGTAAGAACAGTGAGACTGTGGATTATATTCTGTATAAACTGTCAGATTATGGTTTCTTTACTGTAAGAGCAGTGAGGTGATGGATTATATTCTGTATAAGCAGTCAGATTATGGATTCTTTACTGTAAGAGCAGTGAGGTGATGGATTATATTCTGTATAAGCAGTCAGATTATGGATTCTTTACTGTAAGAGCAGTGAGGTGATGGATTATATTCTGTATAAGCAGTGAGACTATGGATTCTTTACTGTAAGAGCAGTGAGGTGATGGATTATATTCTGTATAAACAGTCAGATTATGGATTCTTTACTGTAAGAGCAGTGAGACTATGGATTATATTCTGTATAAGCAGTCAGATTATGGATTCCTTACTGTAAGAGCAGTGAGGTGATGGATTATATTCTGTATAAGCAGTCAGATTATGATGGATTATATAATGTATAAGCAGTCAGATTATGGATTCCTTACTGTAAGAGCAGTGAGGTGATGGATTATATTCTGTATAAGCAGTCAGATTATGATTCCTTACTGTTAGAGCAGTGAGGTGATGGATTATATTCTGTATAATCAGTGAGACTATGGATTATTTACTGTACTAGCAGTAAAACTATAGATTCTTTACTGTACAAGCAGTGAGCCTATGTTTTTTTTCTGTATTAGCAATATGACTACAGATTCCTTAATGTACGAGCCGTGAGACTGTGGATTCTTTACTGTGCAAGCAGTGAGATTACAGATTCTTTACCGTACGCGTAGTGAGACTATGGATTCATTACTGTACGAGCAGTGAGACTATGGATTTTGTTATGGTACGAGCAGTGAGATTATAGAGCTATCTGCCACATGATGTTGTAATTGTTGATTTCCTAAACAAGTTCAAGGAGGGACTGGACGTTTTGCTTGATAAATATGATATTACAGGTTATGGGTACTAGATTCTGTGATGAGACGATGATCCAGGGAACTGGTTTGATTGCCGTATGTGGAGTTGGGAAGGCATTTATTTTCCCTAATATGTGGCAATTAGCATCTTACTCATAGGGTTTTTCCTTTCCTGTGAATAAACATATTAAGTAATCAATGGACTTTTGTCTACCTCCAATGAACTAGAAGTAGTTCTAGAACTTGAAATATTTGAAATAATATAACCATTTGCAATAAACAATATACATTGGGGCAAAAAAGTATTTAGTCAGTCAGCAATAGTGCAAGTTCCACCACTTAAAAAGATGAGAGGCGTCTGTAATTTACATCATAGGTAGACCTCAACTATGGGAGACAAACTGAGAAAAAAAAATCCAGAAAATCACATTGTCTGTTTTTTTATCATTTTTTTTGCATTTTATGGTGGAAAATAAGTATTTGGTCAGAAACAAACAATCAAGATTTCTGGCTCTCACAGACCTGTAACTTCTTCTTTAAGAGTCTCCTCTGTCCTCCTCTCATTACCTGTAGTAATGGCACCTGTTTAAACTTGTTATCAGTATAAAAAGACACCTGTGCACACCCTCAAACAGTCTGACTCCAAACTCCACTATGGTGAAGACCAAAGAGCTGTCAAAGGACACCAGAAACAAAATTATAGCCCTGCACCAGGCTGGGAAGACTGAATCTGCAATAGCCAACCAGCTTGGAGTGAAGAAATCAACAGTGGGAGCAATAATTAGAAAATGGAAGACATACAAGACCACTGATAATCTCCCTCGATCTGGGGCTCCACGCAAAATCCCACCCCGTGGGGTCAGAATGATCACAAGAACGGTGAGCAAAAATCCCAGAACCACGCGGGGGGACCTAGTGAATGAACTGCAGAGAGCTGGGACCAATGTAACAAGGCCTACCATAAGTAACACACTACGCCACCATGGACTCAGATCCTGCAGTGCCAGACGTGTCCTACTGCTTAAGCCAGTACATGTCCGGGCCCGTCTGAAGTTTGCTAGAGAGCATTTGGATGATCCAGAGGAGTTTTGGGAGAATGTCCTATGGTCTGATGAAACCAAACTGGAACTGTTTGGTAGAAACACAACTTGTCGTGTTTGGAGGAAAAAGAATACTGAGTTGCATCCATCAAACACCATACCTACTGTAAAGCATGGTGGTGGAAACATCATGCATTGGGGCTGTTTCTCTGCAAAGGGGCCAGGACGACTGATCCGGGTACATGAAAGAATGAATGGGGCCATGTATCGTGAGATTTTGAGTGCAAACCTCCTTCCATCAGCAAGGGCATTGAAGATGAAACGTGGCTGGGTCTTTCAACATGACAATGATCCAAAGCACACCGCCAGGGCAACGAAGGAGTGGCTTCGTAAGAAGCATTTCAAGGTCCTGGAGTGGCCTAGCCAGTCTCCAGATCTCAACCCTATAGAAAACCTTTGGAGGGAGTTGAAAGTCCGTGTTGCCAAGCGAAAAGCCAAAAACATCACTGCTCTAGAGGAGATCTGCATGGAGGAATGGGCCAACATACCAACAACAGTGTGTGGCAACCTTGTGAAGACTTACAGAAAACGTTTGACCTCTGTCATTGCCAACAAAGGATATATTACAAAGTATTGAGATTAAATTTTGTTTCTGACCAAATACTTATTTTCCACCATAATATGCAAATAAAATGATAAAAAAACAGACAATGTGATTTTCTGGATTTTTTTTTCTCAGTTTGTCTCCCATAGTTGAGGTCTACCTATGATGTAAATTACAGACGCCTCTCATCTTTTTAAGTGGTGGAACTTGCACTATTGCAGACTGACTAAATACTTTTTTGCCCCACTGTATATATATATATATATATATATATATATTGTGAGGCTGTGGCCTCTGATACAGCTAGGGGGTGCTGTTTGTTCTCCCCAGAATGTGCATGCAGACGGATGAAGTCCATAGGTGTGCATGAGAGTCACGGATTTCCGGTCCAGGTTTTCCAGGTGGCTGAAGGCCACAGGTTTGTGTGTGTTTAAAAGCCCTGCAGTAAGGGGTGTGGGTGTGTCAGGTGTCTGGTCAGGTGTGCGAGGTGCACATCAGTGTCAGTCTGGTGTGTGCTGGTCTGCAGAGTGCATGGAGGCTAGCAGAGCCAGCACCCAGGGCAGCTGAATAGCCTGGCACCTGCAGTGTACACAGAGATGCAAGTTGTCCATGGTACTGGTCTCGGATGTGGACAGTCCTGTGCTCGGAGGTGGATGTCCTGTGCCCGTAGGAGTCGGATGTGGACAGTCCTGTGCCCGGAGGTGGATGTCCTGTTCCCTGTAGGAGTCGGATGTGGACAGTCCTGTGCCCGGAGGTGGATGTCCTGTACCCGAAAGAGGACTAGCATGTGCAACGATTGCAAACAGGTGGATATGGTGCCCGGCTGCTATCCAGAGGATATCCTGAACTATGTACAACTGTGTGAGTAAAGAGACTGTGATACAGTGATGCAGGACACCCACGAGAACTAGTCAGAGGAGGGCTGGCGTGTGCAGTGTCTGCAACATATGAGGCTGTGTGTATGGAGACGTATAGAGACTGAGATGGCCTGCGGTCGCCCAGGGAAACTGGACAAGGGAAGTCAAGCCTGTGTAGGGACAGCAAATCTAAAGTCATGTGATATGTATTGCTTTGAACTGGTGTAAACTGGTCACTGATAATATCCACTGAAGTTACATGCATTTATGTGAATTGGACTTTAATGCTGTGAAGAAACACATTAAAAGAGACTTTTGTGTTTGAATTTGTGGGTCACTGCTTCTTCACTGCGTACGATGCTACTGCAGCTTTACAATATATATACAGTGGGGCAAAAAAGTATTTAGTCAGTCAGCAATAGTGCAAGTTCCACCACTTAAAAAGATAACAGGCGTCTGTAATTTACATCATAGGTAGACCTCAACTATGGGAGACAAACTGAGAAAAAAAAATCCAGAAAATCACATTGTCTGTTTTTTTAACATTTTATTTGCATATTATGGTGGAAAATAAGTATTTGGTCAGAAACAAAATTTCATCTCAATACTTTGTAATATATCCTTTGTTGGCAATGACAGAGGTCAAATGTTTTCTGTAAGTCTTCACAAGGTTGCCACACACTGTTGTTGGTATGTTGGCCCATTCCTCCATGCAGATCTCCTCTAGAGCAGTGATGTTTTTGGCTTTTCGCTTGGCAACACGGACTTTCAACTCCCTCCAAAGGTTTTCTATAGGGTTGAGATCTGGAGACTGGCTAGGCCACTCCAGGACCTTGAAATGCTTCTTACGAAGCCACTCCTTCGTTGCCCTGGCGGTGTGCTTTGGATCATTGTCATGTTGAAAGACTCAGCCACATTTTATCTTCAATGCCCTTGCTGATGGAAGGAGGTTTGCACTCAAAATCTCACGATACATGGCCCCATTCATTCTTTCATGTGTCCGGATCAGTCGTCCTGGCCCCTTTGCAGAGAAACAGCCCCAAAGCATGATGTTTCCACCACCATGCTTTACAGTAGGTATGGTGTTTGATGGATGCAACTCAGTATTCTTTTTCCTCCAAACACGACAAGTTGTGTTTTTACTAAACAGTTCCAGTTTGGTTTCATCAGACCATAGGACATTCTCCCAAAACTCCTCTGGATCATCCAAATGCTCTCTAGCAAACTTCAGACGGGCCCGGACATGTACTGGCTTAAGCAGTGGGACATGTTTGACACTGCAGGATCTGAGTCCATGGTGGCGTAGTGTGTTACTTATGGTAGGCCTTGTTACATTGGTCCCAGCTCTCTGCAGTTCATTCACTAGATCCCCCCGCGTGGTTCTGGGATTTTTGCTCACAGTTCTTGTGATCATTCTGACCCCACGGGGTGGGATTTTGCGTGGAGCCCCAGATCGAGGGAGATTATCAGTGGTCTTGTATGTCTTCCATTTTCTAATTATTGCTCCCACTGTTGATTTCTTCACTCCAAGCTGGTTGGCTATTGCAGATTCAGTCTTCCCAGCCTGGTGCAGGGCTACAATTTTGTTTCTGGTGTCCTTTGACAGCTCTTTGGTCTTCACCATAGTGGAGTTTGGAGTCAGACTGTTTGAGGGTGTGCACAGGTGTCTTTTTATACTGATAACAAGTTTAAACAGGTGCCATTACTACAGGTAATGAGTGGAGGAAAGAGGAGACTCTTAAAGAAGAAGTTACAGGTCTGTGAGAGCCAGAAATCTTGATTGTTTGTTTCTGACCAAATACTTATTTTCCACCATAATATGCAAAAAAAATGTTAAAAAAACAGACAATGTGATTTTCTGGATTTTTTTTTCTCAGTTTGTCTCCCATAGTTGAGGTCTACCTATGATGTAAATTACAGACGCCTCTCATCTTTTCAAGTGGTGGAACTTGCACTATTGCTGACTGACTAAATACTTTTTTGCCCCACTGTATCTCGACCATTTAAAACAGACACACTCTATTTGGGCAAAGGAATCAGCAATAAAAGCAAATTAGTTGTTGAAAATAACCCAATGTGGAAAATAAATAGACTGATAGCTGTACAATACCCTCATGTGGGATAAAATATAATATAGCGCCAACCTTAATGTAACTCATGGGCTCCAGTTTCATATGGAGTGATGCAGTTTTGTGGTGGGATCTATTAGATGTCACATCACGTAGATGTTATTCCCTGGAAAATGACAGGTTTCAACATTGAAGCTGTCATATGGAAGAGCAAAATATTTCCTCTGAGCCCCAAACTTCCCTGTAGGTCTTTTTAAGTTTTATAATGTAAAATGTTGCAGCGAAAAGTCAAGAGAAAAACCATGTTAGTTAAAAACAATTTTATGCTGTAACAAAAATATTTACAAATAGGGAAAAATGAATTAATTACACTGGATAAATAAATGGTACTGTCATGTTAATAGATTGAAGATTGTGGAAAAAATATATATTCAAATATATTAAAATATATTGAAAAAAGAGCCACACACAATAGAATTGGCTATCTGTATAAAGGGAATAACTCAATTAAATAAATATGGATAATGAGACAATGCTTCTTGTCGATACAAGTAGTAGATATATGCATAATATTAATAAGATTAATAATAACGGCATTCGGCTCGATCTTGAGCCATGGCGACTTGATGGATGAACAATCTGTAGGAAGATCGATCTCGTGCAAGCCTAGATAGGTCCACCAGAGCTTTTTCCACCATTTCCTTGATGGTATCAAACCATCGGGTTGCTGGTCTTCTACTTTGCCTTGTTCCTTCTATTCTTCCGACCATGATGTCCTTCTCCAGAAACGTTATGCAATTAAAGACAATGTTGCATCCAGAGTTGGGGTCATCTATATTAGACCGGGATCACACATACGCGAGATAAGGCCGAGTTTCGCAGATGAATACCCAGCTCTGGCGTAGGTTTCTGGCCTCCACGGGATACCGTTGCAAGCAGCTATAATGTCACACAACACACCCGCATCTGCCCGATTCATGGCCAGCGACGTTACCGGCCGGATCACCCCGGTTTTAACTTACTGCTCAGAAGACTAGCTTCTTGCTTCACCAAAGAGCTTTGGACTCTGAAGGACACTGACAACAAGAAGCCGTGTGAACCAAAACACACACACAGAGAAGTCACCAACATGCACCCGCCACCAGGATTTTACGGACGTAAACAAGAGACAAGCCCCACAAACTGTAGATTCACATTTAACAACTCATATTTTAATTCTTTATAACCTATTAATTTTTTGACATTAGAGTTAACACTGTGCAATGAACAGTCGTTTAATCAGTCATTTTAAGTGGACTTCCATTAATATTGAGAAGAGCTATATCTATTAACCCTTTATATGTGTTTGTCTACTAGTTGGCTCAACGGGAAGCATTGTTTCATTGTCGAAATGTTTTCTTATTGAGTTATTCCCTTTATACAGAGGATCATCACAGATAGCCAATTCTATTGTGTGTTCAACATATTTTAATATACCTTTTTTTCACCCATCTTCAATCTGATAGAACTCTGGTAACATTTATTTATCCAATAGTAGTTTCTTACTTATGGGCCATCACATAGGAACCGTGGATCTGTCAGCAGCTTCTATCACCTTGGGCGAAAGTGTATTTATGCATGAGTTAATTACACTGTCACATCTGATTGTTGATATCAATATTTCTTTTTAAGCCCGTGAAAGTTTGTCCCAACAAAAGAAAAGTTTGCTTTAGACTCTGTAGAAAGTTCCCCAGTATTTTTTTGTGCCAAAAAAAATTGGCGTAAATAGTTTATAAATAAGTCAAACCCCCTAATCTTAAGTAATTTGCCACAATATGAAAAATTTCCACTTTTGATTGAACATGATTTAAAAATAATCCTTTTTAACGTACTGAACTCCACCTTCTAGTAATCTTACAAAAAAGTCAATCCTCACCTCCGTGCTCTCTTTAATACTTAACCAAGTCTGCAGGATTTTCAGACTAACTCCCAGCAGTAATACCTTGGATTGCATGCTCTTACACCATTTATTTATTATTTCTCCTTCCTATCGAAATACTTGCTTAATTTCTTAAAAAACATTTGCTGGAAATTCTTGTTTGACTTGTACAGATGTTAGAAATAGACAAGGTAAGTTTTAATTTTTCTAAGTGATGTATATCTGAAACTGCAGTGTATTAATATTTGTAAGTATGTACATTCTGCTTAGGATTGAGAAAACTATTTT
Organism: Ranitomeya imitator; assembly: GCF_032444005.1. Lineage (NCBI taxonomy): Eukaryota > Metazoa > Chordata > Amphibia > Anura > Dendrobatidae > Ranitomeya > Ranitomeya imitator. The sequence goes on from NC_091291.1 coordinate 123,165,889, forward strand.
TTTTACTGTTAATCAGTGAATTTATTGCTATAGTTTCTCTATTAAATAAGATAAGTGTTTGTACCAAGTTTAAAAGTGAACTCTAGAGATGAGCGAATATTTTTTGTAAATTGAATTTGCTAACTTCACCGAGTTTTTCCAAAAAACTTGACTCAGGGGGTATCAATGCACTGCAAATTGAATGTACTCCAAAAACTTCATTCTCAAGTGCCTACCCTTGACTGTTTATCTATTTGGTCAAACATGTCATGTATACTGTAACCATTGCTGCTGCCTCGGCTTGATGTCACTAACATCATCACTCATGGGACATGACCGCGAGTGACCTTAGGAGCCTTGAGAACCAGGCTCCATAGGTCAATCCCAGTCACTTCTCAAGGGTGATGACATTACTGAAGTTATCACTTGTCAGACATGACGGTGAGTAACCTACGAATTGTCGGAAGCTTGCTGGCTTCACCGAGTTTTTCCCAAAAACTTGACTCGGGGTGTATCAATGCACTGCAAATTGGATGTACTCCAAAAACTCCAATTGTCCTGAAAATAAGTGTGTAACACTTTGAGGTCTCCTAGGGCTCTATTGAGTCTCCCTCAAGCACTTTAAAGGAAATTTGACATCTGATACATTCTGCCAGACCCACAGACAACATGTGTCAGGCACTGGCTGTGTGAACTCAGCCCGGTATGTTTGACTCCGAAACTCTGCGACGTTTTAGAGAAACCAGGGACTGATGCACTCTGTTGATTATTCGGACAGGCAAATCCTCAGTAGCTATAGTTTGTTTTGAAAAAGGGTTTGGTTAGAACTAGAAATGCATAAATAAAAGCCCAAATTAATATGAGCTGAGTTAGAAATACTCATCTTCTACAGCAGCACGGTCATTCTCAAGTGCCTACCCTTCACCGTTTATCTATTTGGTCAACCATGTCATGTATACTGTAACCATTGCTGCTGCCTCGACTTGATGTCACTAACATCATCACTCATGAGACGTGACCTTAGGAGCCTTGAGAACCAGGCTCCATAGGTCAATCCCAGTCACTTCTCAAGGGCGATGACATTACTGAAGTTATCGCTTATCAGACATAACGGTGAGTAACCTATGAATAGTCGGAAGTTTTGAAGTCAGTAAAAAGTTTATTAAAAAGTTTTTAAAAATATTACAAAAATATAAAAAAATGCAAAAGTTTAAATCACCCCTCTTTTGCCCCATTTAAAACAAAACAAAAAAAAATTTAACATACACATATTTGGTATGACTTTGTTTAAAAATGTTAGGTCTATCAAAATATAAAGTAAATTAATCCGATTGATAAACGGGATAAGGAGAAAATGAATTGAAAACATCAGAATTATGATTTTTTTGTGTGTTTCAACTATTTTTATTATTTTAAATTTACAGATGATTAGGGAAAGAAGGGGAGGTAAGGTAGGGTGAACAAGGGGATTCAGGGCGAGGACGGAAGGGAAAATGATAAAGATTTGAGAACTTATACAGTATATTAATATATATATAGTTTAAATAATAATGAACATTAAGGAATAATAAGTAAAGTAGAAGATGGAATGTTAAACAAAAAATAAAGAAAAAATTAAGGGTTTGGAAATGTTAGGTTCCAATGATCCCATTTTTTAGAGTTTTTAATGAGGCAATCATTGTTAATTGCAAAACGTGGCTCCTGAGAGCTATGTAAATACATCTTTTCCATTATTTCCGAGAATTTAGGTACTTTTGATTTCTTCCAGAAGAACGCCAAGGAATTTTTTATTACCAGGAAAAGGTGGATAAGAACATATTTAATTGAGGAGTCAAATTCTTCTAGGCCGATCGAAAGCAATGCCATCTGAGGTGTAATCGAAAGATTACCTGTAAAAAGCATACTTATAGTAAGGGAAGCCTGTTTCCAGAGTTGTTTAATTTTTGGGCAACTCCAGAAAATGTGAAAAAGGATTCCTGGATTTCCATATTCTCTCAGAATTATGATTTTTTTTAACCTTCACAATATTGCAATAAAATGCAATAATTGGTGATTTAAACTTTGTATCCACCATAAAAAGGTATCAATGAAAACTTCAGCTCAGGGTGCAAAAAAATAAGCCTTCATCCAGGCTCAGATCCCAAAAACTGGAGATGATTCAGGTCTTGGAAAACAGCGACATAAGCAATTTTTTCCAGCGCTAAAGAGTAAGAAAAGGGCTGCACTCACCGATCTTCCAAAGCAGTTTCTTTATTAACTCACATAAAAGTGCTGCAGGCCTGACGACGGCCGTTTCACGCCTACCTGGTGCTTCTACGGGTCAGTGAGTGTGCTCTCCCAGGTCCAGGTGAAATAGACATCCGGAGACAAAACTCCTCCTCTGTCCTAGTCACCTGGCCCCACCAGAACGCCCACCCACATACAAACATGGTAAAAACACTTAAAAACATATTCAACACCATTTCTTGCACCAAACGCTTAAACAAAAATACTATTGTATGAAGACAACTACACATTTTGAATGTACATCAGGCTTACAATATAAACTCTGCCTCTACTGGTCGATAAAGCTGCGGGATGGCGGTACTCACTCATTAGAGAGTCACCTCTATCTTGCGTCTTACTATGGAGGAGAGGATTCCGATCTCCCCACCTACACCTTCACCGTTCTCCGGCTCACTCAATATGGTGCCATATTGCTGTACCTGGGAGGGCAAGACGGGGTTAAAAGCTCAATGGAATAAACCTGCCACTATCTACATGAATTGCACTACAGAAAAATGGACATGTCAACCCGATCATTGAGACCTAACGGACCCATGGCTCCTGTCCGCATAATCCATCGTGCTTCTCTTCTTAACAACATATTATGCAAATTGCCTCCCTTCTCGGGTAAAGTTACTTTCTCAATCCCTGCAAATCTTGTCATCACTTTGGGATCTCCTCTGTGGGTGTCGTGAATGTGACTTATCAGTTTAGGTACTCCCTTATTTGTAGAAATTGATTTATAATGTTCACGAAACCGTACGTACAAGCATCGTATGGTTTTCCCTATATAAAAGCGCCCGCACAGGCAGTACAGCAACAACATACTTTGTTTTACAGGAAATGAATTCTGGCACTGTGTGTGTAATTGCACCCATAGTCAACGTATGCCCTGTAATGTGATGGTAACAATACGCACAATGTCCACACCGATAATTACCTTTCAAGGTGCTCCGTTCCAACCAATTGCTTTTATCCTCAACTATTCGATTACGGACCAGCAAATCTCTTAATCTCGTACTTCTCCTATTGGAAATTAATGGACCTCGGGTAACTATTTCCCCCAATTCTCTGTCCTTCTCTAGAAGATGCCAATTTTTTCTGATAGCCACCCTTATATGTTGGTCCATGGGGCCATATTTAAAGCAGAAATTAAAACGCTTACCGCTACCTGTATCTACTGTCTTTCCTCTATCATCCATAAGAGTTCTTTCCATGGGTTTCTGCATTAATTTTCTCGGGTACCCCCTTCTTCTTAATCTACCGCCTAACTCAGCTGACTGCGATTCAAATCCTTCTTGTGTGCTATTTACGCGCTGTACACGCAATAACGGCCTGTACGGAAGTGACTGTTTTGTATGGAGGGGGTGGTAGCTGTGGTAATGGAGTACTGAATTGGATGCTGATGGTTTGCGATATAATGACGTACAGAGTCCTTCATCTTTAACCTCTACGGTCACGTCTAGGAAATCTAAACGTGACCCCCCAAAAACAGATGTAAATGTCATGTTTGACGTGTTGCAGTTAAGGTACTCGACAAACTCAACGAAAGTATATTCGGGCCCATCCCTCACAAAAAACATATCATCGACATAACGGCAGAATAATTTGATATGCTTCATAAATTTGTTACTATTAGCATATACATATTTCTCTTCGAACAGGCCTTTATCAGCTGTCTCACTATTGTGTCTGACCAGTGGGTTATTTCATGCAATGCCTTTTTTTCCATAGCTGTCAAATTGGACAGAGCTTTGTGATACACTAATGCTTCAACATCCTTAATTACTTGAGTCTCAAAAAGGTCAATAACATTACCCGGTGAGATAGGGGGCATGTATCTCGAAGATACACCCCCGTAAACAGCTCTACAGGCACTATGCCTACGTCATAAGCAATTTTTTTATTATTTTACAAATTTCAGATTTTTTTTACCAATTAAATAAAAAGAACCTACATATATTTGGTATCTATCTGCGTACTCGTATTCACCTTGGGAATGATAGTACCAGGTCAGATTTGGCATTTACTAAGCATGGTAAATAAAAAAAAACAATTGTGGAAATGAACTTTTTTTTTGTAATTTCACCTCATTTGGAGTTTTATTTTCCTGTTATCCAGAACGCTATATGGTCAAATAAATGGTCTCACTCAAAAGTACAACTCGTCCCACAAAAAACAAGACCTCATACGGCATTGTGGACAGAAAAATAAAAAAAATTATTGCTCTTGGAAGAAAGGGAGCAGAAAACAAAAATGCAAAAATGGAAAATGGCCCAGGGGTGAAGGGATTAAAAGTCAAATAGTGCATACATGTTAATGAAAACTAATTGCAAAAGTTATTTTTAGCCAAAAATTAATGAATTTAAGGATAAAAAAAAATGTAGCTGAAGGTGTCTATATCCTTAAAATTAAAGATAAGTGTTTTGAAATTCGAGGTTGCAAGCTTGAATTAATTTTTCCCAAAAATGGGATTCACAGTGAATCGGCTCATAGTAAATCTCAAGTACTGCAAAACCTCCCATTGCCTTTACCGTATCCAACCTATGCATGCAAAATGTCAGCCTTAATGAATCGGGACCTATAAGTACAGTTTCTACAGTTCAGGAAAATGTTATCCTGGTTGGGTCGATTAGAAAACAAAACATTAGCTTTACTCGGAACGTCTTAATATGTCGTGATTCATTGAGTTAATCGGATTTGCACTCTTTAGAATGCAATTTTTCTTTTTCCTTCATATTTCATGCGGTATTTTAAGAAATTGTAATTATAATTTTTACATAAACTTTAGACTTGCTTTCGTTGGCAAAGCTTTCTAAACTCTGTGCTATTTCTTTGGCTCTTTCATTGAAGTATAATCCAATTTATTTGACTTGAAGCATCATATGATATTTTGTACAGCAGACCTCCTACTGTGATTCGGCTCTTATCCACAATACAGAACACACTTCAAAGCTTTCATAGAACAATGAGCTTCCTTACTGAATACGAAGGGTAAGACCGGCGCAAAAATCAAATCCTCAACAATCTAAATTCTGCACTAAACCTTCACACCTTAAGGGTTCTGAGTTCATAGACTGAATGGAAATCATTAAAATAAATCATATCATTGCATTTAATACATAATATATGTATAAATATAAAGACAGACTTTTTCTTCTGCAAAGTATTGTAATGACTTAGCCTTTTTAAGGGATATTCCTATTTCAGCAAGTGATCACTAATGCAAAAACTTGATTTATCGCTGGGGAGATTCCTCCAGGGTCTCCAACTGATCCTGAAAATAGTGCACCAATTCAATAGAGTAACGGTAGCGCTAGAAATTTTCTATGGGATGATGGAGAGAGCCAAGTACTATCGTATCAGTGGAAATCCCATAGATGGTTCCCCTAATTATCGGAGTATGATCTCCTAGCCTTTGGATAGATAATAACTTATCACAAGTAAAATAATCTGTAATGTACAAAGTTCTAGAGGAAAGGATACATATATATAGAACTTTCTCTGGATTCTAGAACTTTCTACATTCCAGGTTATTTCCCTCTTGATGAGTTATCTTGTCTAAGGCTAGGGAATAATACTCTAATAAATTAGCTAAGTTTATCGCATCTTTGGAAAGCTGAGTTCAAATTCCCTGGCCACATGCAGGCCTGATTACTTTTCTCTATCAAGAAATCACTTAAATAGGACCTGCCTGACAAAGAGAAGTAGATTAAAAGACCCTCAAAAGCTAGACATCATGCCGCTAACCAAAGAAATTCTGAAACAAATGAGAAGCAAAGTAATTGAGATCTTTCAGTCTGGAAAATGTTATAAAGCCATTTCTGAAGACTGGGGAAGCAGAGCTAGATCAGTGATGACTTATGAAACAGAGCAGAATCAGTGATGACTGATGAGGCAGAGCAGAATCACTGATGACTGGTGAGGCAGAGTAGGATCAGTGATGACAGGTGAAGCAGAGCTGGATTAGTGATGACTGGTGAAGCAGAGCAGGATCAGTGATGACTGGTGAAGCAGAGCTGGATTAGTGATGACAGGTGAAGCAGAGCTGTATTAGTGATGACTGGTGAAGCAGAGCTAGATCAGTGATGACTTATGAAACAGAGCAGAATCACTGATGACTGGTGAGGCAGAGTAGGATCAGTGATGACAGGTGAAGCAGAGCTGGATTAGTGATGATTGGTGAAGCAGAGCAGGATCAGTGATGACTGATGAAGCAGAGCTGGATTACTGATTACTGGTAAAGCAGAGCTGGATTACTGAGTACTGGTAAAGCAGAGCTGGAAAAGTGATGACTGGTGAAGCAGAGTTGGATTACTGAGTACTGGTGAAGCAGAGTTGGATTGCTGAGTACTGGTGAAGCAGAGCTGGATTAATGATGACTAGTGAAGCAGAGTTGGATTACTGAGTACTGGTGAAGCAGATCTGGATTACTGATTACTGGTGAAGCAGAGTTGGATTGCTGAGTACTGGTGAAGCAGAGCTGGATTAGTGATGACTGGTGAAGCAGAGTTGGATTACTGAGTACAGGTGAAGCAAAGTTGGATTAGTTTTGACTGGTGAAGCAGAGTTGGTTTACTGATGACTGGTGTAGCAGAGCTGGATTAGTGATGACTGGTGAAGCAGAGTTGGATTACTGATTATTACTGGTGAAGCAGAGATGGATTAGTGATAACTGATGAAGCGGAGTTGGATTACTGAGTACTGGTGAAGCAGAGTTGGATTGCTGATTATTACTGGTGAAGCAGAGATGGATTAGTGATGAATGGTGAAGCAGAGCTGGATTACTGAGTACTGGTGAAGCAGAGTTGGATTACTGATTATTACTGGTGAAGCAGAGCTGGATTAGTGATAACTGGTGAAGCAGAGTTGGATTACTGAGTACTGGTGAAGCAGAGTTGGATTACTGAGTACTGGTGAAGCAGAGTTGGATTGCTGATTATTACTGGTGAAGCAGAGATGGATTAGTGATGAATGGTGAAGCAGAGCTGGATTACTGAGTACTGGTGAAGCAGAGTTGGATTACTGATTATTACTGGTGAAGCAGAGCTGGATTGGTGATAACTGGTGAAGCAGAGTTGGATTACTGAGTACTGGTGAAGCAGAGTTGGATTACTGATTACTGGTGAAGCAGGGTTGGATTACTGATTACTGGTGAAGCAGGGTTGGATTACTGATTACTGGTGAAGCAGAGTTGGATTGGTGATGACTGGTGAAGCAGAGTTGGATTACTGATTACTGGTGAAGCAGAGTTGGATTACTGATTACTGGTGAAGCAGAGCTGGATTACTGAGTAGTGGTGTACAGAGCTGGATTAGTGATAACTGGTGAAGCAGAGCTGGATTACTGATTACTGGTGAAGCAGAGCTGGATTAGTGATGACTGGTGAAGCAGAGTTGGATTACTGAGTACTGGTGAAGTAGAGTTGGATTACTGATTACTGGTGAAGCAGAGCTGGATTAGTGATGACTGGTGAAGCAGAGCTGGATTAGTGATAACTGGTGAAGCAGAGTTGGATTACTGAGTACTGGTGAAGCAGAGATGGATTAGTGATTACTGATGAAGCAGAGCTGGATTACTGAGTACTGGTGAAGCAGAGCTGGATTAGTGATAACTGATGAAGCAGAGCTGGATTACTGATTACTGGTGAAGCAGGGTTGGATTACTGATTACTGGTGAAGCAGAGCTGGATTGGTGATGACTGGTGAAGCAGGGTTGGATTACTGAGTACTGGTGAAGCAGTGTTGGATTACTAATTAGTGGTGAAGCAGAGCTGGATTAGTGATAACTGGTGAAGCAGGGTTGGATTACTGATTACTGGTGAAGCAGAGTTGGATTGGTGATGACTGGTGAAGCAGAGTTGGATTACTGATTACTGGTGAAGCAGAGCTGGATTACTGAGTACTGGTGAAGCAGAGCTGGATTACTGGGTACTGGTGTACAGAGCTGGATTAGTGATAACTGGTGAAGCAGAGTTGGATTACTGAGTAGTGGATTAGTGATTACTGATGAAGCAGAGATGGATTACTGAGTACTGGTGAAGCAGAGCTGGATTAGTGAGAACTGATGAAGCAGAGCTGGATTACTGATTACTGGTGAAGCAGAGCTGGATTACTGATTACTGATGAAGCAGAGCTGGATTACTGAGTACTGGAGAAGCAGAGCTGGATTAGTGATAACTGGTGAAGCGGAGTTGGATTGCTGAGTACTGGTGAAGCAGAGCTCGATTAGTGATGATTGGTGAAGCAGAGTTGGATTACTGATGACTGGTGAAGCGGAGTTGGATTACTGAGTACTGGTGAAGCAGAGCTGGATTACTGATTATTACTGGTGAAGCAGAGTTGGATTACTGATTACTGGTGAAGCAGAGTTGGATTACTGAGTACTGGTGAAGCAGAGTTGGATTACTGATTACTGGTGAAGCAGAGTTGGATTACTGATTACTGGTGAAGCAGAGCTGGATTAGTGATGACTGGTGAAGCAGAGCTGGATTAGTGATGACTGGTGAAGCAGAGTTGGATTACTGAGTACTGGTGAAGCAGAGCTGGATTACTGGTTACTGGTGAAGCAGAGCTGGATTAGTGATGACTGGTGAAGCAGGGTTGGATTACTGATTACTGGTGAAGCAGAGCTGGGTTAGTGATAACTGGTGAAGCAGAGTTGGATTACTGAGTACTGGTGAAGCAGAGCTGGGTTAGTGATGACTGGTGAAGCAGGGTTGGATTACTGCTTACTGGTGAAGCAGAGTTGGATTACTGAGTACTGGTGAAGCAGAGCTGGATTAGTGATAACTGGTGAAGCAGAGTTGGATTACTGAGTACTGGTGAAGCAGAGCTGGATTAGTGATAACTGGTGAAGCAGAGTTGGATTACTGAGTACTGGTGAAGCAGAGCTGGATTACTGATTACTGGTGAAGCAAAGCTGGATTAGTGATGACTGGTGAAGCAGAGCTGGATTAGTGATAACTGGGAAGCAGAGCTGGATTAGTGATAACTGGTGAAGTAGAGTTGGATTACTGAGTACTGGTGAAGCAGAGTTGGATTACTGATTACTGGTGAAGCAGAGCTGGATTAGTGATAACTGGTGAAGCAGAGTTGGATTACTGAGTACTGGTGAAGCAGAGCTGGATTACTGATTACTGGTGAAGCAGAGCTGGATTAGTGATTACTGATGAAGCGAAGCTGGATTACTGACTTCTGGTGAAGCAGAGTTGGATAACTGATTACTGGTGAAGCCGAGTTGGATTACTGAGTACTGGTGAAGCAGACCTGGATTAGTGATTACTGATGAAGCAGAGCTGGATTACTGAGTACTGGTGAAGCAGAGCTGGATTAGTGATAACTGATGAAGCAGAGCTGGATTACTGATTACTGGTGAAGCAGAGCTGGATTACTGATTACTGATGAAGCAGAGCTGGATTAATGATGACTGGTGAAGCAGAGCTGTGTTAGTGATGACTGGTGAAGCAGAGTTGGATTACTGAGTACTGGTGAAGCAGAGTTGGATTACTGATTACTGGTGAAGCAGAGTTGGATTACTGAGTACTGGTGAAGCAGAGCTGGATTAGTGATAACTGGTGAAGCAGAGTTGGATTACTGAGTACTGGTGAAGCAGAGCTGGATTAGTGATAACTGGTGAAGCAGAGTTGGATTACTGAGTACTGGTGAAGCAGAGTTGGATTACTGATTACTGGCGAAGCAGAGTTGGATTACTGAGTACTGGTGAAGCAGAGCTGGATTAGTGATAACTGGTGAAGCAGAGTTGGATTACTGAGTACTGGTGAAGCAGAGCTGGATTAGTGATAACTGGTGAAGCAGAATTGGATTACTGAGTACTGGTGAAGCAGAGCTGGATTAGTGATAAGTGGTGAAGCAGAGTTGGATTACTGAGTACTGGTGAAGCAGACCTGGATTAGTGATAACTGGTGAAGCAGAGTTGGATTACTGAGTACTGATGAAGCAGAGTTGGATTACTGATTACTGGTGAAGCAGAGCTGGATTAGTGATAACTGGTGAAGCAGAGCTGGATTACTGAGTACTGGTGAAGCAGAGCTGGATTAGTGATAACTGGTGAAGCAGAGTTGGATTACTGATGACTGGTGAAGCGGAGTTGGATTATTGAGTACTGGTGAAGCAGAGTTGGATTACTGATTACTGGTGAAGCAAAACTGGATTAGTGATTACTGGTGAAGCAAAGCTGGATTAGTGATAACTGGTGAAGCAGAGCTGGATTACTGATTACTGGTGAAGCAAAGCTGGATTAGTGATAACTGGTGAAGCAGAGCTGGATTACTGAGTACTGGTGAAGCAGAGCTGGATTAGTGATAACTGGTGAAGCAGAGTTGGATTACTGATGACGGGTGAAGCGGAGTTGGATTACTGAGTACTGGGGAAGCAGAGTTGGATTACTGATTACTGGTGAAGCAGAGCTGGATTACTGATTACTGGTGAAGCAGAGCTGGATTGGTGATGACTGGTGAAGTGGAGTTGGATTGCTGAGTACTGGTGAAGCAGAGCTGGATTAGTGATTATTACTGGTGAAGCAGAGCTGGATTAGTGATGACTGGTGAAGCAGAGTTGGGTTACTGATTATTACTGGTGAAGCAGAGATGGATTAGTGATAACTGATGAAGCGGAGTTGGATTACTGAGTACTGGTGAAGCAGAGTTGGATTGCTGATTATTACTGGTGAAGCAGAGATGGATTAGTGATGAATGGTGAAGCAGAGCTGGATTACTGAGTACTGGTGAAGCAGAGTTGGATTACTGATTATTACTGGTGAAGCAGAGCTGGATTAGTGATAACTGGTGAAGCAGAGTTGGATTACTGAGTACTGGTGAAGCAGAGTTGGATTACTGAGTACTGGTGAAGCAGAGTTGGATTGCTGATTATTACTGGTGAAGCAGAGATGGATTAGTGATGAATGGTGAAGCAGAGCTGGATTACTGAGTACTGGTGAAGCAGAGTTGGATTACTGATTATTACTGGCGAAGCAGAGCTGGATTGGTGATAACTGGTGAAGCAGAGTTGGATTACTGAGTACTGGTGAAGCAGAGTTGGATTACTAATTAGTGGTGAAGCAGAGTTGGATTACTGATTACTGGTGAAGCAGGGTTGGATTACTGATTACTGGTGAAGCAGGGTTGGATTACTGATTACTGGTGAAGCAGGGTTGGATTACTGATTACTGGTGAAGCAGAGTTGGATTGGTGATGACTGGTGAAGCAGAGTTGGATTACTGATTACTGGTGAAGCAGAGTTGGATTACTGATTACTGGTGAAGCAGAGCTGGATTACTGAGTACTGGTGTACAGAGCTGGATTAGTGATAACTGGTGAAGCAGAGCTGGATTACTGATTACTGGTGAAGCAGAGCTGGATTAGTGATGACTGGTGAAGCAGAGTTGGATTACTGAGTACTGGTGAAGCAGAGTTGGATTACTGATTACTGGTGAAGCAGAGCTGGATTAGTGATGACTGGTGAAGCAGAGCTGGATTAGTGATAACTGATGAAGCAGAGTTGGATTACTGAGTACTGGTGAAGCAGAGATGGATTAGTGATTACTGATGAAGCAGAGCTGGATTACTGAGTACTGGTGAAGCAGAGCTGGATTAGTGATAACTGATGAAGCAGAGCTGGATTACTGATTACTGGTGAAGCAGGGTTGGATTACTGATTACTGGTGAAGCAGAGCTGGATTGGTGATGACTGGTGAAGCAGGGTTGGATTACTGAGTACTGGTGAAGCAGTGTTGGATTACTAATTAGTGGTGAAGCAGAGCTGGATTAGTGATAACTGGTGAAGCAGGGTTGGATTACTGATTACTGGTGAAGCAGAGTTGGATTGGTGATGACTGGTGAAGCAGAGTTGGATTACTGATTACTGGTGAAGCAGAGCTGGATTACTGAGTACTGGTGAAGCAGAGCTGGATTACTGGGTACTGGTGTACAGAGCTGGATTAGTGATAACTGGTGAAGCAGAGTTGGATTACTGAGTAGTGGATTAGTGATTACTGATGAAGCAGAGATGGATTACTGAGTACTGGTGAAGCAGAGCTGGATTAGTGAGAACTGATGAAGCAGAGCTGGATTACTGATTACTGGTGAAGCAGAGCTGGATTACTGATTACTGATGAAGCAGAGCTGGATTACTGAGTACTGGAGAAGCAGAGCTGGATTAGTGATAACTGGTGAAGCGGAGTTGGATTGCTGAGTACTGGTGAAGCAGAGCTCGATTAGTGATGATTGGTGAAGCAGAGTTGGATTACTGATGACTGGTGAAGCGGAGTTGGATTACTGAGTACTGGTGAAGCAGAGCTGGATTACTGATTATTACTGGTGAAGCAGAGTTGGATTACTGATTACTGGTGAAGCAGAGTTGGATTACTGAGTACTGGTGAAGCAGAGTTGGATTACTGATTACTGGTGAAGCAGAGTTGGATTACTGATTACTGGTGAAGCAGAGCTGGATTAGTGATGACTGTTGAAGCAGAGCTGGATTAGTGATGACTGGTGAAGCAGAGTTGGATTACTGAGTACTGGTGAAGCAGAGCTGGATTACTGGTTACTGGTGAAGCAGAGCTGGATTAGTGATGACTGGTGAAGCAGGGTTGGATTACTGATTACTGGTGAAGCAGAGCTGGGTTAGTGATAACTGGTGAAGCAGAGTTGGATTACTGAGTACTGGTGAAGCAGAGCTGGGTTAGTGATGACTGGTGAAGCAGGGTTGGATTACTGCTTACTGGTGAAGCAGAGTTGGATTACTGAGTACTGGTGAAGCAGAGCTGGATTAGTGATAACTGGTGAAGCAGAGTTGGATTACTGAGTACTGGTGAAGCAGAGCTGGATTAGTGATAACTGGTGAAGCAGAGTTGGATTACTGAGTACTGGTGAAGCAGAGCTGGATTACTGATTACTGGTGAAGCAAAGCTGGATTAGTGATGACTGGTGAAGCAGAGCTGGATTAGTGATAACTGGGAAGCAGAGCTGGATTAGTGATAACTGGTGAAATAGAGTTGAATTACTGAGTACTGGTGAAGCAGAGTTGGATTACTGATTACTGGTGAAGCAGAGCTGGATTAGTGATAACTGGTGAAGCAGAGTTGGATTACTGAGTACTGGTGAAGCAGAGCTGGATTACTGATTACTGGTGAAGCAGAGCTGGATTAGTGATTACTGATGAAGTGAAGCTGGATTACTGACTTCTGGTGAAGCAGAGTTGGATAACTGATTACTGGTGAAGCCGAGTTGGATTACTGAGTACTGGTGAAGCAGACCTGGATTAGTGATTACTGATGAAGCAGAGCTGGATTACTGAGTACTGGTGAAGCAGAGCTGGATTAGTGATAACTGATGAAGCAGAGCTGGATTACTGATTACTGGTGAAACAGAGCTGGATTACTGATTACTGATGAAGCAGAGCTGGATTAATGATGACTGGTGAAGCAGAGCTGTGTTAGTGATGACTGGTGAAGCAGAGTTGGATTACTGAGTACTGGTGAAGCAGAGTTGGATTACTGATTACTGGTGAAGCAGAGTTGGATTACTGAGTACTGGTGAAGCAGAGCTGGATTAGTGATAACTGGTGAAGCAGAGTTGGATTACTGAGTACTGGTGAAGCAGAGCTGGATTAGTGATAACTGGTGAAGCAGAGTTGGATTACTGAGTACTGGTGAAGCAGAGTTGGATTACTGATTACTGGCGAAGCAGAGTTGGATTACTGAGTACTGGTGAAGCAGAGCTGGATTAGTGATAACTGGTGAAGCAGAGTTGGATTACTGAGTACTGGTGAAGCAGAGCTGGATTAGTGATAACTGGTGAAGCAGAATTGGATTACTGAGTACTGGTGAAGCAGAGCTGGATTAGTGATAAGTGGTGAAGCAGAGTTGGATTACTGAGTACTGGTGAAGCAGAGCTGGATTAGTGATAACTGGTGAAGCAGAGTTGGATTACTGAGTACTGATGAAGCAGAGTTGGATTACTGATTACTGGTGAAGCAGAGCTGGATTAGTGATAACTGGTGAAGCAGAGCTGGATTACTGAGTACTGGTGAAGCAGAGCTGGATTAGTGATAACTGGTGAAGCAGAGTTGGATTACTGATGACTGGTGAAGCGGAGTTGGATTACTGAGTACTGGTGAAGCAGAGTTGGATTACTGATTACTGGTGAAGCAAAACTGGATTAGTGATTACTGGTGAAGCAAAGCTGGATTAGTGATAACTGGTGAAGCAGAGCTGGATTACTGATTACTGGTGAAGCAAAGCTGGATTAGTGATAACTGGTGAAGCAGAGCTGGATTACTGAGTACTGGTGAAGCAGAGCTGGATTAGTGATAACTGGTGAAGCAGAGTTGGATTACTGATGACTGGTGAAGCGGAGTTGGATTACTGAGTACTGGTGAAGCAGAGTTGGATTACTGATTACTGGTGAAGCTGAGCTGGATTACTGATTACTGGTGAAGCAGAGCTGGATTGGTGATGACTGGTGAAGCAGAGTTGGATTACTGAGTACTGGTGAAGCAGAGCTGGATTAGTGATTATTACTGGTGAAGCAGAGCTGGATTAGTGATAACTGGTGAAGCAGAGTTGGATTAATGAGTACTGGTGAAGCAGAGTTGGATTACTGATTACTGGTGAAGCAGAGCTGGATTAGTGATGACTGGTGAAGCAGAGCTGGATTAGTGATGACTGGTGAAGCAGAGTTGGATTACTGAGTACTGGTGAAGCAGAGCTGGATTACTGGTTACTGGTGAAGCAGAGCTGGATTAGTGATGACTGGTGAAGCAGGGTTGGATTACTGATTACTGGTGAAGCAGAGCTGGAATGGTGATGACTGGTGAAGCAGAGTTGGATTACTGAGTACTGGTGAAGCAGAGCTGGATTAGTGATTACTGATGAAGCAGAGCTGGATTACTGAGTACTGGTGAAGCAGAGCTGGATTAGTGATAACTGATGAAGCAGAGCTGGATTACTGATTACTGGTGAAGCAGAGCTGGATTACTGATTACTGATGAAGCAGAGCTGGATTACTGAGTACTGGTGAAGCAGAGCTGGATTAGTGATAACTGGTGAAGCGGAGTTGTGAAGCAGAGTTGGATTACTGAGTACTGGTGAAGCAGAGTTGGATTACTGATTGCTGGTGAAGCAGAGTTGGATTACTGAGTACTGGTGAAGCAGAGCTGGATTAGTGATTACTGGTGAAGCAGAGTTGGATTACTGAGTACTGGTGAAGCAGAGCTGGATTAGTGATAACTGGTGAAGCAGAGTTGGATTACTGAGTACTGGTGAAGCAGAGTTGGATTACTGATTACTGGTGAAGCAGAGTTGGATTACTGAGTACTGGTGAAGCAGAGCTGGATTAGTGATAACTGGTGAAGCAGAGTTGGATTACTGAGTACTGGTGAAGCAGAGCTGGATTAGTCATAACTGGTGAAGCAGAATTGGATTACTGAGTACTGGTGAAGCAGAGCTGGATTAGTGATAAGTGGTGAAGCAGAGTTGGATTACTGAGTACTGGTGAAGCAGAGTTGGATTAGTGATAACTGGTGAAGCAGAGTTGGATTACTGAGTACTGGTGAAGCAGAGTTGGATTACTGATTACTGGTGAAGCAGAGCTGGATTAGTGATAACTGGTGAAGCAGAGCTGGATTGCTGAGTACTGGTGAAGCAGAGCTGGATTAGTGATAACTGGTGAAGCGGAGTTGGATTACTGAGTACTGGTGAAGCAGAGTTGGATTACTGATTACTGGTGAAGCAAAGCTGGATTAGTGATTACTGGTGAAGCAAAGCTGGATTAGTGATAAATGGTGAAGCAGAGCTGGATTACTGAGTACTGGTGAAGCAGAGCTGGATTACTGATAACTGGTGAAGCAGAGTTGGATTACTGATGACTGGTGAAGCGGAGTTGGATTACTGAGTACTGGTGAAGCAGAGCTGGATTGGTGATGACTGGTGAAGCAGAGTTGGATTACTGATTACTGGTAAAGCAGAGCTGGATTACTGATTACTGGTGAAGCAGAGCTGGATTACTGATTACTGGTGAAGCAGAGCTGGATTGGTGATGACTGGTGAAGCAGAGTTGGATTACTGAGTACTGGTGAAGCAGAGCTGGATTAGTGATTACTGATGAAGCGAAGCTGGATTACTGAGTACTGGTGAAGCAGAGTTGGATAACTGATTACTGGTGAAGCAGAGTTGGATTACTGAGTACTGGTGAAGCAGAGCTGGATTAGTGATTACTGATGAAGCAGAGCTGGATTACTGAGTACTGGTTAAGCAGAGCTGGATTAGTGATAACTGATGAAGCAGAGCTGGATTACTGATTACTTGTGAAGCAGAGCTGGATTACTGATTACTGATGAAGCAGAGCTGGATTACTGAGTACTGGTGAAGCAGAGCTGGATTAGTGATAACTGGTGAAGCGGAGTTGTGAAGCAGAGTTGGATTACTGAGTACTGGTGAAGCAGAGTTGGATTACTGATTGCTGGTGAAGCAGAGTTGGATTACTGAGTACTGGTGAAGCAGAGCTGGATTAGTGATAACTGGTGAAGCAGAGTTGGATTACTGAGTACTGGTGAAGCAGAGCTGGATTAGTGATAACTGGTGAAGCAGAGTTGGATTACTGAGTACTGGTGAAGCAGAGTTGGATTACTGATTACTGGTGAAGCAGAGTTGGATTACTGAGTACTGGTGAAGCAGAGCTGGATTAGTGATAACTGGTGAAGCAGAGTTGGATTACTGAGTACTGGTGAAGCAGAGCTGGATTAGTCATAACTGGTGAAGCAGAATTGGATTACTGAGTACTGGTGAAGCAGAGCTGGATTAGTGATAAGTGGTGAAGCAGAGTTGGATTACTGAGTACTGGTGAAGCAGAGTTGGATTAGTGATAACTGGTGAAGCAGAGTTGGATTACTGAGTACTGGTGAAGCAGAGTTGGATTACTGATTACTGGTGAAGCAGAGCTGGATTAGTGATAACTGGTGAAGCAGAGCTGGATTGCTGAGTACTGGTGAAGCAGAGCTGGATTAGTGATAACTGGTGAAGCGGAGTTGGATTACTGATTACTGGTGAAGCAGAGCTGGATTAGTGATAACTGGTGAAGCAGAGCTGGATTGCTGAGTACTGGTGAAGCAGAGCTGGATTAGTGATAACTGGTGAAGCGGAGTTGGATTACTGATTACTGGTGAAGCAAAGCTGGATTAGTGATTACTGGTGAAGCAAAGTTGGATTAGTGATAACTGGTGAAGCAGAGCTGGATTACTGAGTACTGGTGAAGCAGAGCTGGATTACTGATAACTGGTGAAGCAGAGTTGGATTACTGATGACTGGTGAAGCGGAGTTGGATTACTGAGTACTGGTGAAGCAGAGTTGGATTACTGATTACTGGTAAAGCAGAGCTGGATTACTGATTACTGGTGAAGCAGAGCTGGATTACTGATTACTGGTGAAGCAGAGCTGGATTGGTGATGACTGGTGAAGCAGAGTTGGATTACTGAGTACTGGTGAAGCAGAGCTGGATTAGTGATTACTGATGAAGCGAAACTGGATTACTGAGTACTGGTGAAGCAGAGTTGGATAACTGATTACTGGTGAAGCAGAGTTGGATTACTGAGTACTGGTGAAGCAGAGCTGGATTAGTGATTACTGATGAAGCAGAGCTGGATTACTGAGTACTGGTGAAGCAGAGCTGGATTAGTGATAACCGATGAAGCAGAGCTGGATTACTGATTACTGGTGAAGCAGAGCTGGATTACTGATTACTGATGAAGCAGAGCTGGATTACTGAGTACTGGTGAAGCAGAGCTGGATTAGTGATAACTGGTGAAGCGGAGTTGTGAAGCAGAGTTGGATTACTGAGTACTGGTGAAGCAGAGTTGGATTACTGATTGCTGGTGAAGCAGGGTTGGATTACTGAGTACTGGTGAAGCAGAGCTGGATTAGTGATAACTGGTGAAGCAGAGTTGGATTACTGAGTACTGGTGAAGCAGAGCTGGATTAGTGATAACTGGTGAAGCAGAGTTGGATTACTGAGTACTGGTGAAGCAGAGCTGGATTAGTCATAACTGGTGAAGCAGAATTGGATTACTGAGTACTGGTGAAGCAGAGCTGGATTAGTGATAAGTGGTGAAGCAGAGTTGGATTACTGAGTACTGGTGAAGCAGAGTTGGATTAGTGATAACTGGTGAAGCAGAGTTGGATTACTGAGTACTGGTGAAGCAGAGTTGGATTACTGGTGAAGCAGAGCTGGATTAGTGATAACTGGTGAAGCAGAGCTGGATTGCTGAGTACTGGTGAAGCAGAGCTGGATTAGTGATAACTGGTGAAGCGGAGTTGGATTACTGAGTACTGGTGAAGCAGAGTTGGATTACTGATTACTGGTGAAGCAAAGCTGGATTAGTGATAACTGGTGAAGCAGAGCTGGATTACTGAGTACTGGTGAAGCAGAGCTGGATTACTGATAACTGGTGAAGCAGAGTTGGATTACTGATGACTGGTGAAGCGGAGTTGGATTACTGAGTACTGGTGAAGCAGAGTTGGATTACTGATTACTGGTAAAGCAGAGCTGGATTACTGATTACTGGTGAAGCAGAGCTGGATTACTGATTACTGGTGAAGCAGAGCTGGATTGGTGATGACTGGTGAAGCAGAGTTGGATTACTGAGTACTGGTGAAGCAGAGCTGGATTAGTTATTACTGATGAAGCGAAGCTGGATTACTGAGTACTGGTGAAGCAGAGTTGGATAACTGATTACTGGTGAAGCAGAGTTGTATTACTGAGTACTGGTGAAGCAGAGCTGGATTAGTGATTACTGATGAAGCAGAGCTGGATTACTGAGTACTGGTGAAGCAGAGCTGGATTAGTGAGTACTGGTGAAGCAGAGCTGGATTAGTCATAACTGGTGAAGTAGAATTGGATTACTGAGTACTGGTGAAGCAGAGCTGGATTAGTGATAAGTGGTGAAGCAGAGTTGGATTACTGAGTACTGGTGAAGCAGAGCTGGATTAGTGATAACTGGTGAAGCAGATTTGGATTACTGAGTACTGGTGAAGCAGAGTTGGATTACTGATGACTGGTGAAGCGGAGTTGGATTACTGAGTACTGGTGAAGCAGAGTTGGATTACTGATTACTGGTGAAGCAGAGCTGGATTACTGATTACTGGTGAAGCAGAGCTGGATTGGTGATGACTGGTGAAGCAGAGCTGGATTAGTGATTACTGATGAAGCGAAGCTGGATTACTGAGTACTGGTGAAGCAGAGTTGGATAACTGATTACTGGTGAAGCAGAGTTGGATTACTGAGTACTGGTGAAGCAGAGCTGGATTAGTGATTACTGATGAAGCAGAGCTGGATTACTGAGTACTGGTGAAGCAGAGCTGGATTAGTGAGTACTGGTGAAGCAGAGCTGGATTAGTCATAACTGGTGAAGCAGAATTGGATTACTGAGTACTGGTGAAGCAGAGCTGGATTAGTGATAAGTGGTGAAGCAGAGTTGGATTACTGAGTACTGGTGAAGCAGAGCTGGATTAGTGATAACTGGTGAAGCAGAGTTGGATTACTAAGTACTGGTGAAGCAGAGTTGGATTACTGATTACTGGTGAAGCAGAGCTGGATTAGTGATAACTGGTGAAGCAGAGCTGGATTGCTGAGTACTGGTGAAGCAGAGCTGGATTATTGATAACTGGTGAAGCGGAGTTGGATTACTGAGTACTGGTGAAGCAGAGTTGGATTACTGAGTACTGGTGAAGCAGAGTTGGATTAGTCATAACTGGTGAAGCAGAATTGGATTACTGAGTACTGGTGAAGCAGAGCTGGATTAGTGATAAGTGGTGAAGCAGAGTTGGATTACTGAGTACTGGTGAAGCAGAGCTGGATTAGTGATAACTGGTGAAGCAGAGTTGGATTACTGAGTACTGGTGAAGCAGAGTTGGATTACTGATTACTGGTGAAGCAGAGCTGGATTAGTGATAACTGGTGAAGCAGAGCTGGATTGCTGAGTACTGGTGAAGCAGAGCTGGATTAGTGATAACTGGTGAAGCGGAGTTGGATTACTGAGTACTGGTGAAGCAGAGTTGGATTACTGATTACTGGTGAAGCAAAGCTGGATTAGTGATTACTGGTGAAGCAAAGCTGGATTAGTGATAACTGGTGAAGCAGAGCTGGATTACTGATTACTGGTGAAGCAAAGCTGGATCAGTGATAACTGGTGAAGCAGAGCTGGATTACTGAGTACTGGTGAAGCAGAGCTGGATTAGTGATAACTGGTGAAGCAGAGTTGGATTACTGATGACTGGTGAAGCGGAGTTGGATTACTGAGTACTGGTGAAGCAGAGTTGGATTACTGATTACTGGTGAAGCAGAGCTGGATTACTGATTACTGGTGAAGCAGAGCTGGATTGGTGATGACTGGTGAAGCAGAGTTGGATTACTGAGTACTGGTGAAGCAGAGCTGGATTTGTGATTACTGATGAAGCGAAGCTGGATTACTGAGTACTGGTGAAGCAGAGTTGGATAACTGATTACTGGTGAAGCAGAGCTGGATTAATGAGTACTGGTGAAGCAGAGCTAGATTAGTGATTACTGATGAAGCAGAGCTGGATTACTGAGTACTGGTGAAGCAGAGCTGGATTAGTGATAACTGGTGAAGTGGAGTTGGATTGCTGAGTACTGGTGAAGCAGAGCTGGATTAGTGATGATTGGTGAAGTAGAGTTGGATTACTGATGACTGGTGAAGCGGAGTTGGATTACTGATTATTACTGGTGAAGCAGAGCTGGATTAGTGATAACTGGTTAAGCAAAGTTGGATTAATGAGTTCTGGTGAAGCAGAGCTGGATTACTGGTTACTGGTGAAGCAGAGCTGGATTAGTGATGACTGGTGAAGCAGGGTTGGATTACTGATTACTGGTGAAGCAGAGCTGGATTGGTGATGACTGGTGAAGCAGAGCTGGATTACTGAGTACTTGTGAAGCAGAGCTGGATTAGTGATTACTGATGAAGCAGAGCTGGATTACTGAGTACTGGTGAAGCAGAGCTGGATTAGTGATAACTGATGAAGCAGAGCTGGATTACTGATTACTGGGGAAGCAGAGCTGGATTACTGATGAAGCAGAGCTGGATTACTGAGTACTGGTGAAGCAGAGCTGGATTAGTGATGACTGGTGAAGCAGAGTTGGATTACTGAGTACTGGTGAAGCAGAGTTGGATTACTGATTACTGGTGAAGCAGAGTTGGATTACTGAGTACTGGTGGAGCAGAGCTGGATTAGTGATAACTGGTGAAGCAGAGTTGGATTACTGAGTACTGGTGAAGCAGAGCTGGATTACTGATTACTGGTGAAGCAGAGTTGGATTACTGACTACTGGTGAAGCAGTGCTGGATTACTGATTACTGGTGAAGCAAAGCTGGATTAGTGATAACTGGTGAAGCAGAGTTGGATTACTGAGTACTGGTGAAGCAGAGCTGGATTAGTGATAACTGGTGAAGCAGTGTTGGATTACTGAGTACTGGTGAAGCAGAGTTGGATTACTGATTACTGGTGAAGCAGAGCTGGATTAGTGATAACTGGTGAAGCAGAGTTGGATTACTGAGTACTGGTGAAGCAGAGTTGGATTACTGAGTACTGGTGAAGCAGAGTTGGATTACTGAATACTGGTGAAGCAGAGTTGGATTACTGATTACTGGTGAAGCAGAGTTGGATTGCTGAGTACTGGTGAAGCAGAGCTGGATTAGTGATGGCTGGTGAAGCAGAGATGGATTAGTGATGGCTGGTGAAGCAGAGATGGATTACTGATTACTGGTGAAGCAGAGCTGGATTAGTGATAACTGGTGAAGCAGAGTTGGATTACTGAGTACTGGTGAAGCAGAGTTGGATTACTGAGTACTGGTGAAGCAGAGTTGGATTACTGAATACTGGTGAAGCAGAGTTGGATTACTGATTACTGGTGAAGCAGAGTTGGATTGCTGAGTACTGGTGAAGCAGAGCTGGATTAGTGATGGCTGGTGAAGCAGAGATGGATTAGTGATGGCTGGTGAAGCAGAGATGGATTACTGATTACTGGTGAAGCAGAGCTGGATTAGTGATAACTGTTGAAGCAGAGTTGGATTACTGAGTACTGGTGAAGCAGAGTTGGATTACTGAGTACTGGTGAAGCAGAGCTGGATTACTGAGTACTGGTGAAGCAGAGTTGGATTACTGAGTACTGGTGAAGCAGAGCTGGATTAGTGATAACTAGTGTTGAGCGATACCTTCCGATATCGGAAAGTATCGGTATCGGATAGGATCGGCCGATATTCAAAAAATATCGGATATCGCCGATACCGATACCCGATCCCAATGCAAGTCATTGGGACCAAAATATCGGAATTAAAATAAACCCTTTCTTGCCTTGTAGGTTCATTCTACATGAAGGAAAACAACTAAGAATAATGCCGGATGTATTTGGGGAGGTGGCGGAGACATTAAAGTCATAGAGGTTTATCCCAATCAAATAGAATAGCATGTTTTTGTTTTTTTTTTAAGACGTTCGGAGTGACAAAGATATTGACTATGTACATTTTTTTTAAATTTTGTCAGATATTGATGTTTCACTATTCCACGCCCTTCCCCTTCTTTTTTTTCTTTTTTTTTTTTCTTTTCCCACACTTTCATCTTCATCATCATCACCATCTTTGACATCAACTTCTTCTTCACCTTATTCATCTTCTTCTTCATCCTTTACCTTTTTTTTTTTTTTTTTTATTACATTCTTCATATTCATTTTATTCAACTATTATTATTCTTCCTATTCTACATATTCTTTTTATTCCACTGTTATTATTCTTCCTATTCTACTTCTTCATCATATTCTCATTTGTGACAGGCATTCCCGTAGTTGTTATCTATAAAAGTTGGAAGATTACACCTTCCGTTCTGCCAGTCACAAAAGTTACATTTGTCCGCGTTCAGTTTGGCCTGCAGCATCAGGCTTTATCCAGGGGCACCACGAGGAGGAACGGACTCACCCCCATACACTGCTTAGTCTTCTTCTGCATATAATTTAGATAATATCTTTTGCTCTGATATTAAGTCTTATGCTTAATGTTCTTCTGCTCTTTGTTATGCAGCATCTTGTTCTTCTGCTTCTCGGTCTTCCATGTCGTCGTCTCCAGGGTTGTCGTCTCCAGTGTCGTCATCTCCGCCGTCGTCGTCTCAGCCGTCGTCGTCTCCGCCGTCGTCGTCTCCGCCGTCGTCGTCTCCGCCGTCGTCGTCGTCGTCATCGGGGTGGTCTTCCGGGTCGTCGTCGTCATCGGGGTGGTCTTCCGGGTCGTCGACTTTAGGGTCTTCAACTTGGAAATGTAGCAGAAGGTACAAGAAGGCTGAGAAAATGCCAAGAACCAGCTGATGGAACTGGAACTCGGATGGCTACCCGAAGGTTCAAGAGCCTATGGAACTACCGAGGACCAGCTGACGTTACTGGAACCCGGTTACTAAGCAGGAGGTACCCGTGCTAAAAAGCACTACCAAGGACCGCCTGACGTTGGCGGAACTCGGATACCCAGAAGGAGGCACCTAAGCCAAAGGCTCTGCCCGGAACCAGCTGACGGTACTGGAACCAGGATGGGGAGCAGAAGGTACAAGAGCAAAAGACACTGCCGAGAACCAGCTGACGGTACTGGAACCCGGATGGGTAGCCGAAGGTCCAAGAGCCAATGGAACTACCGAGGACCAGCTGACGTTACTGGAACCCGGTTACTAAGCAGGAGGTACCCGTGCCCGAAAGCACTACCAAGGACCACCTGACGTTGGTGGAACTTGGATACCCAGAAGGAGGCACCTAAGCCAAAGGCTCTGCCCGGAACCAGCTGATGTTACTGGAACCAGGATGGGGAGCAGAAGGTACAAGAGCAAAAGACACTGCCGAGAACCAGCTGACGGTGCTGGAACCAGGTGGTGGACCTGAAGGCCCACAGGAGAGGAGAGAACAGCTAGGCCGCGAGGCAGCCGCAGTTACCGAACCCCAACAGTCCTACAGGGGGAGCTGGGCCTACTGGCACTACAGAACCAGCCTTGACTACCAGTTCACGCAGCCCACATAGGAAGCTCCTAAACTGGAGGCACCCTGGAGTTGGCTAACCCGACAGCACCACGACGGGGCAAGCATAGGCGTCTCAGTGAGCTTGACACAACCCGGAAACAGCTGACGGTGCTGAAACCAGGCTTGGCACGAGGGAGTACCTGTGTCAAAAACACTGCCGAGAACCAGCTGGCGTTGCTGGAACCCAGATGCGTTGCCCCAGTGTGCAAGAGCCAATGGCACGACCGAGGACCAGCTGGCGGTGCTGGAACCCGGTTACTAAGCTGTAGGTGCCCGCGCTTAAAAGCACTACCAAGGACCGCCTGACGTTGGCGGAACTCGGATACCCAGGAGGAGGCACCTAAGCCAAAGGCTCGGCCTGGAACCAGCTGACGGTGCTGGAACCAGGTGGTGGACCCGAAGGTCCACAGGAGAGGAGAGAACAGCTAGGCCGCGAGGCAGCCGCAGTTACCGAACCCCAACAGTCCTACAGGGGGAGCTGGGCCTACTGGCACTACAGAACCAGCCTTGACTACCAGTTCACGCAGCCCACATAGGAAGCTCCAAAACTGGAGGCACCCTGGAGTTGGCTAACCCGACCGCAACACGACGGGGCAAGCATAGGCGTCTCAGTGAGCTTGACACAACCCGGAAACAGCTGACGGTGCTGAAACCAGGCTTGGCACGAGGGAGTACCTGTGACAAGAACACTGCCGAGAACCAGCTGGCGGTGCTGGAACCCAGATGCGTTGCCCCAGTGTGCAAGAGCCAATGGCACCGAGGACCAGCTGGGGGTGCTGGAACCCGGTTACTAAGCTGTAGGTGCCCGCGCTTAAAAGCACTACCAAGGACCGCCTGGCATTGGCGGAACTCGGATACCCAGGAGGAGGCACCTAAGCCAAAGGCTCGGCCTGGAACCAGCTGACGGTGCTGGAACCAGGTGGTGGACCCGAAGGTCCACAGGAGAGGAGAGAACAGCTAGGCCGCGAGGCAGCCGCAGTTACCGAACCCCAACAGTCCTACAGGGGGAGCTGGGCCTACTGGCACTACAGAACCAGCCTTGACTACCAGTTCACGCAGCCCACATAGGAAGCTCCTAAACTGGAGGCACCCTGGAGTTGGCTAACCCGACAGCACCACGACGGGGCAAGCATAGGCGTCTCAGTGAGCTTGACACAACCCGGAAACAGCTGACGGTGCTGAAACCAGGCTTGGCACGAGGGAGTACCTGTGACAAGAACACTGCCGAGAACCAGCTGGCGGTGCTGGAACCCAGATGCGTTGCCCCAGTGTGCAAGAGCCAATGGCACCGAGGACCAGCTGGCGGTGCTGGAACCCGGTTACTAAGCTGTAGGTGCCCGCGCTTAAAAGCACTACCAAGGACCGCCTGGCGTTGGCGGAACTCGGATACCCAGGAGGAGGCACCTAAGCCAAAGGCTCGGCCTGGAACCAGCTGACGGTGCTGGAACCAGGTGGTGGACCCGAAGGTCCACAGGAGAGGAGAGAACAGCTAGGCCGCGAGGCAGCCGCAGTTACCGAACCCCAACAGTCCTACAGGGGGAGCTGGGCCTACTGGCACTACAGAACCAGCCTTGACTACCAGTTCACGCAGCCCACATAGGAAGCTCCTAAACTGGAGGCACCCTGGAGTTGGCTAACCCGACAGCACCACGACGGGGCAAGCATAGGCGTCTCAGTGAGCTTGACACAACCCGGAAACAGCTGACGGTGCTGAAACCAGGCTTGGCACGAGGGAGTACCTGTGTCAAAAACACTGCCGAGAACCAGCTGGCGTTGCTGGAACCCAGATGCGTTGCCCCAGTGTGCAAGAGCCAATGGCACGACCGAGGACCAGCTGGCGGTGCTGGAACCCGGTTACTAAGCTGTAGGTGCCCGCGCTTAAAAGCACTACCAAGTACCGCCTGACGTTGGCGGAACTCGGATACCCAGGAGGAGGCACCTAAGCCAAAGGCTCGGCCTGGAACCAGCTGACGGTGCTGGAACCAGGTGGTGGACCCGAAGGTCCACAGGAGAGGAGAGAACAGCTAGGCCGCGAGGCAGCCGCAGTTACCGAACCCCAACAGTCCTACAGGGGGAGCTGGGCCTACTGGCACTACAGAACCTGTTGTGAGTTCTGTTTTTGGGCTCCCTCTGGTGGTTACTGATGGTACTGGGTGACTTGTCTTTCCTGGGTCTCTGGGTTCCACCTGTTCCATCAGGATATGGGAGTTTCCTATTTAACCTGGCTTTGCTGGCATTTCCTCGCCGGTTATCAATGTATCCAGTGTGTCTTGTTACCTCTGCTCCCTGCTCCTAGAACCTTCTGGTCAAGCTAAGTTTGGATTTTCCTGTTTTGGTGTTTTGCTTTATTTGGTTTTTTAGTCCAGCCTGCAGATATGTGATTCTTTGCTGCTGGTTGCTCTAGTGGGCTGAAATTGCTCCTCATGTACCATGAGTTGGCACATGAGTTCAAGTAATTTCAGGATGGTTTATTGAAGGGTTTTTCGCTGATTGCGCAGTTCACTTTTGTATCCTCTGCTATCTAGCTTTAGCGGGCCTCATTTTGCTGAAACTGTTTTCATACTGCGTATGTGCTTTCCTCTCATTTCACCGTCATTATATGTGGGGGGCTGCTATTTCTGTGGGGTATTTCTCTGGAGGCAAGAGAGGTTTGTGTTTCTTCTAATAGGGGAAGTTAGATCTTCGGCTGGAGCGAGACGTCTAGGATCATCGTAGGCACGTTCCCCGGCTACTTTTATTTGTGTGTTAGGTTCAGGGTCGCGGTCAGCTCAGCTTCCATCGCCCTAGAGCTTGTTTGTATCTGTGCTTGTCCTTTAGTGATCCCCTGCCATTGGGATCATGACAGTATAACCGGCCCACAAAGTGTTAATTGTAGTGGCTGAAGTAGGAGGATAAGTAGTCTGAGGAAGTTTTTTTTTTTTTTTTTCTCTTTCCCTCAGAGTTTGCTGCCTAGCCTTATTGCAGCCTGGCTACTTCCTCCTCCTCTTAATCTTTGAATGGCTCTGATCCCAGCTGTTTATCATGGACGTCCAGAGTTTGGCTTCCAGCCTGAATAATCTTGCCGCTAAGGTTCAAAATATACAGGATTTTGTTGTACATGCTCCTATGTCTGAACCTAGAATTCCTGTCCCAGAGTTTTTTTCTGGAGATAGATCTCGTTTTCTGAATTTTAGGAACAATTGCAAGTTGTTTCTTTCTTTGAAATCTCGCTCCTCTGGAGACCCTGCTCAGCAAGTCAAGATTATTATATCTTTCCTGCGGGGTGACCCTCAGGATTGGGCATTTGCATTGGCACCAGGGGACCCTGCGTTGCTTAATGCGGATGCGTTTTTTCTGGCATTGGGTTTGCTCTATGAGGAACCTAACCAAGAGATTCAGGCTGAAAAAGCTTTGTTGGCCCTCTCTCAGGGGCAAGATGAAGCAGAAATTTATTGTCAAAAATTTCGGAAGTGGTCGGTGCTTACTCAGTGGAATGAGTGCGCCCTGGCTGCAAAGTTCAGAGATGGCCTTTCTGAGGCCATTAAAGATGTTATGGTGGGGTTCCCTGCGCCTACTGGTCTGAATGAGTCTATGACTATGGCTATTCAGATTGATCGGCGTTTATGGGAGCGCAAACCAGTGCATCATTTGGCGGTGTCGTCTGAACCGTCACCTGAGATAATGCAATGTGATAGAATTCAGTCCAGAAGTGAACGGCAAAATTATAGGCGGAAAAAAAGGTTGTGCTTTTATTGTGGTGATTCAGCTCATGTTATATCAGCATGCTCTAAACGCACAAAAAAGGTTGATAAGTCTGTTGCCATTAGTACTTTACAGTCTAAGTTCATTCTGTCTGTGACTCTGATTTGTTCATTATCATCCATTTCCGTCGATGCCTATGTGGATTCAGGCGCTGCCCTGAGTCTTATGGATTGGTCATTTGCCAATCGCTGTGGGTTTAGTCTGGAGCCTCTGGAAGTCCCTATTCCTTTGAAGGGAATTGACTCTACACCTTTGGCTATGAATAAACCTCAGTACTGGACACAAGTGACCATGCGTATGACTCCTGTTCATCAGGAGGTGATTCGCTTCCTGGTACTGTATAATTTGCATGATGTCCTAGTGCTTGGTCTGCCATGGTTACAAACTCATAATCCAGTCCTTGACTGGAAATCGATGTCTGTGTTAAGCTGGGGTTGTCAGTGGGGTCATGATGATGCACCTCCGATTTCTATCGCTTCATCTACTCCTTCTGAGATTCCTGTGTTTTTGTCTGACTATCGGGATGTTTTTGAGGAGCCTAAGCTCAGTTCGCTTCCTCCTCACAGGGATTGCGATTGTGCTATATATTTAATTCCAGGCAGTAAATTTCCTAAAGGTCGTTTGTTCAATCTGTCAGTGCCAGAGCATACTGCTATGCGGGATTATGTTAAGGAGTCCTTGGAAAAGGGACATATCCGTCCATCTTTGTCCCCTTTGGGAGCAGGTTTTTTTTTCGTGGCCAAAAAAGATGGTTCCTTGAGGCCTTGTATAGATTATCGTCTTTTGAATAAGATTACCGTAAAATATCAGTATCCTTTGCCATTGTTGACTGATTTGTTTGCTCGCATTAAGGGGGCGAAATGGTTCACTAAGATTGATCTTCGGGGTGCATATAATCTTATACGAATAAAGCAAGGTGATGAGTGGAAAACCGCATTTAATACGCCTGAGGGCCATTTTGAGTATTTGGTAATGCCTTTCGGACTTTCTAATGCTCCTTCAGTCTTCCAGTCCTTTATGCACGATATTTTCCGTGAATATCTGGATAAATTTATGATTGTGTATTTGGATGATATTTTGGTTTTTTTCTGATGACTGGGAGTCTCATGTTCAGCAGGTCAGGAAGGTGTTTCAGGTCCTGCGGGCCAATTCCTTGTTTGTAAAAGGCTCAAAGTGTCTCTTTGGAGTCCAGAAGATTTCTTTCTTGGGGTATATTTTTTCCCCTTCTACTATTGAGATGGATCCCGTCAAGGTTCAGGCTATTTGTGACTGGACGCAGCCTACATCTCTTAAGAGTCTGCAGAAGTTCTTGGGCTTTGCTAATTTCTATCGTCGTTTTATAACTAATTTTTCTAGTGTTGTTAAGCCTTTGACGGATTTGACTAAGAAGGGTGCTGATGTTGCTAATTGGTCTCCTGCGGCTGTGGAGGCCTTTCAGGAACTTAAGCGCCGGTTTTCTTCTGCTCCTGTGTTACGTCAGCCAGATGTTTCGCTCCCTTTTCAGGTTGAGGTTGATGCTTCCGAGATTGGAGCGGGGGCGGTTTTGTCACAGAGAAGCTCCGATGGCTCAGTGATGAAGCCATGCGCGTTTTTTTCTAGAAAGTTTTCGCCGGCTGAGCGGAATTATGATGTTGGTAATCGGGAACTTTTGGCCATGAAGTGGGCATTTGAGGAGTGGCGTCATTGGCTAGAGGGTGCTAGACATCGTGTGGTGGTCTTGACTGATCACAAAAATTTGATTTACCTTGAGTCTGCCAGGCGTCTGAATCCTAGACAGGCTCGTTGGTCACTGTTTTTCTCTCGTTTCAATTTTGTGGTTTCATACCTGCCAGGTTCAAAGAATGTGAAGGCGGATGCTCTTTCTAGGAGTTTTGTGCCTGACTCCCTTGGAAATTCTGAGCCCTCTGGTATCCTTAGGGATGGGGTGATTTTGTCTGCTGTCTCCCCAGACTTGCGACGTGCTTTGCAGGAGTTTCAGGCGGGTAAACCTGATCGTTGTCCGCCTGAGAGACTGTTTGTTCCGGATAATTGGATCAGTAGAGTCATCTCCGAGGTCCATTCTTCTGCGTTGGCAGGTCATCCTGGAATATTTGGTACTAGAGACTTGGTGGCCAGGTCTTTTTGGTGGCCTTCCTTGTCGAGGGATGTGCGTTCTTTTGTGCAGTCTTGTGAGGTTTGTGCTCGGGCTAAGCCTTGCTGTTCTCGGGCCAGTGGATTGTTGTCACCTTTGCCTATCCCGAAGAGGCCTTGGACGCACATTTCCATGGACTTTATTTCGGATCTCCCTGTCTCTCAAAAAATGTCCGTCATCTGGGTTGTGTGTGATCGCTTTTCTAAAATGGTTCATCTGGTACCCTTGCCTAAGTTACCTTCCTCCTCTGAGTTGGTCCCTCTGTTTTTTCAGAATGTGGTTCGTTTGCATGGGATTCCTGAGAACATCGTTTCTGACAGGGGATCCCAGTTTGTGTCTAGATTTTGGCGGACGTTCTGTGCTAAGATGGGCATTGATTTGTCCTTTTCGTCTGCATTCCATCCTCAGACGAATGGCCAGACTGAACGAACTAATCAGACCTTGGAAACTTATTTAAGGTGTTTTGTTTCTGCTGATCAGGATGACTGGGTTACCTTTTTGCCGCTGGCCGAGTTTGCCCTTAATAATCGGGCTAGTTCTGCTACCTTGGTTTCTCCTTTCTTTTGTAATTCGGGGTTTCATCCTCGTTTTTCCTCTGGTCAGGTGGAACCTTCTGATTGTCCTGGAGTGGACATGGTGGTGGATAGGTTGCATCGGATTTGGAGTCATGTGGTGGACAATTTGAAGTTGTTCCAGGAGAAGGCTCAGCAGTTTGCTAATCGCCGTCGCCGCGTGGGTCCTCGACTTCTTGTTGGGGACTTGGTGTGGTTGTCTTCTCGTTTTGTTCCTATGAAGGTCTCTTCTCCTAAGTTCAAGCCTCGGTTCATCGGTCCCTATAGGATCTTGGAAATTCTTAACCCTGTGTCGTTTCGTTTGGATCTCCCGGCATCGTTTGCTATTCATAATGTGTTCCATCGGTCGTTGTTGCGGAAGTATGAGGTACCTGTTGTTCCTTCGCTTGAGCCTCCTGCTCCAGTGCTGGTGGAGGGAGAATTGGAGTATGTTGTGGAGAAGATCTTGGATTCTCGTGTTTCCAGACGGAAACTCCAGTATTTGGTCAAGTGGAAGGGTTATGGTCAGGAGGATAATTCTTGGGTGGTTGCCTCGGATGTTCATGCTGATGATTTGGTTCGCGCTTTTCATAGGGCTCATCCTGGTCGCCCTGGTGGTTCTCGTGAGGGTTCGGTGACCCCTCCTCAAGGGGGGGGTACTGTTGTGAGTTCTGTTTTTGGGCTCCCTCTGGTGGTTACTGATGGTACTGGGTGACTTGTCTTTCCTGGGTCTCTGGGTTCCACCTGTTCCATCAGGATATGGGAGTTTCCTATTTAACCTGGCTTTGCTGGCATTTCCTCGCCGGTTATCAATGTATCCAGTGTGTCTTGTTACCTCTGCTCCCTGCTCCTAGAACCTTCTGGTCAAGCTAAGTTTGGATTTTCCTGTTTTGGTGTTTTGCTTTATTTGGTTTTTTAGTCCAGCCTGCAGATATGTGATTCTTTGCTGCTGGTTGCTCTAGTGGGCTGAAATTGCTCCTCATGTACCATGAGTTGGCACATGAGTTCAAGTAATTTCAGGATGGTTTATTGAAGGGTTTTTCGCTGACCGCGCAGTTCACTTTTGTATCCTCTGCTATCTAGCTTTAGCGGGCCTCATTTTGCTGAAACTGTTTTCATACTGCGTATGTGCTTTCCTCTCATTTCACCGTCATTATATGTGGGGGGCTGCTATTTCTGTGGGGTATTTCTCTGGAGGCAAGAGAGGTCTGTGTTTCTTCTAATAGGGGAAGTTAGATCTTCGGCTGGAGTGAGACGTCTAGGATCATCGTAGGCACGTTCCCCGGCTACTTTTATTTGTGTGTTAGGTTCAGGGTCGCGGTCAGCTCAGGTTCCATCGCCCTAGAGCTTGTTTGTATCTGTGCTTGTCCTTTAGTGATCCCCTGCCATTGGGATCATGACAAGAACCAGCCTTGACTACCAGTTCACGCAGCCCACATAGGAAGCTCCTAAACTGGAGGCACCCTGGAGTTGGCTAACCCGACAGCACCACGACGGGGCAAGCATAGGCGTCTCAGTGAGCTTGACACAACCCGGAAACAGCTGACGGTGCTGAAACCAGGCTTGGCACAAGGGAGTACCTGTGTCAAAAACACTGCCGAGAACCAGCTGGCGTTGCTGGAACCCAGATGCGTTGCCCCAGTGTGCAAGAGCCAATGGCAAGACCGAGGACCAGCTGGCGGTGCTGGAACCCGGTTACTAAGCTGTAGGTGCCCGCGCTTAAAAGCACTACCAAGGACCGCCTGACGTTGGCGGAACTCGGATACCCAGGAGGAGGCACCTAAGCCAAAGGCTCGGCCCGGAACCAGCTGACGGTGCTGGAACCAGGTGGTGGACCCGAAGGTCCACAGGAGAGGAGAGAACAGCTAGGCCGCGAGGCAGCCGCAGTTACCGAACCCCAACAGTCCTACAGGGGGAGCTGGGCCTACTGGCACTACAGAACCAGCCTTGACTACCAGTTCACGCAGCCCACATAGGAAGCTCCTAAACTGGAGGCACCCTGGAGTTGGCTAACCCGACAGCACCACGACGGGGCAAGCATAGGCGTCTCAGTGAGCTTGACACAACCCGGAAACAGCTGACGGTGCTGAAACCAGGCTTGGCACGAGGGAGTACCTGTGTCAAAAACACTGCCGAGAACCAGCTGGCGTTGCTGGAACCCAGATGCGTTGCCCCAGTGTGCAAGAGCCAATGGCACGACCGAGGACCAGCTGGCGGTGCTGGAACCCGGTTACTAAGCTGTAGGTGCCCGCGCTTAAAAGCACTACCAAGGACCGCCTGACGTTGGCGGAACTCGGATACCCAGGAGGAGGCACCTAAGCCAAAGGCTCGGCCTGGAACCAGCTGACGGTGCTGGAACCAGGTGGTGGACCCGAAGGTCCACAGGAGAGGAGAGAACAGCTAGGCCGCGAGGCAGCCGCAGTTACCGAACCCCAACAGTCCTACAGGGGGAGCTGGGCCTACTGGCACTACAGAACCAGCCTTGACTACCAGTTCACACAGCCCACATAGGAAGCTCCAAAACTGGAGGCACCCTGGAGTTGGCTAACCCGACCGCAACACGACGGGGCAAGCATAGGCGTCTCAGTGAGCTTGACACAACCCGGAAACAGCTGACGGTGCTGAAACCAGGCTTGGCACGAGGGAGTACCTGTGACAAGAACACTGCCGAGAACCAGCTGGCGGTGCTGGAACCCAGATGCGTTGCCTATTAAAGATTGTTTTCCTAGAGCCCCAACTAGCGGTGCTGGAGCAAAGGGTAAGCAGGGGGAGCAGAGTGTAGGCCAAAGCCTGCACTGGAGGCAGCTTTGTGTCAGCGTTGCGTTTGCAGGACACTTTGCCGGCTACACAGTGTGGGAACAGCTGGCGTTGCTGAACCCCACTAACACAATGGCGGGTGTTTTTCTCTATGCAGCTAGCACTTGCGGGCAAAAACTTGCGATGTTAGAGCCCGTGTTGAAGCAGGAGGAGGAGGAGAGGAGCAGAGTGTAGGCCGAAGCCTAGTTGAACCAATTTCAAAGGAAACCTTTAACCCCCCCTCAGGTGTTACAAAGTACAAGAGACACACCTTGTGCAGTATTAATGCTGCACAAGTGAAAGGTTGCTCTATTAATTTGTCTACTTGCACACGCTGAATGAAAGACGTACACAATTTAGCCCATTCTACAGTCAAACTGTAGTGGATGCGTGACTTGGCTTTTTAAGGAGACGCAGCACAGGTGTCCCAAATAACGCCTTGGTGCTTGGCGCAGCTTCCTGAGCGTTGTTATTTGCTGTACAGGAGTCTGCGCTCTTGTGTTATCCCTTGGCAATGCCCTGTTAGAGCTGCCCGCCTTATGACCTCATTTCATGTTGGCCGGTGCGGTTAACGATGGCCATAAATCCCAGACCCACAGTGCCTTTTCATAAAGTCACACTGCGGTGCTGGGATTCGTGGCCTTGAGCAGTAAATATTTTGGCCGCTCACACACGTCCTTACACCTGCTTCAGACTGGGCGGCCTCTGCTGATCCCTTCTCGCATGCCGCGGCCATGAGGCTGCACAGTCTGAAGAAGGCGGAAGGAGATGAGTTAAGACAGGCGAAGATATGCACTGCTCGTGCCCATCAATCACACCCTCGCAGTCAAAATATATGAGACAACGAGGGGCGTTGTGTCGGGCAGGGCGGACGCACAGGCACAGCCAGCCAACCAATGATGTCAGAAGATGGGCAGCGCTAACAATGGGGGTGCTGCGTGTCATTAGAAAGGAAAGTCACACCTCAGGGACAGTGGAATGGTCTCTAATGATACACATTTTGTACGTGTTGAGTTCCACGTGGGCAAGGAGAAAAAGTCAGCCACCTTGTACAAATGCAGCAGTACTGCTGTACAAGGTGGCTGTTATACATAGAAACACCTGGGGGGGTGGGGCCAGGTTCCCTTTAACCCCTTTACCCCCAAGGGTGGTTTGCACGTTAATGACCAGGCCAATTTTTACAATTCTGACCACTGTCCCTTTATGAGGTTATAACTCCGAAACGCTTCAACGGATCCTGGTGATTCTGACATTGTTTTCTCGTGACATATTGTACTTCATGATAGTGGTAAAATTTCTTTGATAGTACCTGCGTTTATTTGTGAAAAAAACGGAAATTTGGCGAAAATTTTGAAAATTTCGCAATTTTCAAACTTTGAATTTTTATGCAATTAAATCACAGAGATATGTCACACAAAATACTTAATAAGTAACATTTCCCACATGTCTCCTTTACATCAGCATAATTTTGGAACCAATTTTTTTTTTTGTTAGGGAGTTATAAGGGTTAAAAGTTGACCAGCAATTTCTCATTTTTACAACACCATTTTTTTTTAGGGACCACGTCTCATTTGAAGTCATTTTGAGGGGTCTATATGATAGAAAATGCCCAAGTGTGACACCATTCTAAAAACTGCACCCCTCAAGGTGCTCAAAACCACATTCAAGAAGTTTATTAACCCTTCAGGTGTTTAATAGGAATTTTTGGAATGTTTAAATAAAAATGAACATTTAACTTTTTTACACAAAAAATTTACTTCAGCTCCAATTTGTTTTATTTTACCAAGGGTAACAGGAGAAATTGGACCCAAAAAGTTGTTGTCCAATTTGTCCTGAGTACGCTGATACCCCATATGTGGCAGTAAACCACTGTTTGGGCGCATGGGAGAGCTCGGAAGGGAAGGAGCGCTATTTGACTTTTCAATGCAAAATTGACAGGAATTGAGATGGGACGCCATGTTGCGTTTGGAGAGCCACTGATGTGCCTAAACATTGAAACCCCCCACAAGTGACACCATTTTGGAAAGTAGACCCCCTAAGGAACTTATCTGGATGTGTGGTGAGCACTTTGACCCACCAAGTGCTTCACAGAAGTTTATAATGCAGAACCGTAAAAATAAAAAATCATATTTTTTCACAAAAATTATATTTTTGCCCCCAATTTTTTATTTTTCCAAGGGTAAGAGAAGAAATTGGACCTCAAAAGTTGTTGTCCAATTTGTCCCGAGTACGCTGATACCCCATATGTGGCAGAAAACCACTGTTTGGGCGCATGGGAGAGCTCGGAAGGGAAGGAGCGCCGTTTGACTTTTCAATGCAAAATTGACAGGAATTGAGATGGGACGCCATGTTGCGTTTGGAGAGCCACTGATGTGCCTAAACATTGAAACCCCCCACAAGTGACACCATTTTGGAAAGTAGACCCCCTAAGGAACTTATCTGGATGTGTGGTGAGCACTTTGACCCACCAAGGGCTTCACAGAAGTTTATAATGCAGAGCCATAAAAATAAAACAAAATTTTTTTCCCACAAAAATTATTTTTTAGCCCCCAGTTTTGTATTTTCCCTAGGGTAACAGGAGAAATTGGACCCCAAATGTTCTTGTCCAATTTGTCCTGAGTACGTTGATACCCCATATGTGGGGGGGAACCACCGTTTGGGCGCATGGGAGGGTTCGGAAGGGAAGGAGCGCCATTTGGAATGCAGACTTAGATGGAATGGTCTGCAGGCGTCACATTGCGTTTGCAGAGCCCCTAATGTACCTAAACAGTAGAAACCCCCCACAAGTGACACCATTTTGGAAAGTAGACCCCCTAAGGAACTCATCTTGATGTGTTGTGAGAGCTTTGAACCCCCAAGTATTTCACTACAGTTTATAACGCAGAGCCATGCAAATAAAAAATATTTTTTTTTCCACAAAAATTATATTTTAGCCCCCAGTTTTGTATTTTTCCAAGGTTAGCAGGAGAAATTGGACCCTAAATGTTGTTGTCCAATTTGTCCTGAGTACGCTGATACCCGATATGTGGGGGGGAACCACCGTTTGGGCGCATGGGAGGGCTCGGAAGGGAAGGAGCATCATTTGGAATGCAGACTTAGATGGATTGGTCTGCAGGCGTCACATTGCGTTTGCAGAGCCCCTAATGTACCTAAACAGTAGAAACCCCCCACAAGTGACCCCATATTGGAAACTAGACCCCTCAATGAACTTATCTAGATGTGTTGTGAGAACTTTGAACCCCCAAGTGTTTCACTACAGTTTATAACGCAGAGCCGTGAAAATAAAAAATCTTTTTGTTTTCCCACAAAAATTATTTTTTAGCCCCCAGTTTTGTATTTTCCCAAGGGTAACAGGAGAAATTGGTCCACAAAAGTTGTTGTCCAATTTGTTCTGAGTACGCTGATACCCCATATGTTGGGGTAAACCCCTGTTTGGGCACACAGGAGAGCTCGGAAGGGAAGGAGCACTGTTTTACTTTTTCAACGCAGAATTGGCTGGAATTGAGATCGGACGCCATGTCGTGTTTGGAGAGCCCCTGATGTGCCGAAACAGTGGAAACCCCCCAATTATAACTGAAACCCTAATCTAAACACACCCCTAACCCTAATTCCAACGGTAACCCTAACCACACCTCTAACCCTGACACACTTTTGAGGAGTGGCGTCATTGGCTAGAGGGTGCTAGACATCGTGTGGTGGTCTTGACTGATCACAAAAATTTGATTTACCTTGAGTCTGCCAGGCGTCTGAATCCTAGACAGGCTCGTTGGTCACTGTTTTTCTCTCGTTTCAATTTTGTGGTTTCATACCTGCCAGGTTCAAAGAATGTGAAGGCGGATGCTCTTTCTAGGAGTTTTGTGCCTGACTCCCTTGGAAATTCTGAGCCCTCTGGTATCCTTAGGGATGGGGTGATTTTGTCTGCTGTCTCCCCAGACTTGCGACGTGCTTTGCAGGAGTTTCAGGCGGGTAAACCTGATCGTTGTCCGCCTGAGAGACTGTTTGTTCCGGATAATTGGATCAGTAGAGTCATCTCCGAGGTCCATTCTTCTGCGTTGGCAGGTCATCCTGGAATATTTGGTACTAGAGACTTGGTGGCCAGGTCTTTTTGGTGGCCTTCCTTGTCGAGGGATGTGCGTTCTTTTGTGCAGTCTTGTGAGGTTTGTGCTCGGGCTAAGCCTTGCTGTTCTCGGGCCAGTGGATTGTTGTCACCTTTGCCTATCCCGAAGAGGCCTTGGACGCACATTTCCATGGACTTTATTTCGGATCTCCCTGTCTCTCAAAAAATGTCCGTCATCTGGGTTGTGTGTGATCGCTTTTCTAAAATGGTTCATCTGGTACCCTTGCCTAAGTTACCTTCCTCCTCTGAGTTGGTCCCTCTGTTTTTTCAGAATGTGGTTCGTTTGCATGGGATTCCTGAGAACATCGTTTCTGACAGGGGATCCCAGTTTGTGTCTAGATTTTGGCGGACGTTCTGTGCTAAGATGGGCATTGATTTGTCCTTTTCGTCTGCATTCCATCCTCAGACGAATGGCCAGACTGAACGAACTAATCAGACCTTGGAAACTTATTTAAGGTGTTTTGTTTCTGCTGATCAGGATGACTGGGTTACCTTTTTGCCGCTGGCCGAGTTTGCCCTTAATAATCGGGCTAGTTCTGCTACCTTGGTTTCTCCTTTCTTTTGTAATTCGGGGTTTCATCCTCGTTTTTCCTCTGGTCAGGTGGAACCTTCTGATTGTCCTGGAGTGGACATGGTGGTGGATAGGTTGCATCGGATTTGGAGTCATGTGGTGGACAATTTGAAGTTGTTCCAGGAGAAGGCTCAGCAGTTTGCTAATCGCCGTCGCCGCGTGGGTCCTCGACTTCTTGTTGGGGACTTGGTGTGGTTGTCTTCTCGTTTTGTTCCTATGAAGGTCTCTTCTCCTAAGTTCAAGCCTCGGTTCATCGGTCCCTATAGGATCTTGGAAATTCTTAACCCTGTGTCGTTTCGTTTGGATCTCCCGGCATCGTTTGCTATTCATAATGTGTTCCATCGGTCGTTGTTGCGGAAGTATGAGGTACCTGTTGTTCCTTCGCTTGAGCCTCCTGCTCCAGTGCTGGTGGAGGGAGAATTGGAGTATGTTGTGGAGAAGATCTTGGATTCTCGTGTTTCCAGATGGAAACTCCAGTATTTGGTCAAGTGGAAGGGTTATGGTCAGGAGGATAATTCTTGGGTGGTTGCCTCGGATGTTCATGCTGATGATTTGGTTCGCGCTTTTCATAGGGCTCATCCTGGTCGCCCTGGTGGTTCTCGTGAGGGTTCGGTGACCCCTCCTCAAGGGGGGGGTACTGTTGTGAGTTCTGTTTTTGGGCTCCCTCTGGTGGTTACTGATGGTACTGGGTGACTTGTCTTTCCTGGGTCTCTGGGTTCCACCTGTTCCATCAGGATATGGGAGTTTCCTATTTAACCTGGCTTTGCTGGCATTTCCTCGCCGGTTATCAATGTATCCAGTGTGTCTTGTTACCTCTGCTCCCTGCTCCTAGAACCTTCTGGTCAAGCTAAGTTTGGATTTTCCTGTTTTGGTGTTTTGCTTTATTTGGTTTTTTAGTCCAGCCTGCAGATATGTGATTCTTTGCTGCTGGTTGCTCTAGTGGGCTGAAATTGCTCCTCATGTACCATGAGTTGGCACATGAGTTCAAGTAATTTCAGGATGGTTTATTGAAGGGTTTTTCGCTGACCGCGCAGTTCACTTTTGTATCGTCTGCTATCTAGCTTTAGCGGGCCTCATTTTGCTGAAACTGTTTTCATACTGCGTATGTGCTTTCCTCTCATTTCACCGTCATTATATGTGGGGGGCTGCTATTTCTGTGGGGTATTTCTCTGGAGGCAAGAGAGGTCTGTGTTTCTTCTAATAGGGGAAGTTAGATCTTCGGCTGGAGTGAGACGTCTAGGATCATCGTAGGCACGTTCCCCGGCTACTTTTATTTGTGTGTTAGGTTCAGGGTCGCGGTCAGCTCAGGTTCCATCGCCCTAGAGCTTGTTTGTATCTGTGCTTGTCCTTTAGTGATCCCCTGCCATTGGGATCATGACAAGAACCAGCCTTGACTACCAGTTCACGCAGCCCACATAGGAAGCTCCTAAACTGGAGGCACCCTGGAGTTGGCTAACCCGACAGCACCACGACGGGGCAAGCATAGGCGTCTCAGTGAGCTTGACACAACCCGGAAACAGCTGACGGTGCTGAAACCAGGCTTGGCACAAGGGAGTACCTGTGTCAAAAACACTGCCGAGAACCAGCTGGCGTTGCTGGAACCCAGATGCGTTGCCCCAGTGTGCAAGAGCCAATGGCAAGACCGAGGACCAGCTGGCGGTGCTGGAACCCGGTTACTAAGCTGTAGGTGCCCGCGCTTAAAAGCACTACCAAGGACCGCCTGACGTTGGCGGAACTCGGATACCCAGGAGGAGGCACCTAAGCCAAAGGCTCGGCCCGGAACCAGCTGACGGTGCTGGAACCAGGTGGTGGACCCGAAGGTCCACAGGAGAGGAGAGAACAGCTAGGCCGCGAGGCAGCCGCAGTTACCGAACCCCAACAGTCCTACAGGGGGAGCTGGGCCTACTGGCACTACAGAACCAGCCTTGACTACCAGTTCACGCAGCCCACATAGGAAGCTCCTAAACTGGAGGCACCCTGGAGTTGGCTAACCCGACAGCACCACGACGGGGCAAGCATAGGCGTCTCAGTGAGCTTGACACAACCCGGAAACAGCTGATGGTGCTGAAACCAGGCTTGGCACGAGGGAGTACCTGTGTCAAAAACACTGCCGAGAACCAGCTGGCGTTGCTGGAACCCAGATGCGTTGCCCCAGTGTGCAAGAGCCAATGGCACGACCGAGGACCAGCTGGCGGTGCTGGAACCCGGTTACTAAGCTGTAGGTGCCCGCGCTTAAAAGCACTACCAAGGACCGCCTGACGTTGGCGGAACTCGGATACCCAGGAGGAGGCACCTAAGCCAAAGGCTCGGCCTGGAACCAGCTGACGGTGCTGGAACCAGGTGGTGGACCCGAAGGTCCACAGGAGAGGAGAGAACAGCTAGGCCGCGAGGCAGCCGCAGTTACCGAACCCCAACAGTCCTACAGGGGGAGCTGGGCCTACTGGCACTACAGAACCAGCCTTGACTACCAGTTCACACAGCCCACATAGGAAGCTCCAAAACTGGAGGCACCCTGGAGTTGGCTAACCCGACCGCAACACGACGGGGCAAGCATAGGCGTCTCAGTGAGCTTGACACAACCCGGAAACAGCTGACGGTGCTGAAACC
Source organism: Ranitomeya imitator (assembly GCF_032444005.1). Lineage (NCBI taxonomy): Eukaryota > Metazoa > Chordata > Amphibia > Anura > Dendrobatidae > Ranitomeya > Ranitomeya imitator. The sequence goes on from NC_091291.1 coordinate 123,206,716, forward strand.
AGGCTTGGCACGAGGGAGTACCTGTGACAAGAACACTGCCGAGAACCAGCTGGCGGTGCTGGAACCCAGATGCGTTGCCTATTAAAGATTGTTTTCCTAGAGCCCCAACTAGCGGTGCTGGAGCAAAGGGTAAGCAGGGGGAGCAGAGTGTAGGCCAAAGCCTGCACTGGAGGCAGCTTTGTGTCAGCGTTGCGTTTGCAGGACACTTTGCCGGCTACACAGTGTGGGAACAGCTGGCGTTGCTGAACCCCACTAACACAATGGCGGGTGTTTTTCTCTATGCAGCTAGCACTTGCGGGCAAAAACTTGCGATGTTAGAGCCCGTGTTGAAGCAGGAGGAGGAGGAGAGGAGCAGAGTGTAGGCCGAAGCCTAGTTGAACCAATTTCAAAGGAAACCTTTAACCCCCCCTCAGGTGTTACAAAGTACAAGAGACACACCTTGTGCAGTATTAATGCTGCACAAGTGAAAGGTTGCTCTATTAATTTGTCTACTTGCACACGCTGAATGAAAGACGTACACAATTTAGCCCATTCTACAGTCAAACTGTAGTGGATGCGTGACTTGGCTTTTTAAGGAGACGCAGCACAGGTGTCCCAAATAACGCCTTGGTGCTTGGCGCAGCTTCCTGAGCGTTGTTATTTGCTGTACAGGAGTCTGCGCTCTTGTGTTATCCCTTGGCAATGCCCTGTTAGAGCTGCCCGCCTTATGACCTCATTTCATGTTGGCCGGTGCGGTTAACGATGGCCATAAATCCCAGACCCACAGTGCCTTTTCATAAAGTCACACTGCGGTGCTGGGATTCGTGGCCTTGAGCAGTAAATATTTTGGCCGCTCACACACGTCCTTACACCTGCTTCAGACTGGGCGGCCTCTGCTGATCCCTTCTCGCATGCCGCGGCCATGAGGCTGCACAGTCTGAAGAAGGCGGAAGGAGATGAGTTAAGACAGGCGAAGATATGCACTGCTCGTGCCCATCAATCACACCCTCGCAGTCAAAATATATGAGACAACGAGGGGCGTTGTGTCGGGCAGGGCGGACGCACAGGCACAGCCAGCCAACCAATGATGTCAGAAGATGGGCAGCGCTAACAATGGGGGTGCTGCGTGTCATTAGAAAGGAAAGTCACACCTCAGGGACAGTGGAATGGTCTCTAATGATACACATTTTGTACGTGTTGAGTTCCACGTGGGCAAGGAGAAAAAGTCAGCCACCTTGTACAAATGCAGCAGTACTGCTGTACAAGGTGGCTGTTATACATAGAAACACCTGGGGGGGTGGGGCCAGGTTCCCTTTAACCCCTTTACCCCCAAGGGTGGTTTGCACGTTAATGACCAGGCCAATTTTTACAATTCTGACCACTGTCCCTTTATGAGGTTATAACTCCGAAACGCTTCAACGGATCCTGGTGATTCTGACATTGTTTTCTCGTGACATATTGTACTTCATGATAGTGGTAAAATTTCTTTGATAGTACCTGCGTTTATTTGTGAAAAAAACGGAAATTTGGCGAAAATTTTGAAAATTTCGCAATTTTCAAACTTTGAATTTTTATGCAATTAAATCACAGAGATATGTCACACAAAATACTTAATAAGTAACATTTCCCACATGTCTCCTTTACATCAGCATAATTTTGGAACCAATTTTTTTTTTTGTTAGGGAGTTATAAGGGTTAAAAGTTGACCAGCAATTTCTCATTTTTACAACACCATTTTTTTTTAGGGACCACGTCTCATTTGAAGTCATTTTGAGGGGTCTATATGATAGAAAATGCCCAAGTGTGACACCATTCTAAAAACTGCACCCCTCAAGGTGCTCAAAACCACATTCAAGAAGTTTATTAACCCTTCAGGTGTTTAATAGGAATTTTTGGAATGTTTAAATAAAAATGAACATTTAACTTTTTTACACAAAAAATTTACTTCAGCTCCAATTTGTTTTATTTTACCAAGGGTAACAGGAGAAATTGGACCCAAAAAGTTGTTGTCCAATTTGTCCTGAGTACGCTGATACCCCATATGTGGCAGTAAACCACTGTTTGGGCGCATGGGAGAGCTCGGAAGGGAAGGAGCGCTATTTGACTTTTCAATGCAAAATTGACAGGAATTGAGATGGGACGCCATGTTGCGTTTGGAGAGCCACTGATGTGCCTAAACATTGAAACCCCCCACAAGTGACACCATTTTGGAAAGTAGACCCCCTAAGGAACTTATCTGGATGTGTGGTGAGCACTTTGACCCACCAAGTGCTTCACAGAAGTTTATAATGCAGAACCGTAAAAATAAAAAATCATATTTTTTCACAAAAATTATATTTTTGCCCCCAATTTTTTATTTTTCCAAGGGTAAGAGAAGAAATTGGACCTCAAAAGTTGTTGTCCAATTTGTCCCGAGTACGCTGATACCCCATATGTGGCAGAAAACCACTGTTTGGGCGCATGGGAGAGCTCGGAAGGGAAGGAGCGCCGTTTGACTTTTCAATGCAAAATTGACAGGAATTGAGATGGGACGCCATGTTGCGTTTGGAGAGCCACTGATGTGCCTAAACATTGAAACCCCCCACAAGTGACACCATTTTGGAAAGTAGACCCCCTAAGGAACTTATCTGGATGTGTGGTGAGCACTTTGACCCACCAAGGGCTTCACAGAAGTTTATAATGCAGAGCCATAAAAATAAAACAAAATTTTTTTCCCACAAAAATTATTTTTTAGCCCCCAGTTTTGTATTTTCCCTAGGGTAACAGGAGAAATTGGACCCCAAATGTTCTTGTCCAATTTGTCCTGAGTACGTTGATACCCCATATGTGGGGGGGAACCACCGTTTGGGCGCATGGGAGGGTTCGGAAGGGAAGGAGCGCCATTTGGAATGCAGACTTAGATGGAATGGTCTGCAGGCGTCACATTGCGTTTGCAGAGCCCCTAATGTACCTAAACAGTAGAAACCCCCCACAAGTGACACCATTTTGGAAAGTAGACCCCCTAAGGAACTCATCTTGATGTGTTGTGAGAGCTTTGAACCCCCAAGTATTTCACTACAGTTTATAACGCAGAGCCATGCAAATAAAAAATATTTTTTTTTCCACAAAAATTATATTTTAGCCCCCAGTTTTGTATTTTTCCAAGGTTAGCAGGAGAAATTGGACCCTAAATGTTGTTGTCCAATTTGTCCTGAGTACGCTGATACCCGATATGTGGGGGGGAACCACCGTTTGGGCGCATGGGAGGGCTCGGAAGGGAAGGAGCATCATTTGGAATGCAGACTTAGATGGATTGGTCTGCAGGCGTCACATTGCGTTTGCAGAGCCCCTAATGTACCTAAACAGTAGAAACCCCCCACAAGTGACCCCATATTGGAAACTAGACCCCTCAATGAACTTATCTAGATGTGTTGTGAGAACTTTGAACCCCCAAGTGTTTCACTACAGTTTATAACGCAGAGCCGTGAAAATAAAAAATCTTTTTGTTTTCCCACAAAAATTATTTTTTAGCCCCCAGTTTTGTATTTTCCCAAGGGTAACAGGAGAAATTGGTCCACAAAAGTTGTTGTCCAATTTGTTCTGAGTACGCTGATACCCCATATGTTGGGGTAAACCCCTGTTTGGGCACACAGGAGAGCTCGGAAGGGAAGGAGCACTGTTTTACTTTTTCAACGCAGAATTGGCTGGAATTGAGATCGGACGCCATGTCGTGTTTGGAGAGCCCCTGATGTGCCGAAACAGTGGAAACCCCCCAATTATAACTGAAACCCTAATCTAAACACACCCCTAACCCTAATTCCAACGGTAACCCTAACCACACCTCTAACCCTGACACACCCCTAACCCTAATCCCAACCCTATTCCCAACTGTAAATGTAATCTAAACCCTAACCCTAACTTTAGCCCCAACCCTAACTGTAGCCCCAACCCTAGCCCTAATCCTAACCCTAGCCCTAACCCTAGCCCTAACCCTAACCCTAGCCCTAACCCTAGCCCTAACCCTAGCCCTAGCCCTAACCCTAGCCCTAGCCCTAACCCTAGCCCTAGCCCTAGCCCTAACCCTAGCCCTAGCCCTAACCCTAGCCCTAACCCTAGCCCTAACCCTAGCCCTAACCCTAGCCCTAGCCCTAACCCTAGCCCTAACCCTAGCCCTAATGGGAAAATGGAAATAAATACATTTTTTTTTTATTTTTCCCTAACTAAGGGGGTGATGAAGGGGGGTTTGATTTACTTTTATAGCGAGTTTTTTAGCGGATTTTTATGATTGGCAGCCGTCACACACTGAAAGACCCTTTTTATTGCAAAAAATATTTTTTGCAATACCACATTTTGAGAGCTATAATTTTTCCATATTTTGGTCCACAGACTCATGTGAGGTCTTGTTTTTTGCGGGACGAGCTGACGTTTTTATTGAAAACATTTTTGGGCACGTGACATTTTTTTATCGCTTTTTATTCCGATTTTTGTGAGGAAGAATGACCAAAAGCCAGCTATTCATGAATTTCTATTGGGGGAGGCGTTTATACCGTTCCGCGTTTGGTAAAATTGATAAATCAGTTTTATTCTTCGGGTCAGTACGATTACAGCGATACCTCATTTATATCATTTTTTTATGGTTTGGTGCTTTTATACGATAAAAACTATTTTACAGAAAAAATAATTATTTTTGCATTGCTTTATTCTCAGGACTATAACTATTTTATTTTTTTGCTGATGATGCTGTATGGCGGCTCTTTTTTTGCGGGACAATATGACGCTTTCAGCGGTACCATGGTTATTTATATTTGTCCTTTTGATCGCGTGTTATTCCACTTTTTGTTCGGCGGTATGATAATAAAGCGTTGTTTTTTGCCTCGTTTTTTTTTTTTTTTTCTTACGGTGTTTACTGAAGGGGTTAACTAGTGGGACAGTTTTATAGGTCGGGTCGTTACGGACGCGGCGATACTAAATATGTGTAATTTTATTGTTTTTTTTTTTTTATTTAGATGAAGAAATGTATTTATGGGAATAATATATATATTTTTTTTCATTATTTTGGAATATTTTTTTTTATTTTTTTTACACATTTGGAAAAATTTTTTTTAACTTTTTTACTTTGTCCCGGGGGGGACATCACAGATCAGTGATCTGACAGTTTGCACAGCACTCTGTCAGATCACTGATCTGATATGCAGCGCTGCAGGCTTCACAGTGCCTGCTCTGAGCAGGCTCTGTGAAGCCACCTCCCTCCCTGCAGGACCCGGATCCGCGGCCATCTTGGATCCGGGGCTGGAGGGAGCAGGGAGGGAGGTGAGACCCTCGCAGCAACGCGATCACATCGCGTTGCTCCGGGGGTCTCAGGGAAGCCCGCAGGGAGCCCCCTCCCTGCGCGGTGCTTCCCTGCACCGCCGCACATCGCGATCATCTTTGATCGCGGTGTGCCAGGGGTTAATGTGCCGGGGGCGGTCCGTGACCGCTCCTGGCACATAGTGCCGGATGTCAGCTGCGATAAGCAGCTGACACCCGGCCGCGATCGGCCGCGCTCCCCCCGTGAGCGCGGCCGATCGGCTATGACGTACTATCCCGTCCAGGGTCAGATAAGCCCAGGGCACCTCGACGGGATAGTACGTCTAAGGTCACAGAGGGGTTAATTTCAGTTCATGTGCCTGCGTGGCGTTTGCAGGTCACGTTGCCGGCTACACAGCAGGGGAACAGCTGGCGGTGCTGAACCCCACTGACACATTGGCTGGTGTTTTTCTCTGTGCAGCTAGCACTTCCGGGCAGAAACTGGAGGTGTTTGAGCCCAGGGTCAGCAGGAGGAGGAGAGGAGCAGAGTGTAGGCCGAAGCCTGCACTGGTGGCAGCTTTTGGTCAGTTGTGCCAGCGTGGCTTGTGCTGGACACGATGCCGGCTACACAGCGGGGGAACAGCTGGCGGTGCTGAACCCCACTGACACAATGGTGGGTGTTTTTCTCTGTGCAGCTAGCATGTCCGGGCAGAAACTGGCGGTGTTTGAACCCAGGGTCAGCAGGAGGAGGAGAGGAGCAGAGTGTAGGCCGAAGCCTGCACTGGTGGCAGCTTTTGTTCTGTTGTGCCAGCGGGGCTTGTGCTGGACACGATGTCGGCTACACAGCAGGGGAACAGCTGGCGGTGCTGAACCCCACTAACACATTGGCTGGTGTTTTTCTCTGTGCAGCTAGCACTTCCAGGCTACAACTGGCGGTGTTATAGCCCAGGGTCAGCAGGAGGAGGAGAGGAGCAGAGTGTAGGCCGAAGCCTAGTTGAACCAATTTCAAAGGTAACCTTTAACCCCCCCCTCAGGTGTTGCAAGGTACAAGAGCCACACCTTGAACTGCATTAATGATGCACAAGTCAAAAGTTGCTCTCTTAATTTTGCTCCTTGCACACGCTGAATAAAACTCGTACACTATTTAGCCCATTATACTGTCAAACAGTAGTGGAGGCGTGACTTGTCTTTTTAAGGAGACGCAGCACAGGTGTACAAATTTACACCTAGGTGCTGGGCGCAGATTCCTTACCGTTGTTATTTGCAGTACAGGAAACTGCGCTCTTGTGTTATCCCTTGGCAATACCCTGTTAGTGCAGGCCGTCTCATGACCTCATTTCATGTTGGCCGGTGCGGTTAACGATGGCCATAAATCCCAGACCCACAGTGCCTTTTCCTAAAGTCACACTGCGGTGCTGGGATTCGTGGCCTTGTGCAGTAAATATGTCCGACGCTCACACATGTCCTTACACCTGCTTCAGACTGGGCGGCCTCAGCTGATCCCTTATCGCATGCCGCGGCCATGAGGCCGCACAGTCAGAAGAAGGCGGAAGGAGGGGAGTGAAGATAGGGGAACATATGCACTGCTCGTGCCCATCAATCACACCCTCGCAGTCAAAATATATGAGACAACGAGGGGCGTTGTGTCAGGCAGGGCGGACGCACAGGCACAGCCAGCCAACCAATGATGTCAGAAGACGGGCAGCGCTAACAATGGGGGTGCTGCGTGTCATTAGAAAGGAAAGTCACACCTCAGGGACAGTGGAATGGTCTCTAATGAGACACATTTTGTACGTGTTGAGTTCCACGTGGGCAAGGAGAAAAAGTCAGCCACCTTGTACAAATGCAGCAGTACTGCTGTACAAGGTGGCTGTTATACATAGAAACACCTGGGGGTGGGGGGCAGGCTCCCTTCAATTTCAGTTCATGTGCCTGCGTGGCGTTTGCAGGTCACGTTGCAAGCTACACAGCAGGGGAACAGCTGGCGTTGCTGAACCCCACTGACACATTGACTGGTGTTTTTCTCTGTGCAGCTCGCATGTCCGGGCAAAAACTGGCGGTGTTAGAGCCCAGGGTCAGCAGGAGGAGGAGAGGAGCAATGTGTAGGCCGAAGCCTGCACTGGTGGCAGCTTTTGGTCGGTTGTGCCAGCGTGGCTTGTGCTGGACATGATGCAAGCTACACAGCAGGGGAACAGCTGGCGTTGCTGAACCCCACTGACACATTGACTGGTGTTTTTCTCTGTGCAGCTCGCATGTCCGGGCAAAAACTGGCGGTGTTAGAGCCCAGGGTCAGCAGGAGGAGGAGAGGAGCAATGTGTAGGCCGAAGCCTGCACTGTTGGCAGCTTTTGGTCGGTTGTGCCAGCGTGGCTTGTGCTGGACACGATGCAAGCTACACAGCAGGGGAACAGCTGGCGTTGCTGAACCCCACTGACACATTGACTGGTGTTTTTCTCTGTGCAGCTCGCATGTCCGGGCAAAAACTGGCGGTGTTAGAGCCCAGGGTCAGCAGGAGGAGGAGAGGAGCAATGTGTAGGCCGAAGCCTGCACTGTTGGCAGCTTTTGGTCGGTTGTGCCAGCGTGGCTTGTGCTGGACACGATGCAAGCTACACAGCAGGGGAACAGCTGGCGTTGCTGAACCCCACTGACACATTGACTGGTGTTTTTCTCTGTGCAGATCGCATGTCCGGGCAAAAACTGGCGGTGTTAGAGCCCAGGGTCAGCAGGAGGAGGAGAGGAGCAGAGTGTAGGCCGAAGCCTAGTTGAACCAATTTCAAAGGTTACCTTTAACCCCCCCTCAGGTGTTGCAAGGTACAAGAGCCACACCTTGTGCAGCATTAATGCTGCACAAGTAAAAGGTTGCTCTATTTAGTTTGCTCCTTGCACACGCTGAATAAAACACGTACACTATTTAGCCCATTATACTGTCAAACAGTTGTGGAGGCGTGACTTGTCTTTTTAAGGAGACGCAGCACAGGTGTCAAAATTTGCACCTAGGTACTGGGCGCAGATTCCTGAGCGTTGTTATTTGCTGTACAGGAGTCTGCGCTATTGTGATCACTTGGCCATGCGCTGTGAGCGCTTCCTGTCTTCTGACCTCATTTCATGTCGGCCGTTGCGGTTAGCGATGGACATGAATCCCAGACCCACAGTGTGTTTTCAAAAAATCACACTGCGTGGCTGGGATTCGTGGCCTTGTGCAGTAAATAGGTTTGCCGCTCACACATGTCCTTACACCTGCTTCAGACTGGGCGGCCTCAGCTGATCCCTTATCGCCTACCACGGCCAGGAGGCCGCACAGTCTGAAGAAGGCGGAAGGAGATGAGTTAAGACAGGCGAACATATGCACTGCTCATGCCCATAAACCACACCCTCGCTGACAAAATAAATATGACAACGAGGGGCGTTGTTTCTAGCAAGGCGGATGCACAGGCGCAGCCAGCTAACCATGATGACAAAAGACGGGAAACGCTACCAAGGGGGGTGCTGCGTATCATTAGAAAGGAAAGTCACACCTCAGGGACAGTGGAATGGTCTCAATGAGACACATTTTGTACGTGTTGAGTTCCACGTGGGCAAGGAGAAAAAGTCAGCCACCTTGTACAAATGCAGCAGTACTGCTGTACTAGGTGGCTGTTATACATAGAAACACCTGGGGGGGTGGGGCCAGGTTCCCTTTAATTTCAGTTCATGTGCCTGCGTGGCGTTTGCAGGTCACGTTGCCGGCTACACAGCAGGGGAACAGCTGGCGGTGCTGAACCCCACTAACACATTGGCTGGTGTTTTTCTCTGTGCAGCTAGCACTTCCGGGCAAAAACTAGCGGTGTTTGAGCCCAGGGTCAGCAGGAGGAGGAGAGGAGCAGAGTCTAGGCCGAAGCCTGCACTGGTGGCAGCTTTTGTTCTGTTGTGCCAGCGTGGCTTGTGCTGGACACGTTGCCGACTACACAGCAGGGGAACAGCTGGCGGTGCTGAACCCCACTGACACATCACCTAGTGTTTTTTCTGTGTAGACAACACTTCCAGGTGGCAACTGACAGTGTTGAAACCCAGGGAATCAAAGAGGAGCAGAGTGTAGGCCGAAGCCTGCAGTGGAGCAAGTTGAAAGGGAACCTTTAACCCCCCCCCCCCCAGGCATTTGTTGCTGAAAGAGCCATCTTGTACAGCAGTAATACTGCACATGGAAAATGGTGGCTCCGAAAATTATGCTCCTTGCAAAAGCTGAAGTACACACTCATATAATGTGTCCCCTCACACCGTCAAACCATCCCGGAAGTGGGACTTTCCTTTGTAATGTGACACAGCACAGCCGTCATTCCAACCCCCTTGGTGCCGGGCGCCACCTCCTCAACATTGTTTGGTTCTGTCACGGAGCCCGCGCTGTAATGTTATCCCTTGGCCATGCACAGTTAGCGGTGCCCGTCTTCTGACATCATGTAGGTGTCAGGCTGGCAGTGCCTGTGCGTCCAAGCTGCCCTAGATCCAACCTTGCAGTGTCATCTAATGTAGTCCCACTGCGGGCCAGGGATCCATGGGCATGCGCAGTGCATATCATCGCCTCTCACTCACCTCCTTCCTGCTTCTTCAGACTGTGCGGCGTCACGGCCGTGGCATGCTATTAGGGATCAGCTGACGCCGCCTAGTCTGAGGAAGCGTGAAGAAGGGGAGTGAGAGGCTAGTATATGCACTGCGCATGGCCATGGATACCAGGCCCACTGTGGGATCACATTAGACGACACTGCGAGGTGTGATTTCGGGCAGCGTGGACGCACAGGCGCAGCCAGGACGACAACAAATGATGTCAGAGGACGGGCAGCGCAAACTGTGCATGGCCAAGGGATAACATAACAGCGCAGGGTCCATGACGGAATCAAACAACGCTAAGGAGGCAGCGCACGGTGCCAAGGGGGTAGCAATGACGGCTGTGCTGCGTCACATTACAAAGGAAAGTCCCACCTCCGGGACGGTTGGACGGTGTGAGGGGACACATTACATGAGTGTGTAGTTCAGCGTTTGCAAGGAGCATAATTTCAAGAGCGACCTTTCCCTTGTGCAGTATTAGTGCTGCACATGGTGGCTCTTTCAGTAACAAACGCCTAGGGGGGGGGGGACAGGTCCCCTTACATTTTAGTTGTGCCAGCGTGGCGGTCGCATGACACGTTGCCGGATACACAGCTGGGGATCAGCTGACGTTACTGAACCCCAATAACAGAGGAGCAACTGTTGACTGTGCACACAGCACTTCCAGGCACCAACTGGCGGTGTTAGAGCCCAGGGACAGCAGGAGGAGCAGATTGGAGGTATTGCCGCACACACAGCTGGGGATCAGCTGACGTTACTGAACCCCAATAACAGAGGAGCAACTGTTGACTGTGCACACAGCACTTCCAGGCACCAACTGGCGGTGTTAGAGCCCAGGGACAGCAGGAGGAGCAGATTGGAGGTATTGCCGCACACACAGCTGGGGATCAGCTGACGTTACTGAACCCCAATAACAGAGGAGCGACTGTTGACTGTGCACACAGCACTTCCAGGCACCAACTGGCGGTGTTAGAGCCCAGGGACAGCAGGAGGAGCAGATTGGAGGTATTGCCGCACACACAGCTGGGGATCAGCTGACGTTACTGAACCCCAATAACAGAGGAGCGACTGTTGACTGTTCACACAGCACTTCCAGGCACCAACTGGCGGTGTTAGAGCCCAGGGACAGCAGGAGGAGCAGAGGAACAGAGTGTAGGCCGAAGCCTGATTGGAGCAAGTTGAAAGGGAACCTTTAACCCCCCCCAAGACGTTTGTAGCTGAAAGAGCCATCTTGTGCAGCACTAACGATGCAAAAGGAAAAGGTGGTTCTTTTAATTATGCTCCTTGCAAACACCGAAGTAAACACTAAAAATGTGTCCCCTTATACCGTTAAACCGTCCCGGAGGTGCGAATTTCCTTCGTAATGGGACACAGCACAGCTGACATTCCTATCCCCTTGGTGCCGTGCGCTGCCTCCTCAGCGTTGTTTTAAGCTGTCACGGAGCCTGCGCTGTTCTGTTAGCCCTTGGCCATGCCCAATTAGCGCTGCCTGTCTTCTGACATAATTTGGTGTCAGGCTGTTACTGCCTGTGCGTCCACGCTGCTCCAGATCCCACCTCGCAGTCTCGTCCAACGTAATCCCACTGCGGGCCTTGGAACCATGGACATGCACAGTGCATATTCTCGACTCTCACTCCCCTCCTTCCCTCTTCTTCAGACTGTGCGGTGTCACGGCCGTGGCATGCTATTAGGGATCAGCTGACGGCGCACAGTCTAAAGAAGGCGGAGGGAAATAAGCGAGAGCCCGAGGGGAAGATATGCACTGCGCATGGCCATGGATCCCAGGCCCGCAGTGTGACTCAATCAGAAGACACAGCGAGGCGGGATCTCGGGCAGTGCGGCCGCACAGGCGCAGCCAGCCTGACACCAAATTATGTCAGAAGACAGGCAGCGCAAATAGGGCATGCCCAAGTGATAACAGAACAGCGCAGGCTCCGTGACAGCTTAAAACAACGCTGAGGAGGCAGCGCATGGCACCAAGGGGGTAGGAATGACGGCTGTGCTGCGTCACATTGCGAAGGAAAGTCCCAGCTCCGGGACAGTATAACGGTATCAGTGAACACATTTTATAAGTGTTAAGTTCTGCGTGTGCAAGGAGCTAAAAAAAAGAGCTACCTTTTCCTTGTGCAGCATTACTGCTGCACAAGATGGCTCTTTCAGTAACAAACGACGGGGGGGGGGGTTCAGGTTCCCTTACATTTAGGTTGTTGTGCCAGCGTGGCGGTCGCAGGACACATTGCCGGCTACACAGCTGGGGATCAGCTGACGTTACTGAAACCCAATAACACTGGGTCGTATGTTTTTACTGTGCAGCCTGCACTTCTGAGCCGCAACTGGCGGTGTTGGAGCCCAGGAATAGCAGTTCAGGTGGTAGAAAGATGAACACAGCAGGAGACCTGGATGACACCCAATTACTTAATCAGGCAGAGGAGTGGCAAATTCCTGCGAGATCCAGGCCTGGTTCATTTTCAGGAAAGTAAGCCGGTCAACGTTATCGGAGGATAGTCTCATGCGACGGTCTGTTAGTACGGTGGTGAAGAGACAGATGGCTGCTCTCCAGTGCTCTGTGCCTGAGAGGATGTGGCACTAACTGAAGTCGATGCCGAGGCGTTAGCTGCCATCCACCCGACAACGGCTTCAATTTGGTCTTCACGCAGCAGCGGTGCATGGCGCTCTCCGACAAAGCTGCGCATGAAGGACTGTTGCCTGCTGAAACTGAGTGACGACGAGTCACCGGCGCCCGCAGCAGGCACAGAATCACCACGTCCTCTCCCTGCTCCTCTCCCTGCTCCGCGCCCACGCCCACGTGCCTTACTCCCTGCCCTCTTCATCTTGGTTGACAGATAAAGATAAGCAGAAAAGTACTAAGGCCTTAGCGTGCTTATTCCTGAAATGCTCCTTCTAACAGGTGTAAGAAACACTAATGTTGTAAAGTGTGGACTAAACTTTATTATTTTTCAAATGTGGCCTACACAAGTGTTAAGTTGTGTTTGGTGAACTTTACTTTTTTTTTTGTGCAGATCGGGCTACAGAGCTAGTTTAAATCACACGGAGACCGTGCAGACAGCCGTAAACGGCGCTGCAAGGCCAAAAAACCCTCCTCTAGGTTATCCTATGTAGTGTTTTTCCACTATTTAGCTGGAGACGGGTGGAAAGACACTAATAGGAATTTTTTTTTTTAATTTTAAACAGGCTGCACTATTTGAAAAAAAGGAAATTGTTTTTCAAGGTATGAGGCAGTAACGCACCCTGAGCTGAATCCAACCGGCTATGGCTGCACACAGACTACAGGGCGAGCTGGGCTCACACGGAGACCGTGCAGACAGCCGTAAACGGCGCTGCAAGGCCCAAAAACCCCCCTCTAGGTTATCCTATGTAGTGTTTTTCCACTATTTAGCTGGAGACGGGTGGAAAAACACTAATAGGGATTTTTTTTTTTAAATTTTAAACAGGCTGCACTATTTGAAAAAAAGGAAACTGTTTTTCAAGGTATGAGGCAGTAACGCACCCTGAGCTGAATCCAACCGGCTATGGCTGCACACAGACTACAGGGCGAGCTGCGCTCACACAGAGACCGTGCAGACAGCCGTAAACGGCGCTGCAAGGCCAAAAAACCCTCCTCTAGGTTATCCTATGTAGTGTTTTTCCACTATTTAGCTGGAGACGGGTGGAAAAACACTAATAGGAAATTTGAGAAAAAATGTTCAGCAGGCTGCACTATGAGCAAAAAAGGACAACTGTGTGAGGCAGTGTGAACCCCCCCTGAGCTGAATACAACCGGGTATATGGCTGCACACAGACTACAGAGTGAGCTGCACACACACACACACACAGAGACCTTGCAGAACGCTGTTAAAACAGCGCTGCAAGGCAAGAGCAAGGTGAACAGTGAAGAACACACAGCGTTTTGCTAAATTAGCCTTTGGAAAGGAAAATAAAGCAATTAGCTAGCTCAACTGGCCCTCAGTTAGAACACAGCGTCCTGTCCCTAACTGAAATCACAGCAGAGTGAGCGCAAAATGGCGGCAGCGTTTTTTATAGTGCAGAGTGACATCATTTCAGCAGCCAATCACAGCCTTGCCAGTACTTACATGCCCACCATGCTAAACAGGATGTGCCCACACTTCCAATCATTCCTCATTGGCTGCTGCGTTCTGTTTGAATTCTGGGAACTTCCGATTCCGGTATCCGATACGCGGGAAGTATCGGAATTCGGTATCGGAATTCCGATACCGCAAATATCGGCCGATACCTGATACTTGCGGTATCGGAATGCTCAACACTAGTGATAACTGGTGAAGCAGAGTTGGATTACTGAGTACTGGTGAAGCAGAGCTGGATTACTGGTTACTGGTGAAGCAGAGCTGGATTGGTGATGACTGGTGAAGCAGAGCTGGATTACTGAGTACTGGTGAAGCAGAGCTGGATTAGTGATTACTGATGAAGCAGAGCTGGATTACTGAGTACTGGTGAAGCAGAGCTGGATTAGTGATAACTGATGAAGCAGAGCTGGATTACTGATTACTGGGGAAGCAGAGCTGGATTACTGATGAAGCAGAGCTGGATTACTGAGTACTGGTGAAGCAGAGCTGGATTAGTGATAACTGGTGAAGCAGAGCTGGATTAGTGATGACTGGTGAAGCAGAGTTGGATTACTGAGTACTGGTGAAGCAGAGTTGGATTACTGAGTACTGGTGAAGCAGAGCTGGATTAGTGATGACTGGTGAAGCAGAGCTGGATTAGTGATGACTGGTGAAGCAGAGTTGGATTACTGAGTACTGGTGAAGCAGAGCTGGATTACTGGTTACTGGTGAAGCAGAGCTGGATTAGTGATGACTGGTGAAGCAGGGTTGGATTACTGATTACTGGTGAAGCAGAGCTGGATTGGTGATGACTAGAGTTGAGCGACCTTGACCTTTTTAGAGTCGAGCCGGGTTTTGCGAAACCCGACTATGTCCAAAGTCGGGTCGAGTGAAATCGGCCGATTATGACGTAAAGTCGGGATCGACCGAAACACGAAACCCAATGCAAGTCAATGGGGCAGCATAGTCGGCAGTGAGTGGGGGCCAGGAAAACACCTAGAGTGGCCATTTTAATGTCAAAACCATCCATTCTTCTTAATGAAGCTTGTCAAGCGTAATTTACCTTATAATAATTGGAAGGCATTTGAAATTGGGGGTCATTTGGCTAAAGTTGTGGGGGGTAGGGCTGGTTCAAGTAATTAGTGGGCCCAGGAAATCTGGACCACGTCACGGCAGTGGAGCAGGGAGAGGTAAGTATTTCAACTTTGCAAGTGCTGTGAACCTGAGCAAGCAGGGGGGGCCCACTCGTTGGCATTGGCACTGGCACAGGGCCCCTCAAAGTACAGCGGTGTGTTTGCACGGCGGGGGCGCCTCCCACCGGCAGCAACACTTTTGCGTACTATGAGAGGCCCTGTGCCAGTGACGTCGCCAACTAGTATTCCTCCCCCCACCTGATGAAGGAACCTGCACTTTCATCTGCACCTTCCTCTTTGTCCCCGTGTAAGGTGGTATGGTATGCGGGAAGAGCAACCTGACTTTCAGCAGGGTCACAATGTTGTTGTGTAGCGTGCACGGGGAATGTTGCGTTATGGGTCAATGTACCAGCAGACTCATCTATCACTGGCTGGGCAATGGGCACGATGAAGTGGAAACACAGATATAGGCCCAAAGAAGAAAGTGGGCTAAATGCAGTTCAAAATTGGTAACACAGGAATAACCAGGGGGCATTGCAGTGGAGGACAACTGGAATGAGAGGCTGACACAGAGAGTAGGGCCAAATCAGTAAGTAGTCGAAATGCAGTTCAAAATTGGCAACCGTAGTAAACAGGCGGCACAGCTTTGTTCAGTGGAGGAGAACAGCAAGGAGTGGCAGACACCGATAGTAGGCCCCAAACCAACTAGTACGCCAAATGCAGTTGTTCCATTTAACCACAATTTAATGAGAGCCTGAAGATAGAAGCTCAGGAAAGGCAACCTGGGGAACACCTTGGAGTGTAACACACCATCTCTCTCCACCCCATACCCATTTTGTATGGCCTAATGCAGTGTACTTTTCTACAACTACTAAACGAGAGTCGGAAGACCGAAGCAATGGCAAGGAAACCTGGGGAACACCTTAGAGTGTAACACACCCTCTCTCTACACCCCATACCCAATTTGAAGGTCTAATGCAGTGTAGTTTCCAAGAACTACTAAACGAGAGCCGGAAGATCGAAGCTCAGGAAAGGCAACCTGGGGAACACCTTGGAGTGTAACACACCCTCTCGCTACACCCCATACCCAATTTGAAGGCCTAATGCAGCGTAGTTTCCAACAACTACTAAACGAGAGCCGGAAGATCGAAGCTCAGGAAAGGCAACCTGGGGAACACCTTGGAGTGTAACAAACCCTCTCTCTACACCCCATACCCAATTTGTAGGCCTAATGCAGCGTAGTTTCCGACAACTACTAAACGAGAGCATGAAGATCGAAGCTCAGGAAAGGCAACCTGGGGAACACCTTGGAGTGTAACACACCCTCTCTCTACACCCCATACCCAATTTGTAGGCCTAATGCAGCGTAGTTTCCGACAACTACTAAACGAGAGCCGGAATATCGAAGCTCAGGAAAGGCAACCTGGGGAACACCTTGGAGTGTAACACACCCTCTCTCTACGCCCCATACCCAATTTGTAGGCCTAATGCAGCGTAGTTTCCGACAACTACTAAACGAGAGCCGGAATATCGAAGCTCAGGAAAGGCAACCTGGGGAACACCTTGGAGTGTAACACACCCTCTCTCTACACCCCATACCCAATTTGAAGGCCTAATGCAGTGTAGTTTCCAAGAACTACTAAACGAGAGCCGGAAGATCGAAGCTCAGGAAAGGCAACCTGGGGAACACCTTGGAGTGTAACACACCCTCTCGCTACACCCCATACCCAATTTGAAGGCCTAATGCAGCGTAGTTTCCAACAACTACTAAACGAGAGCCGGAAGATCGAAGCTCAGGAAAGGCAACCTGGGGAACACCTTGGAGTGTAACAAACCCTCTCTCTACACCCCATACCCAATTTGTAGGCCTAATGCAGCGTAGTTTCCGACAACTACTAAACGAGAGCATGAAGATCGAAGCTCAGGAAAGGCAACCTGGGGAACACCTTGGAGTGTAACACACCCTCTCTCTACACCCCATACCCAATTTGTAGGCCTAATGCAGCGTAGTTTCCGACAACTACTAAACGAGAGCCGGAATATCGAAGCTCAGGAAAGGCAACCTGGGGAACACCTTGGAGTGTAACACACCCTCTCTCTACGCCCCATACCCAATTTGTAGGCCTAATGCAGCGTAGTTTCCGACAACTACTAAACGAGAGCCGGAATATCGAAGCTCAGGAAAGGCAACCTGGGGAACACCTTGGAGTGTAACACACCCTCTCTCTACACCCCATACCCAATTTGAAGGCCTAATGCAGTGTAGTTTCCAAGAACTACTAAACGAGAGCCGGAAGATCGAAGCTCAGGAAAGGCAACCTGGGGAACACCTTGGAGTGTAACACACCCTCTCGCTACACCCCATACCCAATTTGAAGGCCTAATGCAGCGTAGTTTCCAACAACTACTAAACGAGAGCCGGAAGATCGAAGCTCAGGAAAGGCAACCTGGGGAACACCTTGGAGTGGAACACACCATCTCTCTACACCCCATACCCAATTTGAAGGCCTAATGCAGAGTAGTTTCCAAGAACTACTAAACGAGAGCCGGAAGATCGAAGCTCAGGAAAGGCAACCTGGGGAACACCTTGGAGTGTAACACAACGTCTCTCTACACGACGGAAGGGCTGATTCTTAGGAAGGAAGGCTGTTGGAAATAAGCATTGCGCATCCGAGGGTGATTATATTCTTATTAGGTATATACTCACCCTCGGACGCGCCCTGCTTCTTTATTTGGAATGAATGTTTATTTGCAATGTGGTGTTGACTTTCTCTATTATTTTGGTAATTAATGATTTTATTATTTTCATTATTTTGCATCTTCTCGGCAATAATATAAAGAAGACGCGACAGGACAACACTCGGTGGATGCCATATGTGTGTTTTCAATTTAAAAAAACTTTCAGTTAACTACTTGCAGGAGAAAGTAATTGTAGCTGGTGGCCATTTTTAGTACTGTACCAGATTTTAGTTGTGTGTTTGTTTTTAATGTTAAAATGTCTGCATTTGATATCTCACCAGTATTTTCTTTTTTATAAGCAAAATACTTATTTTTATATTTTCTGATGTTGGTTCCAGGGGTACACGGCCAGCAGTGCCCTGGTCAGTGTAGTAGTAGTTGAAAGAATGGACCGCAGACAGGCATCGAAGGCCTAAAATAATAACACATGGCTGTAGGCAATTTTAAATTGGTTCCAGGGGTACACGGACAGCAGTGGTGTGGTCAGTGGAGGCCTAGTGGAAGGAGTGACCGCAGACAGGCATCGAAGGCCTAAAATAATAACACATGGCTGTAGGCAATTTTAAATTGGTTCCAGGGGTACACGGGCAGCAGTGACCTGGTCAGTGTAGTAGTAGTTGAAAGAATGGACCGCAGACAGGCATCGAAGGCCTAAAATAAAAAAATTGGGCTGGCTGTAGGCAATTTTAAATTGGTTCCAGGGGTACACGGGCAGCAGTGGTGTGGTCAGTGGAGGCCTAGTGGAAGGAGTGACCGCAGACAGGCATCGAAGGCCTAAAATAATAACACATGGCTGTAGGCAATTTTAAATTGGTTCCAGGGGTACACGGGCAGCAGTGACCTGGTCAGTGTAGTAGTAGTTGAAAAAATGGACCGCAGACAGGCATCGAATGCCTAAAATAATAACACATGGCTGTAGGCAATTTTAAATTGGTTCCAGGGGTACACGGGCAGCAGTGACCTGGTCAGTGTAGTAGTAGTTGAAAGAATGGACCGCAGACAGGCATCGAAGGCCTAAAATAAAAAAATTGGGCTGGCTGTAGGCAATTTTAAATTGGTTCCAGGGGTACACGGACAGCAGTGGTGTGGTCAGTGGAGGCCTAGTGGAAGGAGTGACCGCAGACAGGCATCGAAGGCCTAAAATAATAACACATGGCTGTAGGCAATTTTAAATTGGTTCCAGGGGTACACGGGCAGCAGTGACCTGGTCAGTGTAGTAGTAGTTGAAAGAATGGACCGCAGACAGGCATCGAAGGCCTAAAATAATAACACATGGCTGTAGGCAATTTTAAATTGGTTCCAGGGGTACACGGACAGCAGTGGTGTGGTCAGTGGAGGCCTAGTGGAAGGAGTGACCGCAGACAGGCATCGAAGGCCTAAAATAATAACACATGGCTGTAGGCAATTTTAAATTGGTTCCAGGGGTACACGGACAGCAGTGGTGTGGTCAGTGGAGGCCTAGTGGAAGGAGTGACCGCAGACAGGCATCGAAGGCCTAAAATAATAACACATGGCTGTAGGCAATTTTAAATTGGTTCCAGGGGTACACGGACAGCAGTGGTGTGGTCAGTGGAGGCCTAGTGGAAGGAGTGACCGCAGACAGGCATCGAAGGCCTAAAATAATAACACATGGCTGTAGGCAATTTTAAATTGGTTCCAGGGGTACACGGGCAGCAGTGACCTGGTCAGTGTAGAAGTAGTTGAAAAAATGGACCGCAGACAGGCATCGAATGCCTAAAATAATAACACATGGCTGTAGGCAATTTTAAATTGGTTCCAGGGGTACACGGGCAGCAGTGACCTGGTCAGTGTAGTAGTAGTTGAAAGAATGGACCGCAGACAGGCATCGAAGGCCTAAAATAAAAAAATTGGGCTGGCTGTAGGCAATTTTAAATTGGTTCCAGGGGTACACGGACAGCAGTGGTGTGGTCAGTGGAGGCCTAGTGGAAGGAGTGACCGCAGACAGGCATCGAAGGCCTAAAATAATAACACATGGCTGTAGGCAATTTTAAATTGGTTCCAGGGGTACACGGACAGCAGTGGTGTGGTCAGTGGAGGCCTAGTGGAAGGAGTGACCGCAGACAGGCATCGAAGGCCTAAAATAATAACACATGGCTGTAGGCAATTTTAAATTGGTTCCCGGGGTACACGGGCAGCAGTGACCTGGTCAGTGTAGTAGTAGTTGAAAAAATGGACCGCAGACAGGCATCGAATGCCTAAAATAATAACACATGGCTGTAGGCAATTTTAAATTGGTTCCAGGGGTACACGGGCAGCAGTGACCTGGTCAGTGTAGTAGTAGTTGAAAGAATGGACCGCAGACAGGCATCGAAGGCCTAAAATAAAAAAATTGGGCTGGCTGTAGGCAATTTTAAATTGGTTCCAGGGGTACACGGACAGCAGTGGTGTGGTCAGTGGAGGCCTAGTGGAAGGAGTGACCGCAGACAGGCATCGAAGGCCTAAAATAATAACACATGGCTGTAGGCAATTTTAAATTGGTTCCAGGGGTACACGGGCAGCAGTGACCTGGTCAGTGTAGTAGTAGTTGAAAAAATGGACCGCAGACAGGCATCGAATGCCTAAAATAATAACACATGGCTGTAGGCAATTTTAAATTGGTTCCAGGGGTACACGGACAGCAGTGGTGTGGTCAGTGGAGGCCTAGTGGAAGGAGTGACCGCAGACAGGCATCGAAGGCCTAAAATAATAACACATGGCTGTAGGCAATTTTAAATTGGTTCCAGGGGTACACGGACAGCAGTGGTGTGGTCAGTGGAGGCCTAGTGGAAGGAGTGACCGCAGACAGGCATCGAAGGCCTAAAATAATAACACATGGCTGTAGGCAATTTTAAATTGGTTCCCGGGGTACACGGGCAGCAGTGACCTGGTCAGTGTAGTAGTAGTTGAAAAAATGGACCGCAGACAGGCATCGAATGCCTAAAATAATAACACATGGCTGTAGGCAATTTTAAATTGGTTCCAGGGGTACACGGGCAGCAGTGACCTGGTCAGTGTAGTAGTAGTTGAAAGAATGGACCGCAGACAGGCATCGAAGGCCTAAAATAAAAAAATTGGGCTGGCTGTAGGCAATTTTAAATTGGTTCCAGGGGTACACGGACAGCAGTGGTGTGGTCAGTGGAGGCCTAGTGGAAGGAGTGACCGCAGACAGGCATCGAAGGCCTAAAATAATAACACATGGCTGTAGGCAATTTTAAATTGGTTCCAGGGGTACACGGGCAGCAGTGACCTGGTCAGTGTAGTAGTAGTTGAAAAAATGGACCGCAGACAGGCATCGAAGGCCTAAAATAAAAAAATTGGGCTGGCTGTAGGCAATTTTAAATTGGTTCCAGGGGTACACGGGCAGCAGTGACCTGGTCAGTGTAGTAGTAGTTGAAAGAATGGACCGCAGACAGGCTTAGAAGGCCTAACATAACAAACTTGGGCTGGCTGTAGGCACTTTTAAATTGGTTCCAGGGGTACACGGGCAGCAGTGGTCTGGTCAGTGGAAGTCTAGTGGAAGGAGTGACCGCAGACAGGCTTCCAAGGCCTAACATAACAAACTTGGGCTGGCTGTAGGCACTTTTAAATTGGTTCCAGGGGTACACGGGCAGCAGTGGTCTGGTCAGTGGAAGTCTAGTGGAAGGAGTGACCGCAGACAGGCTTCCAAGGCCTAACATAACAAACTTGGGCTGGCTGTAGGCACTTTTAAATTGGTTCCAGGGGTACACGGGCAGCAGTGGTCTGGTCAGTGGAAGTCTAGTGGAAGGAGTGACCGCAGACAGGCTTCGAAGGCCTAACATAACAAAATTGGGCTGGCTGTAGGCACTTTAAATTGGTTCCAGGGGTACATGGGCAGCAGTGTATGGTCAGTGGAAGTCTAGTGGAAGGAGTGACGGCAGACAGTCTTCGAAGGCCTAACATAACAAAATTGGGCTGACTGTAGGCACTTTTAAATTGGTTCCAGGGTAACACGGCCAGCAGTGGCCTGGTCAGTGTAGTAGTTGTAGAAAGAAGGGACCGCAGACAGGCTTCGAAGGCCTAACATAACAAAAATGTCAAAACAATGGTATTGTCAGTGCCAGGCATTGAAGGATGTCAGCGGCTAGACTACACATTGGTGAAGCTGTGAGAGATAATTTTGCTAGTGGTAGAGCACTGTTTGAGCTGGGGGGGGAACTGTCTTGTGGCCGGCGGTACAGGCACAGGGCCCCTCATATTACAACGGTGTGTCTGACGTTGGGTGCGCACCACCACCGCCAGAGACACTTTATTGTACTATGAGGGACCCAGTGGCAGTGCCGTCGACCAAAAGCGGCCACACCCACCTCTTCAGACAAACAGCACTCTCAAGGGTCCAAGCGCAAAGTGGCGATAGCACGGCCCCGTGTGGGGAGTTTGGCCATTTCGTGAGGTGGAAAAAAGTCGTATGCTGGACAATCAGGTGAAGAAAATTACGAGATTGGAAAAGTCATTCAGAATAGTCCACAGGCAAGACCTTTTCATAGGAAAGCTAGGTGTCAGCCGGGCAGGGTGGGGCAAAAGATTTTGAAATCCAGTTGTGGTTCATTTTAATGAAGGTTAGATCATCTACATTTTGGGTAGCCAGACGAGTCCTTTTTTCTGTTAGTATTGAACCTGCAGCACTGAATACTCTTTCTGATAGGACACTAGCTGCCGGGCAAGCAAGCTCCTGCAATGCATATTCTGCCAATTCTGGCCAGGTGTCTAATTTGGATGCCCAGTAATCAAATGGGAATGACGGTTGAGGGAGAACGTCGATAAGGGATGAAAAATAGTTTGTAACCATACTGGACAAATGTTGTCTCCTGTCACTTTGAATTGATGCTGCAGTACCTGTCCTGTCTGCGGTCATAGAAAAATCACTCCACAACCTGGTCAGAAAACCCCTCTGTCCAACGCCACTTCTGATTTCTGCCCCTCTAACACCTCTGGTCTGCTGGCCCCTGGAGCTCGTGTGAGAACGATCACGGGCGCTGTGTGCAGGGAATGCCAGAAGCAAACGGTCAACAAGAGTTGATTGTTTTGTTGCTAATATTAGTTCCAAGTTCTCATGTGGCATAATATTTTGCAATTTGCCTTTATAGCGAGGATCAAGGAGGCAGGCCAACCAGTAATCGTCATCGTTCATCATTTTTGTAATGCGTGTGTCCCTTTTGAGGATACGCAAGGCATAATCCGCCATGTGGGCCAAAGTTCCCGTTGTCAAATCTGCGGTTGTGCTTGGTTGAGGGGCAGTTGCAGGCAAATCTACGTCACTTGTGTCCCTCAAAAAACCAGAACCCGGCCTTGCCACGCCACCAATTTCCCGTGCCCCCGGGAAAGCTTCCTCATTAAAAATATACTCATCCCCATCATCCTCCTCATCCTCCACCTCCTCTTCGCCCGGTACCTCGTCATGTACACTGCCCTGACCAGACAATCGCTGACTGTCATCAAGGCTTTCCTCTTCCTCTGGTGCAGACGCCTGATCCTTTATGTGCGTCAAACTTTGCATCAGCAGACGCATTAGGGGGATGCTCATGCTTATTATGGCGTTGTCTGCACTAACCAGCCGTGTGCATTCCTCAAAACACTGAAGGACTTGACACATGTCTTGAATCTTCGACCACTGCACACCTGACAACTCCATGTCTGCCATCCTACTGCCTGCCCGTGTATGTGTATCCTCCCACAAAAACATAACAGCCCGCCTCTGTTCGCACAGTCTCTGAAGCATGTGCAGTGTTGAGTTCCACCTTGTTGCAACGTCTATGATTAGGCGATGCTGGGGAAGGTTCAAAGAACGCTGATAGGTCTGCATACGGCTGGAGTGTACAGGCGAACGGCGGATATGTGCGCAAAGTCCACGCACTTTGAGGAGCAGGTCGGATAACCCCGGATAACTTTTCAGGAAGCACTGCACCACCAGGTTTAAGGTGTGAGCCAGGCAAGGAATGTGTTTCAGTTGGGAAAGGGAGATGGCAGCCATGAAATTCCTTCCGTTATCACTCACTACCTTGCCTGCCTCAAGATCTACAGTGCCCAGCCACGACTGCGTTTCTTGCTGCAAGAACTCGGACAGAACTTCCGCGGTGTGTCTATTGTCGCCCAAACACTTCATAGCCAATACAGCCTGCTGACGTATGCCAGTAGCTGCCCCATAATGGGAGACCTGGTGTGCAACAGTGGCAGGTGCGGATGGAGTGTTTGTGCGACTGCGGTCTGTGGACGAGCTCTTGCTTCTGCAGGAGGACGAGGAGGAGGAGGAGGAGGGGGTGCGAACGGCTACAGACAACTGTTTACTAGACCGTGGGCTAGGCAGAACTGTCCCAAACTTGCTGTCCCCTGTGGACCCTGAATCCACCACATTTACCCAGTGTGCCGTGATGGACACGTAACGTCCCTGGCCATGCCTACTGGTCCATGCATCTGTTGTCAGGTGCACCTTTGTGCTCACAGATTGCCTGAGTGCATGGACGATGCGCTCTTTAACATGCTGGTGGAGGGCTGGGATGGCTTTTCTGGAAAAAAAGTGTCGACTGGGTAGCTCGTAGCGTGGTACAGCGTAGTCCATCAGGTCTTTGAAAGCTTCGCTTTCAACTAACCGGTAGGGCATCATCTCTAACGAGATTAGTCTAGCTATGTGGGCGTTCAAACCCTGTGTACGCGGATGCGAGGCTAAGTATTTCCTTTTTCTAACCATAGTCTCATGTAGGGTGAGCTGGACTGGAGAGCTGGAGATCGTGGAACTAGCGGGGGTGCCGGTGGACATGGCAGACTGAGAGACGGTGGGAGATGGTATTGTTGCCGCCGGTGCCCTAGATGCAGTGTTTCCTACTACGAAACTGGTGATTCCCTGACCCTGACTGCTTTGGCCTGGCAAAGATACCTGCACAGATACAGCAGGTGGTGCGCTAAATGGTGGTCCTACACTGCCGGAAGGGATGTTGCGTTGATGACTAGCTTCATTGGCCGAGGGTGCAACAACCTTAAGGGACGTTTGGTAGTTAGTCCAAGCTTTCAAATGCATGGTGGTTAAATGTCTATGCATGCAACTAGTATTGAGACTTTTCAGATTCTGACCTCTGCTTAAGGAAGTAGAACATTTTTGACAGATGACTTTGCGCTGATCAATTGGATGTTGTTTAAAAAAATGCCAGACTGCACTCTTTCTAGCATCGGATACCTTTTCAGGCATTGCAGACTGAGCTTTAACCGGATGGCCACGCTGTCCTCCACCAGGTTTTGGCTTTGCCACGCGTTTTGGGCAAGATACGGGCCCGGCAGATGGAACCTGTGGCGATGTTGATGCCTGCTGCGGCCCCTCCTCCTCCTCTGCTTCAGAACTGCTGCCGCCTGCACCCTGTTCCCCCAATGGCTGCCAATCGGGGTCAAGAACTGGGTCATCTAATAACTCTTCTTGTACCTCCTGCGCAACTTCGTCTGTGTCACCGTGTCGTTCGGTGGTATAGCGTTCGTGATGGGGCAACATAGTCTCATCAGGGTCTGATTCTTGATCAGCACCCTGCGAGGGCAATGTTGTGGTCTGAGTCAAAGGACCAGCATAGTAGTCTGGCTGTGGCTGTGCGTCAGTGCACTCCATGTCAGATTCAATTTGTAATGGGCATGGACTGTTAACTGCTTCACTTTCTAAGCCAGGGACGGTATGTGTAAAGAGCTCCATGGAGTAACCCGTTGTGTCGCCTGCTGCATTCTTCTCTGTTGTTGTTTTTGCTGAAGAGGACAAGGAAGTGACTTGTCCCTGACCGTGAACATCCACTAACGACGCGCTGCTTTTACTTTTACCAGTTTCACGAGATGAGGCAAAAGAGCTAGAGGCTGAGTCAGCAAGATAAGCCAAAACTTGCTCTTGCTGCTCCGGCTTTAAAAGCGGTTTTCCTAATCCCAGAAAAGGGAGCGTTCGAGGCCTTGTGTAGCCGGACGACGAACCTGGCTCCACAGCTCCAGACTTAGGTGCAATATTTTTTCCCCCACGACCACCTGATGCTCCACCACTACCACTACCCTCATTACCAGCTGACAATGAACGCCCCCGGCCACGACCTCTTCCACTAGACTTCCTCATTGTTTTAAAAACGTAACCAAACTAACGTTATTTGTTGCAGTCACACAACTTACACGGTGAGCTATAACTTCAGTATGATTTAGCTACCCCTTTACAGGTTGGTGAGACCACAGCGAAAATCAGGCCCAATGTTACACACTCTTTTTTTGGTGGCTGCAAATTAGAGAGATGCCCCACACGCAGGACTGTCACTGAAGCACAAATGTTAATATTAATGTCACACTATTATTTTTTTTTTATTTTTATTTTTTTCAGGAACACTTTAGAAACCCCCCAAAAAAAAAAAAATAGATTTTTGCAGGGAGAATTTAGAAAACAAATGTAACAAACTATATGCTTTCTATGGGCCACTGAGTGAGAGATGACGCACACAGGAATCAGGAG
Organism: Ranitomeya imitator; assembly: GCF_032444005.1. Classification (NCBI taxonomy): domain Eukaryota; kingdom Metazoa; phylum Chordata; class Amphibia; order Anura; family Dendrobatidae; genus Ranitomeya; species Ranitomeya imitator. Next base: position 123,232,960 of record NC_091291.1, read on the forward strand.
TGGCACACAAGCCCAGAGGCCAATATTTTTCTACCAATGATTGATGGAGTTATTTTCTCTGGTAGATTTTGGAACCCAAATCAAGGAAAAAAAATGTAGGCTTTCTATGGACCACAATTGGAGAGAGAGAGAGAGAGAGATGGCACACCCAGGAGTCAAGACTGGCACACAAGCAGAAAGGCCAATATTAATCTCCCACTGTTTTTTTTTTTTTTTTTTTTTTTTTCAGGGAGACTTTAGAAAAAAAAATAATAAAAAAAATATGATTTTATCAGGAAGAATTTAGAAACCAAATAAAATAAAATGATTTTTTCAGGGAGAATTTATAAAACAAATAAAAACAAAAATAGGCGTTCTATGGCCCACTGACTGAGAGATGACGCACACAGGAGTCAGGAGTGGCACACAAACCCAGAGGCCAATATTTTTCTACCAATGATTGATGTAGTTATTTTCTCTGGTAGATTTTAGAACCCAAATCAAGGAAAAAAAATATAGGCTTTCTATGGACCACAATTGGAGAGAGAGAGAGAGAGAGAGAGAGAGAGAGAGAGAGAGATGGCACACCCAGGAGTCAAGACTGGCACACAAGCAGAAAGGCCAATATTAATCTCCCACTGTTTTTTTTGGTTGTTTTTTTTTTTTTTTTTTCAGGGAGACTTTAGAAAAAAAAATAATAAAAAAAATATGATTTTATCAGGAAGAATTTAGAAACCAAATAAAATAAAATGATTTTTTCAGGGAGAATTTATAAAACAAATAAAACCAAAAATAGGCGTTCTATGGCCCACTGACTGAGAGATGACGCACCCAGGAGTCAAGACTGGCACACAAGCAGAAAGGCCAATATTAATCTCCCACTGTTTTTTTTTTTTTTTTTCAGGGAGACTTTAGAAAAAAAAATAATAAAAAAAATATGATTTTATCAGGAAGAATTTAGAAACCAAATAAAATAAAATGATTTTTTCAGGGAGAATTTAGAAAACAAATAAAACCAAAAATAGGCGTTCTATGGCCCACTGACTGAGAGATGACGCACACAGGAGTCAGGAGTGGCACACAAACCCAGAGGCCAATATTTTTCTACCAATGATTGATGTAGTTATTTTCTCTGGTAGATTTTAGAACCCAAATCAAGGAAAAAAAATATAGGCTTTCTATGGACCACAATTGGAGAGAGAGAGAGAGAGAGAGAGAGAGAGAGATGGCACACCCAGGAGTCAAGACTGGCACACAAGCAGAAAGGCCAATATTAATCTCCCACTGTTTTTTTGGTTGTTTTTTTTTTTTTTTTTTCAGGGAGACTTTAGAAATAAAAATAATAAAAAAAATATGATTTTATCAGGAAGAATTTAGAAACCAAATAAAATAAAATGATTTTTTCAGGGAGAATTTAGAAAACAAATAAAACCAAAAATAGGCGTTCTATGGCCCACTGACTGAGAGAGAGAGAGAGATGGAACGCTTAGTACTGGCACACAAGCCCAAAGGCCAATATTAATCTCCCTTTTTTTTTCCAGGGAGAATTTCTAAAACCCAAAAAAAAAATAAAATAGGCTTTCTATGGCCCACTATTTGTGAGAGAGATGGGACGCTCAGGACTGGCACAGATGGCACGCTCAGGACTGGCACAGAAGCCCAGAGGCCAATATTAATCTCCCTTTTTTTCTGGGAGAATTTATAAAACCAAAAAAATATTTAAATAGGCTTTCTATGGCCCACTATTTGTGAGAGAGATGGCACGCTCAGGACTGGCACAGATGGCACGCTCACAACTGGCACACAAGCCCAGAGGCCAATATTAATCTCCCTTTTTTCAGGGAAAATTGATAAAACAAAAAAAAAAATTAAATAGGCTTTCTATGGCCCACTATTTGTGAGAGAGATGGCACGCTCAGGGCTGGCACAGATGGCACGCTCAGGACTGGCACACAAGCCCAGAGGCCAATATTAATCTCCCTTTTTTTCTGGGAGAATTTATAAAACCAAAAAAATATTTAAATAGGCTTTCTATGGCCCACTATTTGTGAGAGAGATGGCACGCTCAGGACTGGCACAGATGGCACGCTCACAACTGGCACACAAGCCCAGAGGCCAATATTAATCTCCCTTTTTTCAGGGAGAATTTCTAAAACCCAAAAAAAAAATAAAATAGGCTTTCTATGGCCCACTATTTGTGAGAGAGATGGGACGCTCAGGACTGGCACAGATGGCACGCTCAGGACTGGCACAGAAGCCCAGAGGCCAATATTAATCTCCCTTTTTTTCTGGGAGAATTTATAAAACCAAAAAAATATTTAAATAGGCTTTCTATGGCCCACTATTTGTGAGAGAGATGGCACGCTCAGGACTGGCACAGATGGCACGCTCACAACTGGCACACAAGCCCAGAGGCCAATATTAATCTCCCTTTTTTCAGGGAGAATTTCTAAAACCCAAAAAAAAAATAAAATAGGCTTTCTATGGCCCACTATTTGTGAGAGAGATGGGACGCTCAGGACTGGCACAGATGGCACGCTCAGGACTGGCACAGAAGCCCAGAGGCCAATATTAATCTCCCTTTTTTTCTGGGAGAATTTATAAAACCAAAAAAATATTTAAATAGGCTTTCTATGGCCCACTATTTGTGAGAGAGATGGCACGCTCAGGACTGGCACAGATGGCACGCTCACAACTGGCACACAAGCCCAGAGGCCAATATTAATCTCCCTTTTTTCAGGGAAAATTTATAAAACAAAAAAAAAAATTAAATAGGCTTTCTATGGCCCACTATTTGTGAGAGAGATGGCACGCTCAGGGCTGGCACAGATGGCACGCTCAGGACTGGCACACAAGCCCAGAGGCCAATATTAATCTCCCTTTTTTTCAGGGAGAATTTATAAAACCAAAAAAATATTTAAATAGGCTTTCTATGGCCCACTATTTGTGAGAGAGATGGCACGCTCAGGACTGGCACAGATGGCACGCTCACAACTGGCACACAAGCCCAGAGGCCAATATTAAACTCCCTTTTTTCAGGGAAAATTTATAAAACAAAAAAAAAAATTAAATAGGCTTTCTATGGCCCACTATTTGTGAGAGAGATGGCACGCTCAGGGCTGGCACAGATGGCACGCTCAGGACTGGCACACAAGCCCAGAGGCCAATATTAATCTCCCTTTTTTTCAGGGAGAATTTATAAAACCAAAAAAAAAAATAAATAGGCTTTCTATGGCCCACTATTTGTGAGAGAGATGGCACGCCTAGGGCTGGCACAGATGGCACGCTCAGGACTGGCACACAAGCCCAGAGGCCAATATTAATCTCCCTTTTTTTCAGGGAGAATTTATAAAACCCCAAAAAAAATAAAATAGGCTTTCTATGGCCCACTATTTGTGAGAGAGATGGCACACTCAGGACTGGCACACAAGCCCAAAGGCCAATATTAATCTCCCACTGTATTTTTATCAGGGAGAATTTATACACCCCACAAAAAAAAATACAGAAAAATGAAAAGGCTTTCTATGGCCCACTATGTGAGAGAGATGGCACACACAGGGATGGCACTCTAGCAGAAATGCCAAATTGCCAATCTTAATCTCCCACCAAAAAAAAAAAAAAAAAAAAAACAGGGAATGTCCTACAATTACTATCTCCCTGCCTGCAGTAATCTCAGCCAGGTATGGCAGGCAGCTACTATCTCCCTGCCTGCAGTAATCTCAGCCAGGTATGGCAGGCAGCAATAAGGAGTGGACTGATGCACAAATGAAATAAAAAGTGTGGACAAACAAAAAAGATAGCTGTGCAGAAAGGAAGGAACAAGAGGATTTGTGCTTTGAAAAAAGCAGTTGGTTTGCACAGCGGCGTACACACAGCAATGCAGCTATCAGGGAGCCTTCTAGGGCAGCCCAATGAGCTACAGCGCTGAGGGGAAAAAAAAAAAAAAAAAAACTTCCACTGTCCCTGCACACCGAGGGTGGTGTTGGACAGTGCAAATCGCTGCAGCACAAGCGGTTTTGTGGTTAATGGACCCTGCCTAACGCTATCCCTGCTTCTGACAAAGCGGCAGCAACCTCTCCCTAAGCTCAGATCAGCAGCAGTAAGATGGCGGTCGGCGGGAACGCCTCTTTATAGCCCCTGTGACGTCGCAGACAGCAAGCCAATCACTGCAATGCCCTTCTCTAAGATGGTGGGGACCAGGACCTATGTCATCACGCTGCCCACACTCTGCGTTTACCTTCATTGGCTGAGAAATGGCGCTTTTCGCGTCATTGAAACGCGACTTTGGCGCGAAAGTCGCGTACCGCATGGCCGACCCCGCACAGGGGTCGGATCGGGTTTCATGAAACCCCGACTTAGCCAAAAGTCGGCGACTTTTGAAAATGTTCGACCCGTTTCGCTCAACCCTAGTGATGACTGGTGAAGCAGAGCTGGATTACTGAGTACTAGTGAAGCAGAGCTGGATTAGTGATTACTGATGAAGCAGAGCTGGATTACTGAGTACTGGTGAAGCAGAGCTGGATTAGTGATAACTGATGAAGCAGAGCTGGATTACTGATTACTGGGGAAGCAGAGCTGGATTACTGATGAAGCAGAGCTGGATTACTGAGTACTGGTGAAGCAGAGCTGGATTAGTGATAACTGGTGAAGCAGAGCTGGATTAGTGATGACTGGTGAAGCAGAGTTGGATTACTGAGTACTGGTGAAGCAGAGTTGGATTACTGATTACTGGTGAAGCAGAGTTGGATTACTGAGTACTGGTGAAGCAGAGCTGGATTAGTGATAACTGGTGAAGCAGAGTTGGATTACTGAGTACTGGTGAAGCAGAGCTGGATTACTGATTACTGGTGAAGCAGAGTTGGATTACTGACTACTGGTGAAGCAGAGCTGGATTACTGATTACTGGTGAAGCAAAGCTGGATTAGTGATAACTGGTGAAGCAGAGTTGGATTACTGAGTACTGGTGAAGCAGAGCTGGATTAGTGATAACTGGTGAAGCAGAGTTGGATTACTGAGTACTGGTGAAGCAGAGTTGGATTACTGATTACTGGTGAAGCAGAGCTGGATTAGTGATAACTGGTGAAGCAGAGTTGGATTACTGAGTACTGGTGAAGCAGAGTTGGATTACTGAGTACTGGTGAAGCAGAGTTGGATTACTGAATACTGGTGAAGCAGAGTTGGATTACTGATTACTGGTGAAGCAGAGTTGGATTTCTGAGTACTGGTGAAGCAGAGCTGGATTAGTGATGGCTGGTGAAGCAGAGATGGATTAGTGATGGCTGGTGAAGCAGATATGGATTACTGATTACTGGTGAAGCAGAGCTGGATTAGTGATAACTGGTGAAGCAGAGTTGGATTACTGAGTACTGGTGAAGCAGAGTTGGATTACTGAGTACTGGTGAAGCAGAGTTGGATTACTGAGTACTGGTGAAGCAGAGTTGGATTACTGAGTACTGGTGAAGGAGAGCTGGATTAGTGATGACTGGTGAAGCAGAGTTGGATTACTGAGTACTGGTGAAGCAGAGTTGGATTACTGATTACTGGTGAAGCAGAACTGGATTAGTGATAACTGGTGAAGCAGAGTTGGATTACTGAGTACTGGTGAAGCAGAGTTGGATTACTGAGTACTGGTGAAGCAGAGTTGGATTACTGAATACTGGTGAAGCAGAGTTGGATTGCTGAGTACTGGTGAAGCAGAGCTGGATTAGTGATGGCTGGTGAAGCAGAGATGGATTAGTGATGGCTGGTGAAGCAGAGATGGATTACTGATTACTGGTGAAGCAGAGCTGGATTAGTGATAATTGGTGAAGCAGAGTTGGATTATTGAGTGCTGGTGAAGCAGAGTTGGATTACTGAGTACTGGTGAAGCAGAGCTGGATTACTGAGTACTGGTGAAGACGCTTGAAAAACGATGATCCAAAGGCAATGATTTCATATAAAAGCCAAAATTTTATTAATACATAAATTGATTTAAAAGACACATTCTGCCAATCATTGGGGAAACAGAACAACCGACAAACATCACACCAACACCAATGTCCACGCATAGTGCTCCAGCATACTTAAATTATGGATAACAATATCCAGCGATAGTACATATAGACAGAATACCGGCCGATACCTGCCTCAATGTGCCACTAATTGAGCCAATATGCATACCCCCTAGCACCACCCCTATCAAACCTATCATAGGCCTAAATAATAGAAGGGAACATGGTAATTACCGTATGGAAAAGGGGTCCCCACTGCTGGACACCATGCGTCTGCCCCGACGCGCGTTTCGAACTCCTTTTTTATCGGCCGGTATTCTGTCTATATGTACTATCGCTGGATATTGTTATCCATAATTTAAGTATGCTGGAGCACTATGCGTGGACATTGGTGTTGGTGTGATGTTTGTCGGTTGTTCTGTTTCCCCAATGATTGGCAGAATGTGTCTTTTAAATCAATTTATGTATTAATAAAATTTTGGCTTTTATATGAAATCATTGCCTTTGGATCATCGTTTTTCAAGCGTCTATGTAGTAGTTGATGATAGGCTATAATAATCCGTTATTTACATGGTGACTAATTTATGAATGATTATTATATTACCATGTTTTTTTGTCATATATCTTTGGTGAGTACTGGTGAAGCAGAGTTGGATTAGTGATAACTGGTGAAGCAGAGTTGGATTACTGAGTACCGGTGAAGCAGAGCTGGATTAGTGATAACTGGTGAAGCAGAGTTGGATTACTGATTACTGGTGAAGCAGAGATGGATTACTGAGTACTGGTGAAGCAGAGTTGGATTACTGAGTACTGGTGAAGCAGAGCTGGATTAGTGATGACTGGTGAAGCAGAGCTGGATTAGTGATGACTGGTGAAGCAGAGTTGGATTACTGAGTACTGGTGAAGTAGAGCTGGATTACTGATTACTGGTGAAGTAGAGCTGGATTAGTGATGACTGGTGAAGCAGAGCTGGATTAGTGATGAGTGGTGAAGCAGAGTTGGATTACTGAGTACTGGTGAAGCAGAGCTGGATTAGTGATGACTGGTGAAGCAGAGCTGGATTAGTGATGACTGGTGAAGCAGAGCTGGATTAGTGATGACTGGTGAAGCAGAGCTGGATTAGTGATGACTGGTGAAGCAGAGCTGGATTAGTGATGATGACCAGTGATACAGAGCATTGGAGATTCTGCTGGTGGTGAGCATAGTGGAGGCAATGTTGGCAGATCATAATCCTGTTATTTAATTTTTATTATACATACAGTACGAGTGTTAGAATCTATTAATCATTGTCTAAAAGAGTTTAATATGTATAGAGTGTGTTATTAATATCTGGAATACTATGTGGAAAGTGTGAAAAATCTCATATATCTTAACCTCTCGTCTTCTGTTTTGCAGGGCTAATTTGAAGAGGGAGCTTCTCACCTTCATGGATCTAAGGAATCTGTCCACGTACAATGATGAATACAATAATGGCACGAACGTCACAGACATTGATCAGAAGACGCACTACAACTACTATGCCATGCTGCTTACGCTCCTCATATTCGTCATTGTCTTTGGCAATGTCTTGGTTTGCATGGCAGTATCGAGGGAAAAGGCTCTACAAACCACCACCAATTACCTAATTGTCAGCCTGGCGGTAGCGGATCTGCTGGTGGCAACATTGGTGATGCCCTGGGTGGTTTACCTGGAGGTAAGGTTATTTTATGGGTGTTGAAATCTTACACAAGTCCTTTATTTGTGGAGTTTGTCTCATCTCCAATAGTAAACTCCAGCTTTGATCCTGGAAACAATACAGCAGCTAGGAAATATAGAGAAAAAATGTAGTTAGGATTGTGTCATTGAATCACTTTTTTTAGTCTGGTTTCACATTTGCGGATGGAGGTGCTGTGGAGGGCTGCGTATATCCTCCGTGAAGTTCTACCCACCACCGTACCTCCTCTGGTCAACTCTGTCTATGTCGGCATATGTACCCTATCTTTACTATTAGGTACGCAGGCAAAGCCGATGTATGTGGATGCCTCCAAATGCGTCGTTTCGACGGTGTGGCAACCGCACCAAAATGCGTTCGGTGTAGGTCGCCGCATCGTCAAAACAACACATGCGGAGGTATCCGCATACATCGGCATGGCCTGCGTACCTAATGGTAAATATAGGGTACGCATGCCACATATCGACGTAGGCGGAGCTGACCGGAGAAGGTGCGGAGATGGGCGGAGCTTCATGGAGGACGTACGCAGCCCATCCGCAAATGTGAAACCAGCCTTACTTGCCTTTCCTTATAAATTAACTATGTTAAATAATTATGTTACAAATATCTGGACGATAATGTTTAAATTCGTCAAGGAAAATATTGCATGATGTTAGACAATTATTCATAAAAAAATACATAAAAAGCAAAACCTATTCACAAATACTAGAGTAGAGAAAAAAAAAGCTTCCCTGACCCTCATTGGTATTCCGTCACTGCCAGACCAGAGGCCTTCGAACCGCCTCCTATCTGCCGGAATCCCTGGATCTTCTTCTAAATAGTGGGTCCAGAGGGACGTCATGGTTGTGCATGACGTAAGCGAGGACCTGCTAATAAGAAGTGCTGGGGATGCCATCAGGTCAAAGGAGGCTTGAAATACATTGTAGAAGATTTTCTTACTAATGAAACCGCTAAATTGATAAATGTTTTAGCACATAGGGTGCTGGAATATAAAAATGTCCTCGAGAGGTCTACATTGAGAAAACACGAAATAGGAGAATGCTCAAAATTTTTCATGCAGGATGGGAATGACACCAGTGAGTACGCTTTATAGTTATTATTGCTATAAAGAAACCTTATTTTGAAGGAGAGAGAAGAAACTGAAAATACAATGTCCAATTTATGGGCAGGATACAGTCCTAGGAGAGCTGAGTGCTACATGCTCTTAGAGAGCAGTGTAGAACTTGCCACAAATTGAATTTTCTGGAAAAATTCAGCGGAACTCATGAATTAAATTTTTCAAAAGTTTTGCTCATCTCAAGTCATCAAGACTGATGGATCTTTAATTTATAATAAATTCCAAATGCAAATTGTCTCATCAGTGAGGAAGTGGACTTGAACTCTAAAGCGCCACCTGTTGGAAGCAGCGATCCTACAAGTCATTATTGACCCTTTAACACTAGGACTACTGGTATAGTCATTTTGACTACTTACTTGCATTAGTTCTAGTCAGGGTTCACGAGTCCAGTAGTCCTAGTGTTAACAAGATGTAGGATAGAGTTCTAGTCCTCTTCCTCTCTGAAGAGGCAATTTGCACATTAAATTACCCAGAGGAGCATTGCACGGGGAGTAAGTCTCCTCACCTTGGCATGCCAGATATGTCACTCTCCATAAGGAGAAATGTTACCCCTTAATAAATTCCAGACACTAATAAGAGAACCCTGTGCTAGTAATGTACAGAAGAGAAGAAACAATGGGAGAAAATGCAAAGCTGAAAAAAGGTGTATGCATACCCTGTCAACCGTGTGCTCGCTAAAAAAGATACACTCAGAATCCACTAATATGCGCTCCCCAGGAACGATATTGGAAAACACACATAAGGACCGCAACAAATGTGCGAAAAAATGATAAGTCTTCATATATAAAATGAACCAGCCAACACACTTGGGCCAGATGGTAGGGATGCCCGAGATAAAACTCAGTATGAAAAAGAATGCAAATGCCGTAGAGTAAAGGACAATAGAAATCACAGCAAAGAAAATAGTGAGAATGTATATACAATGTACAATATGTTGTAAGCCCGGGAGTGGATCTCAAATCGGGCTGCAAGTGGTTATAAAAACATGACGTGAGTGGACAGAAAGAAATTGGGAGTCAGCCTGATATAATCCACCCTTACAATGCCGAATGTGTACCAAATCCTGGGTGAAAATATCCATACATAAAGAACACAAATGAGATACAATAACCATTGGTAATTATCCCACTCACCGCAATACAGTCCAGCAGAGTTCTGGGTATTCAGTCACTTGGAATTAATTATGTAAGATGACCCACATTCAGCAGGTGTAGGAAAGGTCTTTGGGAGAAAAACGTGGTCCGGTACGCAACTGGCGGGGACTGCCAGATCGCTCCACATTTGTTCTCAAACACCTTTCATGCACCTGCCGAATGTGGGTCATCTTACATTATTAATTCCAAGTTACATATTTATAGTGTATTTATTATTGTTTTTCACTCTAGAGCAGTTGAATTCTTTCTCATACCGAGTTTTATATTGGGCATCCCTATCATTTGGCCCGAGTGAGTGTTAGGTGTCGAGTTCCCACCACTGCACAGGGGGAATCTCGAACCATCTCTGCTGAGGTCTCCCATTCTTCTCCAGCCGCAGTGGAGCCTGCTCAGCAGAGACGTCGGTCCCAGCGTCTGGCTCAAGCTGACACTGTGCGAGTGGTTACTGCTGTTCTTCCAGGCTCAGCCATTGTAACCACTACTGATCAGCGGCGAGCAGGCATCCCTGAGACTAAGTCCTGCTTTTCTTCTGAGCATGCCCAAGGGATAACCTCTCATTGGAGGTTGGGGGTCACATGCTCAGGTCCTGTAGCAGCTCCTATTGGACCACTAGGAAGGTCCTGGTGAGCTTCTGCTATTAAAGGTTCACATGGCCGCATGGCCATTCGCTAGTATAAACTTATGAATGTGTGTGTGGATGTATGCCTGTCGATGGATGAAAGCTCCGAATCATTCCCATCCCTAGTGTTGTTGACTGTTCGCGAATGGTGGAAACTACCTAGTGCCTGACAGTGCTATCCTGCACAGCTAGCACACGATACAGCGTCTGATAGCAGTGACCGCCAGTGCGGCGCTTTCCTGGCCCAAGTCTGTGTGGTTAGTGGCGTCCACCAGAGCGGCACTGCACGCACTCTTGAGCAGTAAATTATTAGTTCTATTTATCTCTGACACCCCAATAGTGGTGTCGAGTGCAAGAGGTCTAGAGGAACTCTTTCCCTGAGTCTTGGGACAGAGTTCTGTGACTCTTTGCTTGCGCTCTTTGTGCGGTACCGCGGCCCTGTGATACAACAGGGTTCACTTCCTGCATACCGGGTGAAGCTAACCCTGTGTGTATCTACATTGTACCGCTATATAGTCCGTCATTACTCAGCAGCAGGTTCCATCTCTGCACGGTGGACCCCGGGCTGCGAACGCACCTTATACCATCCTTATAATTATTTGGTGCGTTCCGCTAGCCCTAACAGTGAGTCAGGTGGTTCATTTTATATATAAAAACTTTTAGCACATTTGTTGCTGTAATTATGTGTTTTTTTCCAATATCGTTCCTGGGGAGTGCATATTAGCCCAAAGGTATATACCTATCTACGGTTTCTGAGTCTATCTTATAATAAATTATATTACATTTCATTGATCTGTAAATTTGCATCTTATAGCGATTTAAAAAAAAAATAAAATTAAATTTACCTACAGTATTATATAGCAAATGCACTCTGGCAATGAAATGATCCACATTCATCAAGACACAAAGCCTGAAGTGTTTAAGTATTTAAAATATATACTGAAAAACAGTAATATATATATATAGTATATATATATATCAGGTTATCAAAACTCAAAGAGACAAAAATAGGCGTCACTGACTGAAATGCTGAGATTATCGGAATTATTATAACCAGTGTTTTACAATAGTCTTATTATTACCAGCCGTACTTCAAGATCATGGGTGCTCTTCAGGAAAAAGCATAGCAATCCACTTGTATTCATGAAGAAGGAAAGAAGGCACTCACTGATCTGAAATTCCCAACTTTTATTACATCTTCACAAAAAATTCATGGCCGGGAGAGTGAGGAACGGAGCTGTTGTGAGCAGAAACAGACGACGGCCGTTTCGCGCTGTGCTTGCGCTTCTATGGGTCAGTATGTGCAAGGATGTGATGAAGGAAGAAATACACCGGCAAAGGTGTTCTCCTCCCTCCCCACTCTCCTCCCACTTAACAAAAAAATACAACACATTAAAACCAAGTGAATCACACAATTAAAAACATCATCTTTACATCATACTTGAGCATAAATGTTAGATCAGAAGGCCATAATTAGATAATAAAACCACAATTTTTATTGAACAACATCATTAAAAACATATAACCAAGGTGTACATAAAAGAGAGACAGAGCAATCCATACATCACAATCACCCATAAACACGCACAATCACGGGTAATATATCTATTTCTACATTTCTCAATTGACCTTGGGAGACAATTAATAATAATAAGAGTCAGTCACCTGTATACTCATTCCCATATAAGAGCATTGCATATGAAACTATAATTAGCCAGGACTATATGTCTTAGGATAGATGCTTTCTATATGGTACACTCTATATTATATGTCCCAGGTGTAAGCACACTAGCCACACTCAGTATATTGATTGACCAAGAAGCCACATATTATTAGGCAAACATATCCATAATCCATATCCATAATTACCTTGGTACAGGTGTGGAGAGTGTGCCTCTAGTACCCGTAGCCGCACGTGCGCCCTTTTTCCGGGCAGATCATGTCAAGGGTTAACTTTGCTCTGCCTCATTCTGGGTTCTGGTTTGCTATTTAGCTCCGATGCATCCTGCTGGCGGTGTCAGCTATAGTTCTGGCTTCGGCGTGTGAACCTGACTCTGGTAGCTCTTGATCTGTCCTGCTGTTATTCCTGACTTGCCCCGTGTCTGTTTACTCCCTTTGTCTGCCCTTTTCCCTGTGTTTGCCTGTTTGTTGGCTTGATTCTAGGGTTTTTGACTTGGCTCGTATTCTGACTCGCTTCTGCCTTTTGTCTTTGTCTTATCTGTTTCTGACCATTCCTGAACCCCCTGGCTTGTTCCTGACCACGTATACTGCTGCTACTATTGGTACTTCTGCTTCTAATGCTTTTTGCCCCAATCTTGTCTGACCACTCTCTTGCCACTTGGTGGCGTCTGTGCTGCTGCTCTGTGTGTGCTGTCTTACTTCCCTCTCAAGCTCCCCCTGGTGGAGGTTGTGCTATACTGCACTGCAGCAGCATGACAATGGCGTTATTATTTCGACACTGGCACAGCCGCCAAACTTTCCCAGGCGAAGCCGCCAATAAAAATGCTGAAAATTAGTGGGCAAACTCCAAGTATTACAGTCTGCCCCTTAAAATCTCTGGGATGTTTGTATAATACAGGACAAGAATTGTGTGCAAGAGCAAGAAACCTTATCCGAGCATGTTCGCTCATCACTATTGATTGCCTATCCTAAGTGTAGGCATAAATGTTTACATCCAGGACAACTCCTTTAACTTATTTTGAGCTTTATAGAAGAAAAACAATTGCTTCTTTTTTTTATAGACCTTTTTTGGACCTTTAAATTTTGTGGCGTTGGCTTAGTTGCTGCTGGTCAATGCAATTATGATGATGCCAAATGTATTACTACTTTAAAAAATCCTTTCGTATTGTGTCGCTATACAATTCCTCTTGCTAATTGTCAGAGCTACTTTGGGATAGAAATGAAAAAGTGATGGAAATTGACGTTTTCTATATTATTTTTCTCATTTTTTATAACTGCATGATATCACAGATCCACTAAGTCATCGTATAAGAAATCTAGAACCCAATAATCCGATTAGACAGCTCCTTTCTCTTCTTTACCCAACCTTGTCTACTGCCGCATGCCGCCATCGCTTATCCCGCTGCTTCCCCCTCTTCTCCGATCCTGCACAGTTCCGTGACATCGGCTTAGTCGAGGACATTTTGCTTTTGTTTGATGTTGGATTATAGGGATTTGTAGGCAATTGGATGCGATATTATGAGATTTTTATGTCAGTAACTGAATTAACTAATAAAAGTTTAATGTACCGACCAATATTGCAAGGAGTGAGGAAGTGTGATAGACTGACTTGATGATAAGACGCCAGTCCCTACTGTATTCAACATTATTCTCTTTACAAATGGTTTCAATTAACAGACTTTAGTGAATTAATGTTATTGTTACCAGTGCACGTTTATTTCACATAATGGAACTTTGACTTTTCACTCATATTTATTGTGTTAGGCTACGTTCACATTTGCGTTGTGCGGCGCAGCGTCGGCGATGCAACGCACAACGCATGCAAAACGCATACACAACGCAGTGTTTTGTGACGCATGTGTTCATTTTTTGCATGATTTTTGGCGCAGAAAAAACTGCATCATGCAACTCTGCGCCCTGACAGTTGTGCCAAAATGAAGCCTGCATCACAAAACACGAGACAACGCATGTCCATGCGCCCCCCATGTTAAATATAGGGGCGCATGACGCATGCGTCGCGGCTGCTGCGCCCGACGCTGCGTCGCACAACGCTAATGTGAACGTAGCCTTATAGATTGTGATTATGGGAGATTGTCTTGGTAGAAACATCCCACTGTGACTCGTTACTAATTGCAACGCTTTGCTTGAATTTGGAACATCCAATGTCCAAAACTAAAAGCAGTAAAGTTCTTATTTGGTCACTTTTGTTTCAACAAACTTTTCAAAAATTAATAGTTCAAGCGTTTATAAGAAACCTTGCAATATATCTTATCGGAGAAATGTGCTTCCTTTTCCACTTAAGAACCATTTCTTTTCATCACCTCCTGTCTCCTAAACTAATAATTCACTGTAAAAATCCATCAAATCCCTTTTGGTTTATACAATCTTGCCTTGCGCAGGCGTGTACTACGGAGGACAGAGAATGAACTTCAATCCAATATTTCGGCCAGCATGCAGCCAGCCGGTAAGGAAAGGGTGAATCGAACACCCAAAAACTCCGCCCATATGACCCAAAACCGATCCCGCCAAATTCAGGTGACAGGTTCCCTTTAAGCCCAAGGTTTTCATGGCAGTTACTGGTCTTCCCATTTTTGGTACACTGCTGACCTTTCTGTATTTTCTGTGATGAGCAGGCACTACAATAAGTCCAAGGGTTGCAATTGCACCTGGGCCCAAGGGTCCCCAAAAGTCCCAATTAAGACCAAATTAAATTAAATACTTGCAGTAATTGGGGGCACTGTTGGAGCTTTTGAATTGGGGCCCATGAGCTTCAAATTACGACCGTGAATGCCCCTGTTGGGTTGAAGTGAACAAAAGCTAAAATGTGGTCAGTAGACTGATTCATCAAAGTGATTATATTAGAATTCTGGAATTAATCACTTTGAAAGTTTTCATGCAATGCAGAGTTTTTATGTCAATTTTGGCTATCTTCACCAAATTGGGTAGAGCTGAAGTAGGACGGGGCGTTTGGAGATGGGGCTTACAGCACAAATCTTATTCCAGTCCTTGACTCTTGACTGCCTGTTAATGAATCAGCCTCCTCTGACTCCAGAATGCCCCTTCATCAATTCACGTTTACCATATGGATCTCATTTTGAACCTTGTTCTTTTATTCTTCATGGCTATGATTTCTTGTTATGAAGATACTAGATGTATATCCAATGTATTTCATATAATATTGATTATATCTCATTATGTTACTTTGTTTGACATCATGTTTTTTTTATGACCAATGTTTATTTTTGTTAACGTTATACAGATATCCTTTGAAAAAGGCCTGACATGGCCGAAACGTTGGCTGTTTGAATGTATCCTTTTTCTCATGGGTCATTGAATAAAAATATTCTTGAATTGCATGTTTGAGTGCTAAAGTATCTTTTAAACCGGTAAAGAGAGGGGCGTAATAGTGCAGTTACCAAAATAACAATTAGTTTACTGTAAGGTAAAATTCTCACCTTTACACGTTGTGAGTATGCACCACACATATAGTAAGAATGATAGGAGGGCTGCAGATGGCACCGGACCCGCGAAGGATCTTCAAGAAATTCTGGATAGTATATTCAAGATGCTGACAATTCCGCGCTCCTCCAAAATCATGCAAGGGAATCACAGAGTTCAGAAGAGTTGCATACTTTATTCAGGGCTATAAAACCACTCGTTTTGTGGATGTCCTGTCCTCTTCTTCAGGTACATTGCCAATAATTGACAGGACGTCCACAAAACGCATAGTTTTATAGCCCTGAATAAAGTATGCAACTCTTCTGAACTCTGTGATTCCCTTGCCTGATTCTGGAGGAGAGCGGAACTGTCAGCATCCTGAATATCCTATCCAAAGTATCTTTTGAGTATATGAAGACAACGTCTTACTTCTGAGCACCATCCAAAAATTTTTTGCAGTAGATCAAATTTTTTGCAGATGCCCTTACCCCTCATCAAAACCGACATGAACATTACCGGTCTTGATGTTTTGGTTATTTTCAATCTTTTGGAGCCTCTTGCCTCCTTTCGTAAGTTTAGAAAGCATGGCTGTAATAAAGTTACAAACCTGAAAACTAACGAAACACAGATAAAAGATGGAAAAGAGCCAAACCTTATTTTTTTTACATTTTCATATACCGTATATACTCGAGTATAAGCCGACCCGAGTATAAGCCGACCCCCCTAATTTTGCCACAAAAAACTGGGAAAACTTATTGACTCGAGTATAAGCCTAGGGTAGAAAATGCAGCATTTACCGGTGAATTTCAAAAATAAAAATAGATGCTCCATACCGTTCATTATTGCCCCATAGATGCTCCATATACAACTGTGCTATATAGAATGCTCTGCACCGTTGATTATGGCCCCATAGATGCTCCTTATAATGCTGTGCCATATATGCTCTGCACCTTTGATTATGGCCCCATAGGTGCTCCTTATAATGCTGTGCCCCATATATGCTCTGCACCTTTGATTATGGCCCCATAGATGCCCCTTATAATGCTGTGCCATATATGCTCTGCACCTTTGATTATGGCCCCATAGGTGCTCCTTATAATGCTGTGCCATATATGCTCTGCACCTTTATGGCCCCATAGATGCTCCTTATAATGCTGTGCCATATATGCTCTGCACCTTTATGGCCCCATAGATGCCCCTTATAATGCTGTGCCCCATATATGCTCTGCACCTTTATGGCCCCATAGGTGCTCCTTATAATGCTGCCCCATATATGCTCTGCACCTTTCATTATGGCCCCATAGGTGCTCCTTAGAATGCTGCTGGTGCTGCCATAAAAAAAAAAAAAAAATCACATACTCACCTCTCTTCTCAGGACGCCGGCGCTTTCAATAATTACCTGCTCCTCTGCGGCTCCGTCTCCAGCACTGACGCTCAGCAGAGGGCGTGCACTGACTACGTCACAGCGCCCTCTAACCTGAGCGTCACTGCTAGAGGACGCTGCAGACGGAGCCGGAGCGAGGAGCAGGTAATTATAGCGCTGCGCTCCCCTTACCTGCTGCGGCGCGGTCCCTGCAGTCCCTGGCTTCCCCGGCGCTGCGGCTTCTTCCTGTAATTGAGCGGTCACATGGCACCGATCATTTACAGCAATGAATATGCGGCTCCTCCCCTATGGGGGTGGAGCCGCCTATTCATTTCTGTAATGAGCGGTGCCATGTGACCGCTCAGTACAGGAAGAATCTGCAGCGCCGGAGAAGCCAGGGACTGCAGGGACCGCGCCGCAGCAGGTAAGTATGACTACACGGCCCCCGCTCTCCCTCCCCTGCTGACACCCGGGTATATGACTCGAGTATAAGCCGAGAGGGGGACTTTCAGCCCAAAAAAATGGGCTGAAAATCTCGGCTTATACTCGAGTATATACGGTATATATTTTAGATCAATAACTTGAACTCAAAGACCAAAAGGTTTCAGTTAAAAATAGAAGTGGCTAATCTTTGTGTGTTTGACATTTGAGGAGATACCTTGCAATAAGTCCTTAAGGCAAAAGCAAAGTGGGTTAACTGATTCAGCTCTGGCACTGCACAACTCTCTTTGTAAAGGCAAAGTATTTATAAAAAAAAAGGGTTTTCACTACAGATGAGAAAATCTTCAAAAATTCATATTAGGCAGATTTTGTTCATTTTGGCCAGGAAGTTTGATTTGGATCACATATATTCAATGCTAATTGAATGAGCCCAGATTGCTGTTAAAAATTATATATTTTTTATGATCTGAGATTTCCAGACCTCCAAAGTGTGGCTATACCATGATGCATATTTTAATTTCATGACATCAGAATGTGCAAAGCTGGCATTGAGGGACACTGTCGAAATGAAGGATATCCTTAGCTTAGGCCATCATCTAATCCGTGGGAGTGCTACACCCGGCACGTCCACTGATCAGCTGTTACTGGTTCTTGGATGCTGCCCGAATACATCAGCTCAGTTTCATTTCTATAGGTGTCGCACTGAGGGGCACTACTGATCCCCTCTATTCAAATGATTAAGGGATCTGTATTTTCTGAGTTAGCATCCAAGACCTTACAGCCACTGCCAGTAACAGCTGATATGGTGGGGATGCCGGGTGTTGCGCTACCAACAATCAGATATTGAAGGCCTATGCTAATGAGATAGTGGGCAACCTCTTTAAATTTCCAGGCATACCTCTGACAAGACGTACTTTTATGAAATGCAGAAAACTGCTGCCAAACTTTGGTAATGGTATACCTACACAAAAACACATCATTAAACTGACCAAATGAATTGATGACCAAAGCGATTTAGTGCTAATCAAATTTGTGTCGAATTCTTAGATATTTGGTGAACTTAGCAAATTCAAACAATTTGTGATTCGCCTCATGCGAATCACCTAAAATGGCCACCGCCATTGAACTAATTACAGATGACTGCATCAGTCAGAAAGGAATCACATGACCTCGAGTGGTTTTCTCTAGAATGCCTTGCCGCTGCTACCTAACATGGTATAGCACAGCCAATCAGGAAGGACTACCATAAGTCACATAAAAGCCGAGGCAGGGAATGCAGCAGCTATTTTCTAGTGATTCTGGACAGTGAGAGATTGTAATAACGTACAGCTTCATTATAGACATAATGGAGAGAAAGCCATAAATCACTGAATTAATTGTGCAGACAGTTTGTGATCGTAAAGCTGTGAAGACAAAAGCTGTGTGTGACAAAAAGAGAATAGTCGTTCGGTTTTTTCACCTTGAAAAAGATGCCAGTCTAGTCCTGAAACTAGTTGGTGTGAATAAAAACCTTACTTGTTTACCATTGAAGCTTCTTCATTCCCGTAAGCACAGCCCAGGTTCTGTGATCTTTCCACTAAAGTGAATTACTATCTGGAAGAAGTTCTCATCCAACCATGAGACCTCAACTGAGGATTCTAAGGTTCTTATACTGTATGTATTGTGTCCTTACACCTCCCCCAGGTGTGCACTAACATCACTTTAACCCTCACCACTATTTTTCAATCCTGTCTACTATTTTTCATGTGGCATTGCCCTACTGTGCAATTCTGTCCCAACCAGACCTCGGAAAAGAGAGTAGTGTGATACACATTTTTGAAGTATGAATATGTTGCAAATCGAGATTCTTTGGAAAATTCAGTGAAGATTGTGAACTCAAATATTGAAAGATTTGCTTATACCAATTACCCAAAGCTTCCTTTTCCTCACTTCAGGAGTAACCCATACATTAGATTGTCAGCCTCCGATTCCAAAGCCTGTATGTGTTAGGACTGGCGGAACGCACCAAGTTTAAGATGAAATAATATTAGGTGTGTTCGCAGTCCGGGGTCCACCGTGCAGGTGAAAACCTGCTGCTAGTAAATGGCAGCGCTATATGGCGGTGGAAGCGAACCCTGTTAAATCACAGGACCACAATACAGCACTAAAGAGCGCAAGCTAAGAGTCACCGAACTCAATCCCTAGACTCAGGGTTGAAGTCCGTACAGACTACTTGCGCACAACACCGCAACAGGGAGTATTAGGTAACTAATAGAAATAGTTTTTAGAGCACCGAAGTGCGAACTGTGCCGTATTGGCAGACACCACCAAGCACCCAGACGTGGGTTAGGAAGCGCACTACTGGCGCGTGGCGCCGCACTGGCGATCACAGCAATGGACGCTGATTCATGTGTATCATGTTGTGAGGATAGTCGGGCACTAGACAGCAGCCATACACCTTACGCGAACAGTCATTCAATAGGGTGGGTTATTTAAAGGACGACTTGCACTCATCAACATACACACGTATACAATTGAAAAAAGCTCACAAGGACCAATGCAGTCAAACGAAGTCCCATAAAAAAAATCAAACTTTATTAAATAACAGAATTGATAAAGTGTCACACGTGAACAGACATCTGGAAAACAGAGGGAAGATAAGGCACTATATGGCGGTACTAAAATAACCAAAGGACACGAGCACCCATCACTGTAGCCCTAGTCACATACTTGTATAGCAGCGGGACCCTTGGCCCTAAATATATACTATGAGGATCCATGACCCATTATAAAGCAGCAGTGGCCAAATACATGTCTATATCCAAATATACTAACACAAAGAACATGGCCAAGGAGCACCCAGATATGAGTAGATTACCTGCCAGTGGCACAGTGAGAGGTCCCGGGTCCACCCCGACGCGCGTTTCGGAGCTCTCCGCTCCTTCCTCAGGGGGGATACCTGGCAGGTAATCTACTCATATCTGTGTGCTCCTTGGCCATGTTCTTTGTGTTAGTATATTTGGATATAGACATGTATTTGGCCACTGCTGCTTTATAATGGGTCATGGATCCTCATAGTATATATTTAGGGCCAAGGGTCCCGCTGCTATACAAGTATGTGACTAGGGCTACAGTGATGGGTGCTCGTGTCCTTTGGTTATTTTAGTACCGCCATATAGTGACTTATCTTCCCTCTGCTTTCCAGATGTCTGTTCACGTGTGACATTTTATCAATTCTGTTATTTAATAAAGTTTGATTTTTTATGGGACTTCGTTTGACTGCATTGGTCCTTGTGAGCTTTTTTCATATTTATGCTGGCAGTTGTCCCAGCTTATGTCCTGTTGTACATGCCCTGCGTGATTTTTTGCTATTATGCATACAAAAGGGTCTTTATTCTATGTCAGTGCATGGATGTCGTTTCTAACGATTTTGCTACACGTATACAATTGTACACTAGCGGCTGTGCGGTCATGCGAAGCTTATATAGCTGCAGTACGTATAGGACCTTCCAAAAAAGGACCAATGGGAATCTGCCACAGAAGTTTAGCACCTTCAGGACCTTCCAGGAGGATCAATGGGAACCGCTGCAGCATCTGAGCATGTGACCCTCGATCTCCAATGGAAGATCTCACCCTGGGCATGCTCAGAAGGGAAAGAGCAGGACTTAGTCCCAAAAGCATCTGCTCGCCGCTGCCCAGCACTGGCTTTAATGGCAAAAGCTGGAGAAGCAACAGCAAGCCTAAGCACAGAGTGAGACTGAGCCAGACGCAAGGACCGACGTCTCCGCTGAGCAGATTCCACTGTGGCAGGAGAAGAATGGGAGACCGCAGCAGAAACGGCCCGAGATTCCCCCTGTGCAGAAGCGGGAACTCGACCCCTAACAGTATGTTTGTTCTACATTTTATTTTCATTGAATACAGACTTTACCCATGAATTGAGAACTTTGAGAATGAAAGATCGGCCCAGGACGATGAAGTACCTTTGCCTTTAAAGTTGCCTGTATTCATGTGTGCTATTGATTTATGAAGTTAAAAAGAAACTGATGGTTACATTTTTAGAGCAAAATTGGGCTACTTTCTACTGGGTCAATAAAAAGAGCAGAACATCTAACAACTCAATTTGGATAAGTTGCTAGCTTACTGTTCTGCTGCTGCTATGATGAGCAGTCAATAAATTACTGTACGTCTTTGTATATTCTCCGAAAAGGGAACATCACTGGGATTTCATAAAATTATATCTGTAAGATACTTTTTCCACTGTGTTTGGGAGGCAATTCATAGCTACCATCTGTAATGTCAATCCTCATGCTGACATTGTATCTTTAGCTCTAATCCTAAAATAACGTTAGATCCAGTTAGATACTCCGCTGGGCAAGATGTCCAACTGCTACAAATTAAAGACCTACATAACAATCGAAAATTTATATTTTCAACACATTTTCAATACCTTTCACATCCTGTTGGGCATATTTTATTTTATATCTTATTATGATATAAGTTAGACATCTAATCTCCTGGAAATGGAGATAGTGATGGCTAAAGATTGCTTTCTGTACAAGATAATTTTCTTCAAGTGCATCGATAGACTCACACTCCAGGAATGACAAGAGCCCACTCGATCGACCTTCTCGCTCGATCTTTTTCTTTCATTCTAATATGTTCTTAATCCTCGATGTAATGAGATATTTCCAATTGATTTACTGGAATTAATATATCTTACCACTTTCCATCAGAAGAGAGCTTGCAAGCATTTTTTTTATAAAAACAGATGCAATGTTAAACTTTTTGACTTTTATTTAAAAATGGTCACAACAGGTTTAGAACATGCATTAGGTTGATAAAGAGGAAATGATGGGTTACATTTTTAACATTGACATTTTGCTGGAAAATGAGAAACGACTGCTTTGATTTACTTTCATACTTTCAAGGGCATATTAAATAAGCTAAATATGCTTATTGCAGGGAGTTATTGGCTTTGAATAGCTTAAAATGATCCCTTAAGTTTTTAAGGGGATAATGTTAGTGTTAGACGGGAATTAGCGTTTGCCATGTTCATTTGCAACAAATCAGTGCTTAATTCGTATCTGGTTAGGCATAAAAAAAAAATCCCCTCGACAATAAATAAAAAGCTTCAACTTGTCCTCCTATATTCAGTTTTAATTAGTGTGTAAGCAGCTGCAGTGGACCCTCGGGATTCAAAGGGGCACAGACTTCTCCAGAAATCCAGTAAACGATGGAATCACCCAAAGATCATGGAAACAACTTTGGCACAAACCAGGTGCTTAAGTTCGAGGTTGTGCTAATGAGCAACCGAAAATGCCCTATTTTAATCTTTGCTGTTGGACCACTCATTTTTATGTATGCCTTTGGTTAAAAAATAAAATTACTAGAATTACAGCTTAATCTTTTATTTAAAGGTTTAACTTTCATAGTCCAAAAACAAAATAAATAAATTATAATTAGTTGCTACCAGTGCCTCCTCCCTGCTTCTATTGACCCTGGCCTTTGATAATGTCATGGCTCGATTTTCGACCTGATCTGATGATCTGTTGCTCCGTGATCAGTTCCTCTGTCTGCTGAGCTATTGCATTTTTCTTTCCTGTCCAAATGCTGATTGTTCCAGTTGTCTTTGTTCCCCCTGATTCGCTCCTCTTCTTCGGGTGTTTTCAATTTTCCTGTTTTGGGCTGCCCTATTGCATTCTGGGTTGGGTTTTATATGTTCACCCTTCACTACAATTCATTGCTGGCTATAACTTTAGGTGGACTTGGGTTTAGGAGTTCCAACCCTTTAGCTAAGAGGTTAACCTTACATGGTAAACAGCATTTGAATTTCTGCTTTGAGTTGGTTTGTTTACCTTCCTCTCTTCCTTTAACCCCTTAGTGACAGAGCCAATTTGGTACTTAATGACCAGGCCAATTTTTGCAATTCTGACCACTGTCACTTTATGAGGTTATAACTCTGGAACGCTTCAACGGATCCCACTGATTCGGAGATTGTTTTTTCATGACATATTGTACTTCATGTTAGTGGTAACATTTCTTCGATATTACTTGCGATTATTTATGAAAAAAACGGAAATATGGCGAAAATTTTTAACATTTTGCAATTTTCATACTTCGTATTTTTATGCCCTTAAATCAGAGAGATATGTCATGAAAAATAGTTAATAAATAACATTTCCCACATGTCTACTTTACATCAGCACAATTTTGGAAACAAAATTTTTTTTTGTTAGGGAGTTATAAGGGTTAAAAGTTGACCAGCAATTTCTCATTTTTACAACACCATTTTTTTTTAGGGTCCACATCACATTTGAAGTCATTTTGAGGGGTCTATATGATAGAAAATAACCAAGTGTGACACCATTCTAAAAACTACACCCCTCAAGGTTCTCAAAACCACATTCAAGAAGTTTATTAACCCTTTACGTGCTTCACAGGAACTGAAACAATGTGGAAGGAAAAAATGAACATTTAACTTTTTTTTGCAAACATCTTAATTCAGAACCATTTTTTTTATTTTCACAAGTGTAAAAACAGAAATGTAACCATAAATTTTGTTATGCAATTTCTCCTGAATACGCCAATACCCCATATGTGGGGGTAAACCACTGTTAGGGCGCACCGCAGAACTTAGAAGTGAAGGAGCGCCGTTTGACTATTTCAATGCAGAATTGGCTGGAATTGAGATCGGACACCATGTCACATTTAGAGAGCCCCTGATGTGCCTAAACAGTGGAAACCCCCCACAAGTGACACCATTTTGGAAACTAGACCCCTTAAGGAACTTATCTAGATGTGTGGCGAGCACTTTGAACCCCCATGTGCTTCACAGAAGTTTATAACGTAGAGCCGTGAAAAAAAAAAATCGCATTTTTTCTACAAAAATGATATTTTTGCCCACAAATTTTTATTTTCACAAGGGTAACAGGAGAAATTAGACCACAAAAGTTGTTGTGCAATTTCTCCTGAGTACGCTGATACCAATTATGTGGGGGTAAACAACTGTTAGGGCGCACCGCAGAGCTTGGAAGAGAAGGAGTGCCGTTTTACTTTTTCAATGTAGAATTGGCTGGAATTGAGATTGGATGCCATGTCGCGTTTGGAGAGCCCCTGATGTGCCTAAACAGTGGAAACCCCCCACAAGTGACACCATTTTGGAAACTAGACCCCTTAAGGAACTTATCTAGATGTGTGGCGAGCACTTTGAACCCCCATGTGCTTCACAGAAGTTTATAACGTAGAGCCGTGAAAAAAAAAATTGCATTTTTTCTACAAAAATGATCTTTTTGCCCACAAATTTTTATTTTCACAAGGGTAACAGGAGAAATTAGACCACTAACGTTGTTGTGCAATTTCTCCTGAGTACGTCGATACCCAATATGTGGGGGTAAACCACTGTTTGGGCGCACCGCAGAGCTTGGAAGAGAAAGAGTGCCGTTTTACTTTTTCAATGTAGAATTGGCTGGAATTGAGATCGGACGCCATGTCGCGTTTGGAGAGCCCCTGATGTGCCTAAACAGTAGAAATCCCCCACAAGTGACCCCATTTTGGAAACTAGACCCCCCATGGAACTTATCTAGATGTGTGGTGAGAACCTTCAATGCCCAAGTGCTTCACAGAAGTTTATAATGCAGAGCCGTGAAAATAAAAAATATTTTTTTTTTCCACAAAAAAGATTTTTTAGCCACCAAATTTTTATTTTCACAAGGGTAACAAGAGAAATTGGACCCCAAAAGTTGTTGTCCAATTTGTCCTGAGTATACTGGTACCCCATATGTGGGGGTAAACCACTGTTTGGGCGCACGGCAGAGCTCGGAAGGAAGGAGCGCCGTTTTGGAATGCAGACATTGATAGAATGGTCTGCGGGTATTATGTTGCGTTTGCAGAGCCCCTGATGTACCTAACCAGTAGAAACCCTCCACAAGTGACCCCATTTTGGAAACTAGACCCCCCAAGGAACTTATCTAGATGTGTGGTGAGAACTTTGAATGCCCAAGTGCTTCACAGAAGTTTAGAATGCAGAGTCGTGAAAATAAAAAATATTTTTTTTTTTCACAAAAAAGATTTTGTAGCCCCCAAGTTTTTATTTTCACAAGGGTAACAAGAGAAATTGGACCCCAGAAGTTGTTGTCCAATTTATCCCGAGTACGCTGATGCCCCATATGTGGGGGTAACCCACTGTTTGGGCGCACGGCAGAGCTCAGAAGGGAGGGAGCACCATTTGACTTTTTGAGCGCAAAATTGGCTGTCGTGTTTGGAGACCCCCTGATGTACCTAAACAGTGGAAACCCCCCAATTCTAGCTCCAACCCTAACCCCAACACACCCCTAACCCTAATCCCAACCTCATCCATAATCCTAATCACTAACCCTAACCATAATCACAACCCTTACCCCAAAACAACCCTAATGTCAACCCTAACCATAACCCTAATCAAAACCCTAAATCCAACACATCCCTAATCCTAATCTCAACCCTAACCTCAAACCTAACCCTAATCCCAATACACCCCTAATCACAACCCTAACCTTAACCCTAATCCCAAACCTAACCCTAATCCCAAGCGTAACCCTAATGCCAACCCTAACCCTAATACCAACCCTAATCCAAACCCTAACCCTAATCCCAGCTCTAACCCTAACTTTAGCCCCAACCCTAGCCCTAACTTTAGCCCCAACCCTAACCCTAGCCCTAGGGCTACTTTCACACTTGCGTCGTTTGGCATTCCGTCGCAATCCGTCGTTTTGGACAAGAAACGGATCCTGCAAATGTGCCCGCAGGATGCGTTTTTTGCCCATAGACTTGTATTGCCGACGGATCGTGACGGATGGCCACACGTCGCGTCCGTCGTGCACTGGATCAGTTGTGTTTTGGCGGAGCGTCGGCACAAAAAAACGTTCAATGAAACGTTTTTTTGTACGTCGCATGCGTGGCCGTAACTCCGCCCCCTCCTCCCCAGGACATAGATTGGGCAGCGGATGTGTTGAAAAACTACAGCTGCTGCCCACGTTGTGCACAATTTTCACAACGTGCGTCGGTATGTCGGGCCGACGCATTGCGACGGCCCCGTACCGACGTAAGTGTGAAAGAAGCCTAACCCTAAGTTTAGCCCCAACCCTAACCCTAAATTTAGCCCCAACCCTAGCCCTAACCCTACCGCTAACCCTACCCCTAACCCTAACCCTACCCCTAACCCTACCCCTAACCCTACCCCTAACCCTACCCCTAACCCTACCCCTAACCCTAACCCTACCCCTAACCCTAATTTTAGCCCCAACTGCTGTTCTCCTGCCGGCCGGCAGATGGAGACAGATGGCGGGCGCACTGGGCATGCGTCCGCCATGTTCTGCTGCCGGCGGCCAGGAGGAGCAGCAAGAGGATCCAGGGACCTAGGTGAGTATGCTAGGGTCCCCGAATCCCCCTATTTCTCTGTCCTCTGATGTGCGATCACATCAGAGGACAGAGAATTACACTTTACTTTTTTTTTTTTTTTTTTGCGGTCGCCGGTAAACAGTTAATTACCGGCGATCGCAAAACAGGGGTCGGTAATACCGACCCCAATCATGCTCTTTGGGGTCTCGGCTACCCCCGGCAGCCGAGACCCCAAAGATTCTCCCGGTGCCGGCCGGCGGGCACACTGCGCATGCGCCCGCCATTTTGAAGATAGCGGCGCCCACCGGGAGACACGAGGAGCATCGGGGGAGCTAGGTGAGTATTGGGGGGCCACCTGAGACCCCTTTTCTCTGTCCTCCGATGTGCGATCACATCGGAGGACAGAGAAATTAAAAAGAGATCGCTTTTTTTTTTTTTTTTTGCGATCGCCGGTAAACGGTTAATTACCGGCGATCGCAAATGCGGGGTGGGTTAAAAAACCCCCGAATCATGTTCTCTGGGGTCTCAGCTACCCTCGGCAGCCGAGACCCCGGAGAAAATCGGCCTCTGGGGGGGCGCTATGGACTTTTTCCACAGCGCCGTTAATTAACAGCGCTGTGGTTTAAGTACCCTTAGCGGCCGCCGTTAAAAGGCGTATCGGCGGTCGCTAAGGGGTTAATCTCCTTAGTTTTCTGGTAGGTTATTGTTGTTCCGTTTAATTTTAGTTCTCCTTAGCTTTTTCTTTCTATTGACATTGATCTTGGGATGTATTTTCTAAACATTGGAGATATTTGTATCAACAATAATACAGTATAGTGTAGTTTTTACTAATTATACTAATTATTAGTCATAATTTTCTTTGCATTTTTGTATCAAACACTAAAGGCCCAATTCATTAAAGGGGTTCTCCCAGAATGTAGTTAAATGACGGCTGTCAAATAATTCAAATATCTTCAAACACTACTCTCGAGATCTGTGCCTTAAATGTCAGAGGAGCTGTATCATAAGCACACATAACTCCATGAGCCAAGAAGAATGTCTGTGACATCAGGAAAAATAAATGTTCTCCTCGTATGACTAACCATGGAGGAGTGAGGCTGGAGAAAAAAAATCCTCCATGCTCAGTCAGAGGAGAAGATTTATTTATTCTGATGCCCCTGCCCTTCTCCTCAGCTTACCAAGATATGCTTTTTAATAATACAGCTCCTCTGCCAGCTGAGACACAGGTCTCGGGAGCCGTGTTTCTTCAAACTGCAGCCCGTGTTGACAAATGACTTGGGCAGTCTGCAATTTGAATTATGTGATGGAGGCCACTTTTCTTACATTATTAGACAACCTACTGGATTGACTTGGGCAGTCTGCATTTCTGGCAAAAGTTATGCCACTAAAACAGCATCATTTTTTATTAATCAGATGGGCGAGCTTCACAATGCCCTTTTCCACCTATGCTTCACACATTTTCCCGTACTTGCTCAGGACTTGGGTAAAAAAGGCCAAAAGCAACAAAATTTGTGTAAAAAAACAAAGCATTGTAAAAACCATGCCATATATGAAGATTTTTTAGACCATAAAATTGGCAAAAACATCTTCATGAATTGAGGTCGAAAGCATTTTCTCCTGACTTAAGCATATGAGAGTGGTCATAATTACAGAAGCAGAATTCAAAAGGTAAAATCACCATTCATAAAAAAAAAAGCAACACACAAAAACATAGCAGGATCATTTTCTCTAGGATATCTGGACAATTTCAAGACAGAGCTGGAAAAACAGTTGATTCATCAGAGTATGCTTTTCATGTCATAATCCTCGGCCCCGATGAAACTTTGTGCATTGTGACCTTGGATAACATTTAGAAGTCAATGTTAATGTATCCTTCAGAAGAAATCGCTAGATTCTTAAGCACTCTTATAGGACGTTCCATTAATAACATCCTATCGCCAGGCAGCCTTGTTATAAGTAGTATAAAAGACACTTATTAATCATAGCAAAGCACTAAACTGGGGCTAAAGTGAGCACCAAGAGGAAAATGATAATATTTCAGTCTCATGTTGTGTTTTTGTGTTTGGATATATATTATATATTTTCCTTTTTTTTTTACAACTTAGAAATAGTTTAAAACTACAAGCAAAATTAAAGGGACAGTTTAGGCAGAATGCTATATATTTTATTCATTGATTAACTTTTTTTGTATGTGATGAGTCCAGTGGGTGGTCCAACTCGGTGATTAACAGCTATCTCAGCATGCACAGTCATCCGGAGAAGACTGTCAATCATTGATTAGGACCGCCCACTGGACTAAATATGACATCCAACATCCAGCAGTCTAGTGGTATAAACAGACAGCATGGTGGCTCATTGGTTAGCACCGTTGTCTTGACAATGCTGACCTCCTGGGTTCAAATCTGACCAAGGACAACAGGTATGTGGAGCTGCATATTTTGGTTTATTTTATGCCCATACAACAAAAACATAGGAAATTTAGATTATGAGGATAGTGAATGATGACAATGACTGTGAAGAATGGCAAAATATATTGCAAGCAAGGACGGATAATAGAGGTGAGCAAATTTTTTGAAATTTGAGTTATTCGAGTATTGCTGAATTTTTCCTGAAAAATTTAATTTGTCACAATTTGATTGGCCATGATTTTTAAGTACTTTAAATCCTCAAATTTTCATGAAAAGATGTATGTTACACTCTGAGGTCCACTATTACTGTATCCAGCCCCTTTTAGCATTTTACTACCAACAAAGTAATCTCTACATATATGACCATCCAGATCCATTACAAAGCAGCTGCTGCATTCCCTGCTTCAACTTTTATGCAGGCTATGAAATCCCTCCTGATTAGCTGCGCTATACCATATGATACGATAGCTGCCATGTCTTATAAGAAAGTCCTACTCAGCTGCGTCCGAGGTGATGTGAGCTTTCTCAGGCTGATGCAATCTTCTGCAGTGCGTAAAATGGCAGAATAGGGGAGAATGTACTGTAGTCAGCTGTGCCACAATACAGTTGATGGAACTGTGCTATGCAAATCCACCACTGATAATATTCAGCCGCCACTGTTTCCATAAACAGGTAATCAACAAGTGTGCCGAATGTCACATTCCCCCACCTATCTGATTTTGATAACCTATCCTTAGAATAGTCCATCAATATAAAAGTGCTGGACAACCCCGTTAATTCATAAGTTGTATTACAATGGGCCAAACAAGGTAGGAAACCCTTAGGATAGGTCATCAATGTCTGATCGGTTGGGGTCCTACACCTGGCACCCCCACCAATCAGCTGTTATCGGTGGTGGCGGTGACCACCAGTCTGAAGTGCTCACTTGCGGAGCTGTCTTCTGATAGTGACCATGGCACGGAACTACACATCCACCTCTTATTCAAATCAATAGGAGGCGGATTTACAGTACCCTGCGGCAGACACTACCAGAAGACAGCGAGTTTTGCATGGGAGTCATTCTGGTCAGAGGCCGCCACCGCTGACACCGATAACAGCTGATCGGCGGGGGGTGCCAAGTGTTGGACCCCAACTGATCAGACATTGATGGCCTATCCTAAGGCTGGTCATCAATGCTAAAGTAGTGGACAACCTCCGCAAGCCTAATTTTTATAGGCAACTAACAATGAAAATTGTGTTTCCCTTAATCTCAGAACATTTCCACAACATATGCTCATGCTTAGCTCGAAAAAATAATATATTCATCTGCACTAACTTCTTAAAAAAAAACAGCTCGCCGTGCCAGCGTCAATTACTCTTCTCAACACCGAATATTAATATTCATGCAAATTTCCCTATATATATAAAACTGCAGATTGGCAGATTTTGTGAGCTAAAATAAAACTTTTGAAACTTTTGTTACAGACTGAAATGACCTGTTGTGTAAGTAGGCCAACTTCTTTATACTGGGTTTCAAAATTTTACATCTCAACTTAGAAAAGTGCACTATCTGCAGAAATAATATATACGTAACATTATGGCATCGAATCCCTAGTATTTGATGCACCAGGCAGAATACATAGGACATGTGACCTAAGGTCCAATAAACACAAGTCAACTTGTCAATTTACTTTACAACATATTAGGAAATCAAGTCTAAATCTGAATGCAATGTAGAAAAAAACCATAAAAAATCTGTTAGATATTTCTATAGGCAGAGATCAGGTCCTGATCCAGCTCACAAGAGTGTACAATTACAGGGCTCTTCACTGAGAGAATCATCTGCTGAGGTAGAAAATCTGCTTCCATCATTGACTCTTTGATGGGTTTCCAAGGGTGCAAACCATTTTCAATTTGATATAGGATATACACGTAATTGCATAAATACAGGTA
The DNA here is from genome assembly GCF_032444005.1 of Ranitomeya imitator. NCBI lineage: Eukaryota > Metazoa > Chordata > Amphibia > Anura > Dendrobatidae > Ranitomeya > Ranitomeya imitator. The sequence continues at coordinate 123,264,146 of NC_091291.1, forward strand.
CTGTCACGGTCACTCCTTCTGTGGCCGTGCCTGCTGCTGGGACCACTGCCGCTCCCCCCGCTCATACTTATCCACTGCAGCACGCTCCTCCTGCATGCACGCGTCCTCTCCTTTATTCTTCTCCGCTCCCTGGTTCTCGTTTGGTGCACGTGTGCAATGCCCACTCCAGCACTTCCTCTTTCTGATTTACAGGCACTCTGTATCTCCTCTCTGTGGTCCTGGAGGACCGTGACCTGGAAGTCCTTCAGCACTCCATGTAGTTAAGGAGATTCCTTCCTCTGCTCTTTGCCAGTCTGTCATTTGTGCTTCTGTGACTCAGGTCCACCTTTATATTTGCACTGCCTGTTCTGACTCTCTGCTCTGTCCAGCCAGTTCAGCTTCTCTGTATTTCCCAGGCTTCCTTATCTCCTCATCCAGTCCAGCCTTCCCAGTGTCCGCTCCGTACTCTGTTAGTCTGGTGTCTGTCCTGTCCTGCTTCCTTTTTGTCTTCCCCTTCCCAGTGCTCCTTTGGTCTCGCCTGTACTCGGCTCTTACCAAACTGTACTAAATCTTACCCCGCTCTGTCCGTCTTATGCCTAGATTCTCTATTTTGTACCTCCTACTACCCGTCTCCGGGTTCCAGCTTCTGCGGCAAAAGTCTCCCTTGGGTCTGCCCCTAACGCTCCCTGTATAGGGGGTGGTCTACCTGGTCAGCTCACCCTTGGGAAGTTCGTTGTCGTGGATCTGCGGGTCCACTCCAGGTGTTCCAAAACATCTCACAGGTGCTTCTCACAAAATTAGAATATCATCAAAACGTTTATTTATTTCAGTTCTTCAATGCAAAAAGTGAAACTCATATATTATATAGAGTCATTGCAAACAGAGTGATCTATTTCAAGTGGTTATTTCTGTTAATGTTGATGATTATGGCGTAAGCAGCTAAAAGGTCTGGAGCTGATTCCAGGTATGGCATTTGCATTTGAAAGCTGTTGCTGCGATCCCACAACATGTAGATTGTTTTTAATTGTATCTAGGTTCAGCAAAACAAACATTAAATATAGCAAAAAAAATGACAATACATTGTGATTGATGTAATAGCGTGCTTGCTTCCACTTTGGAAGTTTCAAAGAAATATTGTGGTTATTATTCTCTAGGGATTTGACAGCGCCAGCAGCTTGGGTCTTCCACCTTTTACAAATAGCTCTGCTCTCGATCTTCAAATGATTTTCATTTTTCAGTTGTCTGAGGCGATATGCTACATTTGTGAAACTTCTTGAATAAATTCAGGCCAGTACTGCAGTTCTAGAATATAGTTTTAAAAGACGAAACATTTAAGAATCATCAAAAGAACAGATATCTACATTGATAGGACTCAGGCACAGGATGGATTATATTGGATGAGTGCTATAAGGGGTTTTCACAGATAGCACTCTTTCGCTTGTTGTTCTATGGGGCTGTACATATGTCCGCTTTTTTCTTCGGACTGATTAGTCCAAGAAAAAAAAATCGGTGACATGCCAATTTGATCCAAGTATCGGATTAAAATTGGCGATGCAAGTCTATGAGTCTGAGGAAAGCAAAACATTGGACAACACTCGGATGTTATCCGAGTGCAATTCTGTTTTCACTGACTGACTGCATGAAGAAGGTGGAGAAACTTTTTTTTTCTCTAAAAACTCATCAAACTCTGCTTAGAGTCCAGTCAACAAAATCAGACCAATTTTCTCGGATGGAGAAGACGATGGAGTGCACCTACTCTTAGAGTTAGCTTCCTACTGTTTTTTTTTTTTTTTTTTTAGATAAATTAATTGATACATGTTTAGAATTGAGTTATCCTATGGACAGACATATTTGTGATTAGCGCTGCTATTCTGCAGGTATAGTGTCCTGGAATTGAAAATGAACGGACTTGCATAGGGTTTGCTCCTTCTCACTGATTGATGATGGTTTCCTCTGGTTAGTTCAATTTTATTATTATTATTATTATCATTTATTGTTATAGCGCCATTTATTCCATGGCGCTTTACATGTAAGGAGGGGTATACATAATAAAAACAAGTACAATAATCTTAAACAATACAAGTCATAACTGGTACAGGAGGAGAGAGGACCCTGCCCGCGAAGGCTCACAATCTACAAGGGATGGGTGAAAATACAGTAGGCGAGGGTAGATCTGGTCATGCAGCGGTTTGGTCAATCGATGGTTAATGCAGATTGTAGGCTTGTCGGAAGAGATGGGTCTTCAGGCTCTTTTTGAAGGTTTCGATGGTAGGTGAGAGTCTGATATGTTGTGGTAGGGAGTTCCAGAGTAGGGGTGATGCGCGAGAGAAATCTTGTATGCGATTGTGGGAAGAGGAGATAAGAGGGGAATAAAGAAGTTTCAACTTCAAGAATAATAATGGAATTGTCCCAAATCAAGACTAGATCTTGAAGCTCCGACCTCAACCCCATCAAACACATTTAGGATGAACTAGAACAGAGATTGTGAGCTCAGCTTCTTCCCAACATCAAACATTTTCTTCTTGACGGAGGGGCAAAAATTACAATAGGGCTACCAAAATCTTGTAGAAAACCTTTACAGAAAAGGAGCTAATATATCTGCTGAGGGGAGACTCCATATTAATGTCTATGGATGTAGGATTGGAGGTCATAAATGTTCCTGTAGGAGTAATGTGGACATGTTCCGGTTCTTTTGTCTATACAGTGTATGTAAATAATGGAACCATAAGCAAAGTATGAAATAATAATGATATTCTAATAGATACAGGAATTCATACTATATTGGCTGAACTTTATGTGTCGAGGAAAATAATTGCTTAACCGATATCCCGCTAAGGTTGTATGGGCACGTTAAGAGGAAAAGGGCTTGTGGTAGAAGGTCTTAAAACAGCGCAATCGACTTTAACGGTCTTAAGGAATAATCATACCTGCTTCACTTCTGCTCAGAGATAGGAAATATTAATGAATCTGATGAATGCTCTGTTTTTCAATGTGCAAGTGCACCAGTGTTTATTACTGCCCCCAGCCATGCATCTCATCTGTTCCCAAATGATCTTCCGCTACTTTGATCATTAGATAAATGCATAATCTCATCAAATATATGGTAACAATGTGTAAAGTTAATGAAGCCAACAGAAATGTGTGTAGCCACAGATCACATATGCTGATTACGTCCCCGGTGATGGAAAACGGCAATGTTATTAAACTAGAACTTACAAATCCAGATTATCCTGATATGAAAGGCACCATAAGACTTCATGTAAAAGATCAAGTGTTTCATCAAAATTTGATATTAAAATAATAAAATTGTCTCCTTAAATAATTTAAAGGGAACCAGACAACATGATCTACCCTTATTAACTAATTACAGTGCAGCATTTGTAATTAAATACCGACTTCTAACAACCCTAATGTTAAGGGAAAGTTGCCAGCGTAATTGTAAAGTCTGTGTTTAATCTTGACCCAAACAAATAGGGTAAGAACAGTCAATGAGTATATTAGCCATAAAAAATTATATCTTTATTTTATGTTTAGATTAAATATACAAATTTTTACAATGTTAAAACAGCGACTGTCTGGCAATGATTCAGGGATCAAAACATAGTAGTACTACTACACATAATAATCAATTCCTCTATGAGACTGCACCTAAATAATCAATGACAGGGTGCTATGTGGTGCCCCAGGAGTCTGGTTGCCACAGAGGCATTACCTCCATCAAAGTGGGTGATGTCATGCCTGAAAGCAAGGAGGGGTTCCTTTGCCAGGTGACTTCAGCATACAACACCTTTCCTAGTCCAGACCAGAAGAGGGAGCTCTAACACCCGGTTTCAAGGAGGCCTCCCTATAAGTTCTGGCCTGGAGGCGGAGTTAGTTAGTCTAGTGTGTAGTCTGAGAGTGAGAGGAGAGGAGACGCAAAGAACCTGGGGAGTGGAGCTGTGAGTGACCAATCTCACCCCAGAAGAGAGCACTGACAAAGAGGATGCCAGAGTCCTTGGCTGTGTGGGTGCTGCACGCCCCGACAGCCAAATCTGGAGGGCAGGGAACTGCAAGCTCCCTGGCCACACTGAACACTCGAAGGCATCACAGCAGACCAAGAGCCGGGGCTGCCAGTGAAAAGGCAGTGCCCATGATAGGCTCGTGCTGTCTGCCATACGGGTTAGAAGCAACACAGAGAATAGAAACTTGAGCAGAGATTAAAGCAGCAAGGACCTAAAAGAATAGCGCAGAAGGAAGGCCTCCAAACCCACCTGGCTAGGTGGATCCCAAGTTGCTTCCAGGCTGCCCAGACTCCATCATCACCTGGTGCCTGTGCCCCAGACTGCACCTGCAACTAACAAGTAAAGGTAAAGGAAGTTGCAATCCTTGTGCCCTCCAGTCATTTTCCGCACCCTCAGTCCTGCACCCCATCGTCTATGATCCCTTACCATCTGTACCGGTAGCCCTGGGGCCCCGCTCTACCTTTGGGGAGCAGAACCATCCCAGCTGCATCAACATCAGCAACAGCAGTTCCCTTAAGCAGCATCAGCCATCCATTACTGAAGACCACAGGTGGCATCATGAACTAACTCCCTTTAGACTTTTTTTCCCCTTCATTTCATTAATTTTATTGGATGCCCAGGGCCACGGACCGGATCACTGCTGCCGTGACAACCCCCTGAAGAACCGTCGGACCCAGCTTGAGTGCCCCAGGGCCCTAGTGGGCGCTCCAGCTAGATAAGCTACTCCTTGATACAATCAATGCAAGCTCTGTGACCTAATAATCAATGTTAGGGTACTGCATAAGCAACTCCAAAATTCAATAAATACAGGCAGAAAGACAGCTTTTAGGTAAGAAGATAAACTTACTAAAAGTTCAGTGTAGTTGATCCCTGCTGCCCAACGCACATTTCCTGGCAACTTCTTCAGGAGACTTGTGTTGGGGTGGGAGTGTTCTTGTTTTATAGAGAGCACCAGCCTGTCAGAGTCAGTATAAACCTCACGTTAGCGCTGCTGATGTGAAAAAGCTGTGTGACTTGTGAAATACGTCCCCTTCATATAGCGCATGCGCTGTCGGTTTCTCACATCTAGTAAAGGTTTTCCAGTTCGCAGCCCATGGAGCGCAAACACAGAGCACCATCATGAAGACAGCACGGGCGAAAGAGCTCCTGTGGGCCACTCCCCCAAACATCGATGTGATGAAAACTGCGCATGCGCTCTGGGCTAGATATCGGAGCAAAGAAAGCGCCGGACAGTGACTCAGTGATGGCCTGTTAACCATCTAGATGCTCCTGTCACTCATTGATGTAATACTGCAGAGGGAAGGGCTCCACCGGTCAGACTTCAGGTCTGACGCCATAGGCAGAAGATTAGTGTGTATGCCCTAAGTCACAGTGTCAGCCGGGCATTTGTGTGATTTAAGAAGCAGGGCGGGGGCAGAGGGGCACTCCAAATACAATAACCATGCTTCAGTAGAAGTTATATCAGCTGGCTGGGCAATATGTGGCACTACAAGATTAAAACATTGGTTTTTCAATTATTCTGGAAACATTACCATAACATTGGAGTTGCTAGAAATCAGTGTTACATGGTGAATGCGAAGGTGAAATAAGTTAATAGGGGTAGATCCCTGCTGTCAGGTTCCCTTTAACCCCTTTCCGTCATTGGTCATAATAGTATACCGATGTCGGAATCTCGCTGTTTGGTGCGGTCTCCGGCGCTGAACCCGCACGTGTTCTGGCACATGACAGCTGATTTATACAGTTGACATGTGCCTGCAACAGCCGTGGATGGAATCGAGATTCACCCGTGTCTGTAAAGTAGTTTAATGCTGCTGTCAGTTTCTGATAACGGCATTTAACTCGTGCTTACCAGAAGTGCGCCGTAAATCTTGCCCATTTGTGACCTTGTCACATGATTACAGGTCACCTATGGGTCAGCATGATAACCAGAGGTCTGAAGCAGACCTCTATGGTTGTCATTGCCGGATTGCTATGAGCGCAGCCCCTGTGTGTAGCAGAAGCGATCAAAGTACTGCTACTTCTAGTCTCCCATGGACTATTGAAGCATGCAAAAAGTAAAAATAAATTTTTTAAAAATATTTTTAAAAAAAAGTTCAACTCACTTACCTTCGCCCCATTCAAAACAGAACAATAGCAAAAATCAAATATACACATATTTGGTATCGCTGAGTTCAGATCCGCACGATCTATGAACATAAAAAAAAAAGAAACGTAACGAGAAACAAATTCAAAACTTCAGAATTACGTTTTTTTGGTTGCCGCTACATTGCAATAAACTGAAAAATCGAGCGAACAAAAGATCACATCTACACCAAAATGGTCATAATAAAACCGTCAGCTTGGCATGCAAAAAAATAAGCCTTCAGTCAGCCCCAGATCACAAAAATGGAGACGCTACAGGTCTCAGAAAATTGCGCCTTTTTTTAACCAAAGTTTAGAATTTTTATTCACCACTTAAATAAAAAATAACCTAGTCATGTTAGGTGTCTATGAACTTGTAATGACCTGGAGAATCATAATGGCAGGTCAGTTTTAGCATTAAGTGAACATGGTAAAAAACAAAAAAACAACTGTGGAATTGGACTCTTTTGCAATTTCACAGCACTTGGAATTTTTTCCCCATTTTTCAGTACACGATATGTTAAAACCAATGGTGTCGTTCAAAATACAACTTGTCCCACAAAAAATAAACCCTCACATGGCCATTTTGACATAAAACTAAAAAAAGTTATGGCTCTGGGAAGATGGGAAGCAAAAAAATGAAAACGGAAAAACGAAAATACTTTGCGTCATGAAGAGGTTAAAACAAAACAGAAAATTATGCTTTTCACAAATGCCACCGAAACACCATTTTTTAGCTATAAGAATTTAAGATAATAAAAAATGGAAAACCTTTCTGTATTTTGAAATTGAATTTGAACAAATTATAAAACATTGCCACTGCTAACATAATGAGCACCGACAGATAACAAAAAGAGCAATTCACCAATCTAGCAATTTATCTTCACTCTTTCAAAAAGCTATTTTGTAGAAAAAAAACTCTTCTTTCACATTTGTCAGATTTATTAATATTTCTACCCTTCCAAAAACTTTTGATATGTCTTCTGCACATGAATACATAAATTGCTCGTGTTAAGTAGGGCAGTGGTCATTTCTTTCTTTAACCAAAAATTTTTATGTGTAAAACTAATGAAAAAAATAAAACAGCACATGAGTTTTTGTCTATTCTTGATGTTTTGAGCATAAAAGTGCTACTATATGGTATGATATGGGTGTATCCTGCCATTGTTTTAAAAAGAGATACTATGCATTGATATGTAGCAGACAATTTGCTCTGTAGTCATACAGCAAAACTTAACTGCACTGAGCCCCGTTAACGGCAGCAAAAATCACATTTATATTCCATGAAATTAGGTAACCCCTTTAATTTACAATGCCCTAAAATAACTTTGGGAAATAGTTTTTTCTATGTCAGACAGATTATCAAGCAGTTCTGGTGAAAAAAGCTTTTGTATAATTTAATATTTAGCCTTAAAAGGGCTGTCAACTACCTCAATACAATTTATCAATACAGTCAGGGAAAGTGTTTATTTCTGTTCAGATACAATGTAAAGGCTGCAAACAATCAAAGAATCTTAATTGGCGGCAGCAGTCACCTAATATTCCAGGAAGGGATAGCCAGCCGACTGACGGAGGACAGGAAGCAAGCCCATTGGCGGAGGACAGGAAGCCAGCCCACTGGCGGAGGACAGGAAGCCAGCCCATTGGCGGAGGACAGGAAGCCAGCTGACTGGTGGAAGACAGGAAGACAGCTGACTGGCAGATGACAGGAAGCCAGCCGACTGGCAGATGACAGGAAGCCACCCGACTGACGGAGGACAGGAAGCAAGCCGACTGGCAGAGGACAGGAAGCCAGCCCACTGGCAGAGGACAGGAAGCCAGCCCACTGGCGGAGGACAGGAAGCCAGCCCATTGGCAGAGGACAGGAAGCCAGCTGACTGGTGGAAGACAGGAAGACAGCCGACTGGCAGATGACAGGAAGCCAGCTGACTGGCAGAGGACAGGAAGCAATCCGACTGGCAGATGACAGGAAGCCAGCCAACTGGTGGAGGACAGGAAGCCAGCTGACTGGTGGAAGACAGGAAGACAGCCGAATGGCAGATGACAGGAAGCCAGCTGACTGGCAGAGGACAGGAAGCCAGTTGACTGGCGGAGGACAGGAAGCCAGCCGACTGGCAGAAGACAGGAAGCCAGCTGACTGGCGGAGGACAGGAAGCCATCTGACAGGCAGAAAACAGGAAGCCATCTGGCTGGCAGAGGACAGCAGCAGCCATATGGTGGAGCCATTCTGTTAGCTGATTACCCTCTTTTTTTACTTTTTGACCACTCTGGGTCCTTTAATGTAATGTCTTAAATTAGTGGATAACCGCCTAAAAGGAGTGTTCTAAGGAATAAAATATTTATTAAAGGGCTTCTGCAAGCAACCCTATTTTCAGTCTGAGTACGACCCAACAAAACATTGTATCGCACTAAGACCAATGTTATTTGCACATGTTTGATTTTTTTCTGAGTCTGTTCGAGGAAAGAATTGGAATGCACAATTTGCATCTGTTAATTGTATGGGACTCTGCCATGTAAATTAGTGCATCCATCAAATTATTTAGACCAGAGGTCCCCAACTCCAGTCCTCAAGGCCCACCAACAGGTCATGTTTTCAGGATTTCCTTTGCATTGCACAGGTGATGCAATTATTACCTGGGCAAGACTAAGGAAATCCTGAAAACATGACATGTTGGTGGGCCTTGAGGACTGGAGTTGGGGACCCTTGATTTAGACCACACTCAGACGACATCCGAAAGCTGTCCAATTTTCAAGGACTGACAGAATGGAGAAGAATGAAAATTTTTTTTCTTCTCCTCGTCCGAGAAAATTATATCACATTGTGAACACACTCTGATCAAATTTTGATAAGAGTGTAATTAGCATAAACAGCCCAATTTTTTCAAATGAGAAAATTACGGTTATATGACCCTAGCCAAACTGACAGCAATTATTAAAACAATGATCTTAGTAATGTATAATGCTTCTATTAAAAACGTAGAAAATTTTTATCAGATTCTATCCTCCTAGAAGAGTATGAGGAAGTTTCCTACTTTCCTTTGTAAACACAGAAGCAAACAGATTTTGTGTAGAGATGTAACAGTACCATATGACACAGGCCCAGTAGGTCCCAACCTCCACCATGCCGACATTGTGGGAAGGCTGTCTTCCCCATATTACTGTTATCCCACCCCACCTGACATGTAATGACAACGTTATTCAGATACACCTGGTAGTTTCAAAACTCCTGATACAGAAGATCAGCGCGTAAAAAGAATTATGAGGGAAAGATAGGGTCCCCACAATGATTTGGAGGGGGGAACCTAGGCTATGTGCACACGTTGCAGATTTGCCTGACAATCCGCAGCAGATTGGCCGCTGCAGATTCACAGCAGTTTTCCATCAGGTTTACAGTATCATGTAAACCTATGGAAAACCAAATCCACATTGCCCATGGTGTGGAAAATACCGCGCGGAAATGCTGCGTTGTATTTTCCTCAGCAGGTCAATTCTTTGTGCGGATTCTGCAGCGTTTTACACCTGCTCCTGTATAGGAATCCGCAGGTGGCAAAACGCAGGTGGAATCCACACAAAAAACGCTGGAAATCCGCAGTAAATCCGCGGTTAATCCGCAGGTAAAACGCAGTCTGTTTTACCTGCGGATTTTTCAAAAACAGTCCGGAAAAATCCACACACGAATCCGCAACGTGTGCACATAGCCTTAGAGGGGTTGGGCCACTGAATACTCTGATGGCTTGACAAGGGATGCTTTTTCCTACATCATGACTAGAGAAATAGACATCTCCTGTTTCTCTCCTAAGAAGTCAAAAACTAAATATACATTTTATAAATATAAAACTAAAATAATTTTTAATAGATGTACATTTCAAAGACTATTGTTTTAACAATTGCTGTCAGTGGTCATCCTCTTTTTTAATCACTGGAACAGCACTTTAATTATTGTACATAATATTTCAGGTAGAACATTAGAAAAAGCATTAAAAAAAATCTGTATTTCTGTATCCACTACTGGTCATGTATGTATCGCAGGCAAAGAGCACCATTACTCCTTACTACGCTCAACTATATTGCAAGTGTTTCTGCAAAAAAGGACCTTACAAATTCAAATAAAAATGTGAATGTTCTGGAATGCTGAACTCTACTCCGTTCCCCTTTTGTCATATTCTTAATGCATTTGAGTTGTTTGTCAAGGTTGTTTTTCCCTATGAATGGTATGGAAGAAATAATAAATTGCTTACTACTATGTATAGGTCTTTATTGATAAGGATTCCATGCCCAATGAAATAATGAGTATAACTTTTTACAAGACTATAAAACTTTTTCAAATAAAAAATAATGGACTTAGTTATAGTTATATAAATAGTGTGTCGTGGTGAAGCTAGTGTCCGATGTGCCCCGTTGCAAAATATGGACCTGACCCCAACCTGTATGTTCATCAGATGTATGGAACCTTGAGGCTTTCCAGATCCTGTGAAAACATACGAGTTTGCTCTCAAATATAATAATGTCCCCTATCCTATAATAAGGTCTCCGATCCTGTGTCCCTTTCCTGTATTAATGCCCTCCATCCTAGCTCCTTCCTGTTATAATATCCCCCATCATGGGTTCCTTACAGGTACTATGTCCTCCATCCTGAGCTCCTAACTGATATATTGTCTCTCTTTCCTTGTATACTGTCCTCCATCCTGGGCCTCTTCCTGGCATAATGTCTCCCTTTCCAGGTATAATGTCCTCCATCCTGAACCCCTTCCTGATATGTCTCCCTTTCCTTGCATACTGCCCTCTATCTTGAGCCCCTTCCTGGTGTAATGTCTTCCTTTCACGGTATAATGTACTCTATGCTGGGCCCTTTTCTTGGTAAAATGTCTCCCTTTCCTGGTATAATGTTCTCCATCATGGGCCCCTTCCTGGTATAATGACTCCCTTCCTGGTATAATGTCCCCAATTCTGGGCCTCTTCCAGTAATATATGGTACCCATTATGGTAAAATGTCTATTATTCCTCGTATAATGTTCTCCATCCTGGCCACCTTCCTGGTATAATGTCCCCAATTCTGGAACTCTTCCAATAATATGTTACCCATTCTGGTATAATGTTTCCCATCCTTGACTTCTTCCATTAATAATGTCCTTGTTCTGTGGCTCTTCTCCAACAAATTATATATATATATATATATATATATATATATATATATATTATATATATTATATATATATATATATATATATATATATATATATATATATATATATATATATATTTATATATTAAATAATTGATTCTACTCTCCTTCCCATGCACACAACATGCTGTGTACTTTTCCATAGCTGTACAGAAGCCTGCAGCGGACTTCAAACTTCAATGTGCAAGCGACAGACAGCGCGTGATGTTACTGCTATGCGCCACCAGTGACTTGCACGACCCACGTCATCTGCCAGTCTCTGATTGGCCAGTGGCATGTATTGTATTGCAGGATCTGTGACACAATACATTTCAGCTGAATGTGCATCCTCAGATGCACATCCAGCTGAAATAGCTGCTGGTGTTGGCAGACCTCTCCTCCTGCACAGATCCAGTCACGATCACACTCTCCGAGAGTGCAATCGTTACATCCTCGAAAGTATGGATAAAGAAAGACATATGTTCATAGAGTTCAATGGAGGGATAGGAATTAATATGAATGGAGACAAAAGGTATTGTTGAATACTTTAGAAATTTGCTTGTCCAAAAAAAGGGGTATATGGCTAATGGAGGCGGACACTCATCGTAGTAGACTGTGTTTGGATGTCCATCTCCAGTAGGCATGTATGCCTGAAAATGATGCACGACAGAGCACACAGGGACTCCGTCTGTACAGTGACTCCATGTCGGCACATACTCTCAAATTCGGTTTTGCAGGGGGTGCGGAAATAAGTCTCAATAGGACCACTGATTGTGGGGAAGAGCGCAGTATGAAAGGGTCCTAAGCAACAATATGGCAACTCATAGAGGTGCCAAACATCAGTACAGGGAGAAATTAAAAGTCAAGTTAGTTTTCGGGCATCAAAAAAAGTCTAAAAATTTGGCTTTTTAGAAAAAAGATGGGACACAAAAGGATTGTTTCCTATCCCCACATGACTATTTTAACTCATGTACAATTAAACAAATGATGAACATTTTATCTGAAATCTATAACTAATAGCTGGGGTACAGTTACATTTTTGGTTCAAAAGACTTGCAAACTTTATTATGAGGCATGCACCTCTTAATGCATGTGATGCACTTTGCTACAGACTGGATTCTCCCCCCAAATACACCTCCTATAGATCAGGCACACATTTGCACCAAAATTTATGCTTGATTTAGGCTTCATACCCGGACCGTAAAACACCCAATGTGTGCAGCCGGACTCATTCCAACTTTTGGCAAATACTTTGCAAAAAGCCAACATTTTTGAGCAAATTGAAAATTTTTGCAAGTTTTGGTGAAGAAAACACCAAAGACGTAATGGCTTTTTATTCTATACGAAGACTAAAAAGACGTTTTAAACTCAAAACATCTTCAACATCTGAACAGTAAAAAAAAGGACACAAAATATTCCTAAAAGTGATCTCCATAATAAAATAACAAGCCACAAAAAAAATATGAAAATACTGAGCATTTTAACTTTACATTCAGCTTTTATTGTAATTTTTTTTTTACTGGGAACCAGGAAATCAATTTAATTTAAGATACTTTTCATTTAAGAAGTTAAGCTTTTATCGTCTTCCAAAAAATTTCACGAGAATGTGCAACCTCAACCCTTTTGCCCTCTGTCTTACAGCAGGTTGTTTTCATGTCACATGATAAAAGTCCATTTATAGCGAGCTATCTCCTTCGTTATCATCACACACATCTGCTGCCGGTATGAATGTACGGAATAAGCCTCTTATGGTCTTTCTGGTTTTCAGCCTCTCGGAGCTTTAATTCTCTTCCATCAGATAGTCATCTGCACTATTGATTTTCTGTTCTCCCGTCTCTTTCTGCTTCTTAGGTGGTTGGCGAGTGGAGGTTTAGTCGTATCCACTGTGATATCTTCGTCACCCTTGATGTTATGATGTGTACGGCAAGTATCCTTAATCTCTGTGCCATCAGCATTGACAGGTAAGAGACATCGGGAGAGATTGCTCTTCTGGTTTGACAATGGTGACTTTATATGATGAACATATGCTATGAAAAGGAACACTTATGACCAAAGCGACATAGTCAAGAGCATCTTTTTAAATGCATTGCTTCGAGAAAAAGAAGCGTTTGGAAACTATTGACATAAATTAACATTTAATTAGTTATTGTCTTTTAATTTAAATATGAAAAATGTTTGTATATTTGCATCAAAATATGGTTATTTCCATGCTCACTTTTTCTCTTTGAGATGAGCAGATCAAGCAAAATTTGCCTTCACTTAATTTAAGTGTTTTTTTTCCTGGGAAATTTGATTTGCAGAGAAGTTCCTCTCAGCAAATTTAATGCTTCTTATCATCCTACTAGTTATTTCCAAGCCCTAGGGCGTAAAACACGTAAGATATAAAATTGTTAAAAAAAATCTTTATATTTACGTCACTGCCAGTGCTCACCTCTCCGGACCCTCTGCTCCTCATAGTCACCCATCAGGTTCACACCACATCTGCAAATCGCCGACACGCCGAAATCCCCGGGCCTCTCACGTTAGGTCAGAGCTTATATGGCACTGGAGGATACATGTGTGCAGAAAGTCACCCTCTTGGGTCCGTCCTCATCAATGTGATAGGCCTGGGGTCTTTAACGCAAGTGGTGGTGATCTAGTGATGCGGCAAGGGCCGGACCGGTGAAGCAGAGGGGCCTGAAAGAGGATTTTTTTAAAACATTTGGATGGCCTTGTACAGTTCAGAAAAGTGGCGGTAGTTTAGTGAATTTTGTAAAATATGAGTAGAATTCGATTCTATGTAATTCAGAGTTGACTTTGATACTTTCAGGCACTGAATATATAACACCACAAGGATGAAAGTGATCAAATAAAAAGGGCGGTAACAAGTCAAAATACATTTCATTGTATATCCCTTTCTACTTAGTGACATAATCTAAGCTATTTCCTACTATACTTGCATTAAAAGTTCCATATCCTTCTCTAACTACACTATCTAATCGGCAGTCCACTTTTTTACTACTTCCTGCGCAATGACTCTTTGAGAATCTCAGCACATGCTGGGTTACTCATAGTGTCATCAGGGGCAGAGTCTGTGGTCACTGAAATGAAGTGTCATTAATTACGCTTGTTTCCGGGGCTAGTGCCTGCTGTGTACCTGAGCACGAGCTCTGTTGTCAGCTCACATCAGTAGTAACTAGCTGCCCCGGAAGTGACTGGATTCCTGTGGGCTGGGTATCATGACCACACTCTGTTGCCGACTGGTTGCTACTGAGCTGAGCCGACAACAGAACGCATGCTGTGATTGTGCACATCACACAAAAAACTTTTCATGATTTCCTGAGACTCATAAACTGATAATTTTAATATCAAGCTGGAAAACTTTAACAAGTGATTTTACAGTCATTCTATCTTGGATTTAAAAAAAATAAGTACACCTCCTTCCCAGGTCTAAGAGATTTAATTAATGCATGCAGCATGTATTCTTTAAGCTGGGGACAGACAAATCCCCTTTAAAAGGATTGTCCAGTGTAAATTGATAAGTCTGCAGTTACTCTTTGTGACTGTAAACTTGTAAATCTCTCAGCGCATGCATTGTGCCTTGCGAGGATTCACCAGGTCTGGAGAGTATGTATGCCTTATACATACTTCTGACCAGAGCCCGTCTAGTGGGCGCAGCCTTGCTTCATACACTTGTATTTAGCGAGGTCATGGCAATGGACGTTTAGCCCACTAGTGTATGAAGTGAGGTTGCACCCACTAGATGGGCTCTGGGTGAGAGTATATATCGTGCATACGTACTGTCATGGGTTGACTGTGACAGAGAGGAGCCAGAAGACAGCAGCATCTGATTTCTCCTAATCCTGCACTGTTTAGAAGCATTTTACCTTCATATTAAATGGTGCAAGTTTCTTTGAGCAGTGCAGGAAATACTCTGCTGTGTTGAGAGCTGCTGGAAGCTTTCCTGATTAGGGCTCCCAGCTGTGCACTCTTAGCCGCTCCCATCTCCTATATAATCTGGACCCTGCCTTGCACTCATTGTCAGAGAAGCTTTTGCTGCATGGCTGGAGGTTGTTGTTGGTTGTTATTGGAGAAGGTGTTTGGTGGATTTATCGTGACAGTTGCTAGGTTTTGAGTGTGTGATAATTCTCTTTCTTCTCCTACTTTGGTTTAACCACATCCTCCACTCTTCGATGCATTCCTCTATTGTATGTGTGAGTATATTTGTATGATTGGTATTTTCCTTTATCCCTGTTCGTATTGCGGCACACTACTTGTCCCCTCTTCCCTGGATGGGGAAGGGTGCAGACTGAGGGTGGATTCAGGATCTAAGGCAAGTCATGTGGCCCTGGCATCTTCACCATCAGAAGTAAGAACAGGGCGAGCGTTAGGGACAGGGAAGGAGCCCCTGGCCCTGAAACACCCTACAACAGAGCCGTGGCATGAACCTGCAAGTCCCGGCTATAAAAGCGGAGAATCTTTGCAGCGCACAGTGTGCACGCTCGATGGAGTCATAAGTCTGCAGTCACACAGAGAGACTGCAGGCTCATCAATTTAACTAGAATTCCCCTTTAAGGAGCAGTTTATTTATTGATACTGGCATGCCAAATGACAATGGTTCTTGTATTTTGTCAGCATCTGACATATCAGTATGACTCTATGAGAAGAAGAAAAGGGATAAAAGTGTGTTATTTTAAACTTTAATTAGCCCTGTAGATATGAATTAAACTGGCAATTTTGCTTCTATAATCTGCAAAAAATACTTCTTCTGGCTGATGGTAAATGCAATTTGCACCACAGTCGTGCACAGCGTGCATTGCAATGAAATTCAGGCTCCTGCTGTATGCATCCAACTATTTCACAATAAATCTATGTGAAACTTATCCTGGATAGACAAAGTAACCGAGAAATAAAAATTGCAGAAAAGTTATTAAATCAGTAGATGCAAAGAGCACTGCCGACACAGGCAGGTCCGTAATTTCCAACTGAGCTCTAGTGTTAGTACAATTATAGGCATAAAGAAAGCGGTACTGTATTTGTAGCATTATTTATTACTAGCTGAAGAGCCCGGCGTTGCCCGGGCATAGTTACTAACTGCTGTTCCGCTCTCTCCCTCTGAAGCCCCCTCTCCACTTGCCATCCCGCTCGCTTCCTCCGCAGCCCCGCTGTCTCCCTCCGCAGCCTAGCTCTCCATTCACTGTCCAATCGCCATCCTGCATTTTCCCTCCACAGCTCCGCTCTCTCCCTTAGCAGCCCCTGTCTCCACTGGCCGTCCCGTTCTCTCCCTCGTAGCTCCGCTCTCCACCCGAATCCCACACTTTCCCTCTGCAACCCCACTCTCAAGCCGCCAGTGGGCAGGGTTATTTGGAGTGGGTGTGGCTTCATACATACACACAGATGCATACCCTCAACTTTATATGTATAGATATTTATTATATTTGGGATTGCCATTCAGTAAATTCAGACTATAAAGCAATAAAGAAGAATTGATCCTGAAAATCACTGACACGTAGAAGATTAATGTGGAGCCAACAATATATTAGAACACTTGGTGAGATAAAATTAACTTTTAGAAGACATGCAATTGGTGTATTAATCCCTTATTTCTTAACTGATTTCTTAAGTTCTAGAAGCCTAAAAAAAATCATGCAGTTATAAATCTACAGCTTATCATAAAGGATATGGATAATTTTTGTGTGTTATATCTTGGACTAAATATCATTTTTGCTATTGAGTTTCATTAAAAATGTTGCACCTTTTGGCTTTTACAGGCTGTTTCCTTGTACATTGCTGGCTGCTGGGTGAATTCACTTAGTATCCATGAGATGTGATTTGGGTAGGTGAGCGGCTAATACTGGGATCTAAGGGGTAAGCTTGAGAAGAGTGACATGCCAGGTATTAGGAAATTTAAATACCTTGCATACTGCTTTGGGAAATTAAATATGCAAATTGTCTCCTCAGAGAGGAAGAGGATTTGAACTCTAGCACCACCTATTCTAAGTAGCAATCCTACAAGTAAATATTGAGGAGCAATACACAGAAACACTGTCTGCAAATTGAGATTTTGGTTTGATTTTTATCCTAAGTTGTATCATAAAGCTCATGAAAGAGTCAATATTGACTTGTAGGGTCGCTGCTTCCAATAGGTGGCTCTAGTGTTCAAGTTCCTCTTCCTCTTTGAAGAGATAGTTTGCATATTTAATTTCCCAGAGGATCATGCAAGTCATTGAAGTTTCCTCATACTGGAATGCCAGACCTGGCATGTCACTCTCCACAAAGAGAAACCTAACCCCTTAGATTTCTATTATTTAAAACATATTTTTAAATAAACATGGGTTTTCCGCTTTAAAGGGAACCTGTCACCCCCAAAATCGAAGGTGAGCTAACCCCACCACCATCAGGGGCTTATCTACAGCATTCTGGAATGCTGTAGATAAGCCCCTGATGTATCCTGAAAGATGAAAAAAGAGGTTAGATTATACTCACCCAGGGGCGGTCCTGCTGCGGCCCGTTCCGATGGGTGTCGTGGTCCGATCCGGGGTCTCCCATCTTCTTACGATGACATCCTCTTCTTGTATTCAGGCTGCGGCTCCGGCTGCAGTGCGCATGCGCCGACAAAGGTCAGAGAGAGAACTGCCCATGGGCGAGTATAATCTAACCTCTTTTACTCATCTTTCAGGATACGTTGAGGGCTTATCTACAGCATTCCAGAATGCTGTAGATAAGCCCATGATTCTGGTGGGCTTAGCTCACCTTCAATTTTGGGGGTGACAGAGTCCCTTTAATGAGACCTGGAAGGATTCTGTGCAAGTACCCCAAAAATCATGGTGTCACGACCTTACATACACGTGCACAGATTCCTCCTGAGCAGCAGCAAACCGAAGATTTAGTAAGGACCAGACCGGTGATAGCAAAGAGCAGAGAGGCCGGTGAAATGAGCAGCATAGTAAATTTTAGGATACACTCTTGTTTTTTACATCTTACTTTTTTATATTCTGAAATCTACAAAGACCCCAGAGCATAATAAGAGCCATTAAATTCTCAAATTTCAAATCCCATTTCCTGTGAAAATCTGCGTGAACTGTTGTGAATTCTGTGGCTGAATTCACTCCTGTGGTCACAAGTGGTACTGCAGCTTCTGAGCTTCCTCCCTCAGGTGTTCTGGTGAGCTCGTTAACTGCTTCATTACTTAACTCCGCCTGATGCTGCTATCCTTGCTCCTTGTCAATGTTTCAGTGTTGGATCTGAGCTTCTCCTGATTGTTCCTGTGACCTGCTGCTCTGTATAGCTAAGTGCTTTTTGCTTTTTTGTTGCTTTTTTTCTGTCCAGCTTGTCTTTTGTTTTGCTGGAAGCTCTGAGACGCAAAGGGTGTACCGCCGTGCCGTTAGTTCGGCACGGTGGGTTTTTTTTGCCCCCTTTGCGTGGTTTTGCTTTAGGGTTTTTTGTAGACTGCAAAGTTCGCTTTACTGTCCTCGCTCTGTCCTAGAATATCGGGCCCCACTTTGCTGAATCTATTTCATCCCTACGTTTTGTCTTTTCATCTTACTCACAGTCATTATATGTGGGGGGCTGCCTTTTCCTTTGGGGAATTTCTCTGGGGCAAGTCAGGCCTATTTTTCTATCTTCAGGCTAGCTAGTTTCTTAGGCTGTGCCGAGTTGCCTAGGTAGTTGTTAGGCGCAATCCACAGCCGCTTTTAGTTGTGTTTAGGATAGGATCAGGTGTGCAGTCTACAGAGTTTCCACGTCTCAGAGCTCGTTCTTGTATTTTTGGGTATTTGTCAGATCACTGTGTGCGCTCTGATCGCTAAGCACACTGTGTTTCTGGATTGCCTTCATAACACCTGTCATTAGCAAACATAACAGTACAAGGAGCCTAACTAATGATTCTCAATAGAGGGAAAGAAAAAGTTCTGACATCATTTTTTTTTTTTTCTGCTCTGTGTTCACTTTTTTTTTTTTCCCCTAGACATTTGGGTGATTCTGGACACAGGTGTGGACATGGATATTCAGGGTCTGTGCTCTTCAATGGATAATCTCGTTATAAATGTACAAAAAATTCAAGATACTATTGATCAGAAATCTATGTTAGAACCAAGAATTCCTATTCCTGATTTGTTTTTTGGAGATAGAACTAAGTTTCTAAGTTTCAAAAATAATTGTAAGCTATTTCTGGCCTTGAAACCTAATTCTTCTGGTAATCCTATTCAACAGGTTTTGATTATTATTTCTTTTTTGCGCGGCGACCCTCAAGACTGGGCATTTTCTCTTGCGCCAGGAGACCCTGCATTGAGTAGTGTCGATGCGTTTTTCCTGGCGCTCGGATTGCTGTACGATGAGCCTAATTCAGTGGATCAGGCTGAGAAAAATTTGCTGGCTTTGTGCCAGGGTCAGGATGATATAGAAGTATATTGTCAGAAATTTAGGAAATGGTCAGTACTCACTCAGTGGAATGAATCTGCGCTGGCAGCTTTGTTCAGAAAGGGTCTCTCTGAGGCTCTTAAGGATGTCATGGTGGGATTTCCTATGCCTGCTGGTTTGAATGAGTCTTTGTCTTTGGCCATTCAGATCGGTCGACGCTTGCGCGAGCGTAAATCTGTGCACCATTTGGCGGTACTGCCTGAGGTTAAACCTGAGCCTATGCAGTGCGATAGGACTATGACTAGAGTTGAACGGCAGGAATACAGACGTCTGAATGGTCTGTGTTTCTACTGTGGTGATTCCACTCATGCTATTTCTGATTGTCCTAAGCGCACTAAGCGGTCCGCTAGGTCTGCCGTCATTGGTACTGTACAGTCCAAATTCCTTCTGTCCATTACCTTGATATGCTCTTTGTCGTCGTTTTCTGTCATGGCGTTTGTGGATTCGGGCGCTGCCCTGAATCTGATGGATTTGGATTATGCTAAACGTTGTGGGTTTTTCTTGGAGCCTTTGCGGTGTCCTATTCCATTGAGAGGAATTGATGCTACACCTTTGGCCAAGAATAAACCTCAATACTGGGCCCAGCTGACCATGTGCATGGCTCCTGCACATCAGGAAGTTATTCGCTTTCTGGTGTTGCATAATCTGCATGATGTGGTCGTGTTGGGGTTGCCATGGCTACAAACCCATAATCCAGTATTGGATTGGAATTCCATGTCGGTATCCAGCTGGGGTTGTCAGGGGGTACATGGTGATGTTCCATTTTTGTCGATTTCGTCATCCACCCCTTCTGAGGTCCCAGAGTTCTTGTCCGATTATCAGGATGTATTTGAAGAGCCCAAGTCCGATGCTCTACCTCCGCATAGGGATTGTGATTGTGCTATCAATTTGATTCCTGGTAGTAAATTCCCTAAAGGTCGATTATTTAATTTATCCGTGCCCGAACACGCCGCTATGCGCAGTTATGTGAAGGAATCCCTGGAGAAGGGACATATTCGCCCATCGTCATCACCACTGGGAGCAGGGTTCTTCTTTGTAGCCAAGAAGGATGGTTCGCTGAGACCGTGTATTGATTACCGCCTTCTTAATAAGATCACTGTTAAATTTCAGTATCCCTTGCCATTGTTATCTGACTTGTTTGCTCGGATTAAGGGGGCTAGTTGGTTCACTAAGATAGATCTTCGTGGTGCGTATAATCTGGTGAGAATCAGGCAAGGAGATGAATGGAAAACTGCATTCAATACGCCCGAGGGTCTTTTTGAGTATCTAGTGATGCCGTTCGGACTTGCCAATGCTCCATCTGTGTTTCAGTCTTTTATGCATGACATCTTCCGTGAGTATCTGGATAAATTCCTGATTGTTTACTTGGATGACATTTTGATCTTCTCAGATGATTGGGAGTCTCATGTGAAGCAGGTCAGAATGGTTTTTCAGGTCCTGCGTGCTAACTCTTTGTTTGTGAAGGGATCAAAGTGTCTCTTCGGTGTGCAGAAAGTTTCATTTTTGGGGTTCATCTTTACCCCTTCTACTATCGAGATGGATCCAGTTAAGGTCCAAGCCATCCAGGATTGGATTCAGCCGACATCTCTGAAAAGTCTGCAAAAGTTCCTGGGCTTTGCTAATTTTTATCGTCGCTTCATCTGTAATTTTTCTAGCATTGCCAAACCATTGACCGATTTGACCAAGAAGGGTGCTGATTTGGTTAATTGGTCTTCTGCTGCTGTGGAAGCTTTTCAGGAGTTGAAGCGTCGTTTTTGTTCTGCCCCTGTGTTGTGTCAGCCAGATGTTTCTCTTCCGTTCCAGGTCGAGGTTGATGCTTCTGAGATTGGAGCAGGGGCGGTTTTGTCACAGAGAGGTTCTGATTGCTCAGTGATGAAACCATGTGCTTTCTTTTCCAGGAAGTTTTCGCCCGCTGAGCGTAATTATGATGTGGGCAATCGAGAGTTGCTGGCCATGAAGTGGGCATTCGAGGAGTGGCGTCATTGGCTTGAAGGAGCTAAGCATCGCGTGGTGGTATTGACTGATCTTAAGAACTTGACTTATCTCGAGTCTGCCAAGCGCTTGAATCCTAGACAGGCCCGTTGGTCGTTATTTTTTGCCCGCTTCGACTTTGTGATTTCGTACCTTCCGGGCTCTAAAAATGTGAAGGCGGATGCTCTGTCTAGGAGTTTTGTGCCCGACTCTCCGGGTTTATCTGAGCCAGCGGGTATCCTCAAGGAAGGAGTCATTGTGTCTGCCATCTCCCCTGATTTGCGGCGGGTGCTGCAAAAATTTCAGGCGAATAAACCTGATCGTTGTCCAGCAGAGAAACTGTTCGTCCCTGATAGGTGGACTAATAAACTTATCTCTGAACTTCATTGTTCGGTGTTGGCTGGTCATCCTGGAATCTTTGGTACCAGAGAGTTAGTGGCTAGATCCTTCTGGTGGCCATCTCTGTCACGGGATGTACGTACTTTTGTGCAGTCCTGTGGGATTTGTGCTAGGGCTAAGCCCTGCTGTTCTCGTGCCAGTGGGTTGCTTTTGCCCTTGCTGGTCCCAAAGAGGCCTTGGACACATATTTCGATGGATTTCATTTCTGACCTTCCCGTTTCTCAAAAGATGTCAGTCATTTGGGTGGTCTGTGATCGCTTTTCTAAAATGGTCCATCTGGTGCCCTTGGCTAAATTGCCTTCCTCCTCTGATTTGGTACCTTTGTTCTTTCAGCATGTGGTTCGGTTGCATGGCATTCCTGAGAATATTTTTTCTGACAGAGGTTCCCAGTTTGTTTCAAGGTTTTGGCGAGCCTTTTGTGGTAGGATGGGCATTGACCTATCCATTTCCTCGGCTTTCCATCCTCAGACTAATGGCCAGACCGAACGAACCAATCAGACCTTGGAAACATATCTGAGATGTTTTGTTTCTGCAGACCAGGATGATTGGGTGTCCTTTTTGCCGTTGGCTGAGTTCGCCCTTAATAATCGGGCCAGCTCGGCTACCTTGGTTTCTCCATTTTTTTGCAATTCTGGGTTCCATCCTCGTTTCTCTTCAGGACAGGTTGAGTCTTCGGACTGTCCTGGTGTGGATTCTGTGGTGGATAGGTTGCAGCAGATCTGGACTCAGGTAGTGGACAATTTGATCTTGTCCCAGGAGAAAGCTCAACTTTTCGCTAATCGCAGACGCCGTGTGGGTCCCCGACTTCGTGTTGGGGATCTGGTTTGGTTATCTTCTCGTCATATTCCTATGAAGGTTTCCTCTCCTAAATTTAAACCTCGTTTTATTGGTCCGTATAGGATTTCTGAGGTTCTCAATCCTGTGTCTTTTCGTTTGACCCTCCCAGACTCCTTTTCCATACATAATGTATTCCATAGGTCGTTGTTGCGGAGATACGTGGCACCTATGGTTCCATCTGTTGAGCCTCCTGCCCCGGTTTTGGTGGAGGGGGAATTGGAGTATATTGTGGAGAAGATTTTGGATTCTCGTGTTTCTAGACGGAAACTCCAGTATCTGGTTAAATGGAAGGGTTATGCTCAGGAAGATAATTCCTGGGTTTTTGCCTCTGATGTTCATGCTTCCGATCTTGTTCGTGCCTTTCATGCGGCTCATCCTGGTCGGCCTGGGGGCTCTGGTGAGGGTTCGGTGACCCCTCCTCAAGGGGGGGGTATTGTTGTGAATTCTGTGGCTGAATTCACTCCTGTGGTCACAAGTGGTACTGCAGCTTCTGAGCTTCCTCCCTCAGGTGTTCTGGTGAGCTCGTTAACTGCTTCATTACTTAACTCCGCCTGATGCTGCTATCCTTGCTCCTTGTCAATGTTTCAGTGTTGGATCTGAGCTTCTCCTGATTGTTCCTGTGACCTGCTGCTCTGTATAGCTAAGTGCTTTTTGCTTTTTTGTTGCTTTTTTTCTGTCCAGCTTGTCTTTTGTTTTGCTGGAAGCTCTGAGACGCAAAGGGTGTACCGCCGTGCCGTTAGTTCGGCACGGTGGGTTTTTTTTGCCCCCTTTGCGTGGTTTTGCTTTAGGGTTTTTTGTAGACTGCAAAGTTCGCTTTACTGTCCTCGCTCTGTCCTAGAATATCGGGCCCCACTTTGCTGAATCTATTTCATCCCTACGTTTTGTCTTTTCATCTTACTCACAGTCATTATATGTGGGGGGCTGCCTTTTCCTTTGGGGAATTTCTCTGGGGCAAGTCAGGCCTATTTTTCTATCTTCAGGCTAGCTAGTTTCTTAGGCTGTGCCGAGTTGCCTAGGTAGTTGTTAGGCGCAATCCACAGCCGCTTTTAGTTGTGTTTAGGATAGGATCAGGTGTGCAGTCTACAGAGTTTCCACGTCTCAGAGCTCGTTCTTGTATTTTTGGGTATTTGTCAGATCACTGTGTGCGCTCTGATCGCTAAGCACACTGTGTTTCTGGATTGCCTTCATAACACCTGTCATTAGCAAACATAACAGTGAACAGGCGAATTCCAGTTTTGCCCTATCTGCTCATCTCTATTTGAAACTCTTATCTGTTTTTTTTCCTGAGCTACTTTCGCTTGATTTATGATCACAGATCACATCAAAGCCGAATGTGCAAGGAAACAAAGAGGCTGTAAAAGCAAAGTACAAAACAAAAAAATAAATAGTAATGACACCCAATGGCTAAAACGATACACTGTTAATTAATTCTAGTGGGTTTTAACTTATTTGTCAGCTTCCCAACCTCAGTGACAATTCTGGTAAATGTGAGCCTTGGGCTGATACCTGCTTTGCCTAAAATAAATCCTAACACCAATAACCAGTAATATAGTGCCTTATAGCGGTATTTTTAGACCATTGCGTTTTGCAAACGATAATGTTTTTCATTTGTATTGCAGCTTATGATAACCCTGTTGTACAATTTTTCGCTATAATTTTCCTTCTGACGTTTTTATCGCTAAGCCTTACCATATGTAGGACTTCAGTTCTAGAGATCAGTCAGTAAGTTGCTATAAATTATGATTAATTCACACACATGAATTATTGAATATGTGGAAACAAGGTTTTACAATCGTTATAAACAGTTTTATGCGGAACCGTTGTATAATCAGGGCGTATATTGCTTCCCCGTGGCAGCAATTATCTCTTAATTGGAAGGCAGGCCTGTTTGTAAAGAACATTTCCGGTTATTTTGGAGAAATCGTTTGATTCTTCGATGAACCTAGGCGCTTTGGGCTAACAGGAGAAGAGGCTTGTACTTAAACTTTAATATTTTAGAGTGATAGGGTGACAAAATCGAAAAAAAGATTGTATCTCCAGTGGTTTGATACAAATGTGATCTGGAAGCAGGGTCCTGGGATGCAACAAGCAGACGAGGACACAGCGGAAGTAACCAACTTAACTATGTATTGTCTTAACACGGATATATGGGAGTAATTTTGTAGGAAGCAAATTATGTAAATACAGGAAATCAAGAGTATACAATATTAGCTTTGATGATAATAAACACACAATGACACTTGCAACACTAATTCTCTTTGTTATCTGATTCTAATTAGATGTGATGCTGACTGCAATAGTAAAGGCAATAAAATGGTTCCCCAAAACGATTCACTTATATTCAGGCTCTAATGGGGGTCACCTGTATTTCATGCTAGGCCATAAGTCCTTCTAACAAAGTCAATTAATACTGTATGGACCCTAAGGACACTGGCCGTCCACCTGTCCCATCTATTGCACAACCCCAGATCAAACCCTGTACCGTACGTCACTGCTGGGAGCAATGGCCTGATTCACCAGTGCCTCCACACCACCATAGCAGAAGTCTATTTCTGGATTGGATTCCGCACTCGGTGTTCGACAGTTATCTATCGGGCCAAGATGGATGAGGGCTGGTCTTCGGAACTTGACCAGTATAGTTTGGTTCATGGGTCTTGACTGGCAATTGGCTAGGCCTCTGTCTTGACCGATGTAGTCAGGTTCACGGGTCTTGACTGGCAATGTCTATACGCCGTTCACTGGCTCACGACACCCCGCTGGTATAGGCCTCCAAGCACGTACCGTTGACAGCATTCCCCTCAGCACACGTCCTGTTGGTTTCACTTCCTGAAGCCAAATCTATTCCAGCCCTTTCAATCTGGCCTTTTATATTGGTAGCTGCACCACAAATGGCACCTAACCCGATGCTCTTCTTAGACTCATCCTTCCCCCAACACTTTCCCCATCCTTTAGTTCTGCAGGGTTTCATTTGAACAGTGGGTGTCAGTCTCCAATCACAAATGCCACACAGCACTGGGGAATCTCATCTTTCACAGCACACCCCCTTACAGCTGCATAACATCGCAAATCAGAACTGTGCTTAAAGGGGTTTTTCCATTAAATTATATCTAGGGCTTGTTTGGTCAAGAAAGGTATAACAATAAAGAAAAAAGAAAAATACCCCCCTTCCTGCTCCTCCACTAATGGAGTTGTGTCCTCCACCGGACTGCTGGTAACAACATCCAACAAAATGGGATGTGATGTGATGGCTGCAGCTAATCAGTAGTCAGCTCATTCCATTTGAGGCAAGTATCTTGATTTTTTTTAACTTAATTTTATTACACCACCCTGGACCAAACAAGTTTTAATTAAAGCAATGTGGAAAAGCCCTTTACAAAAATATATTAAAAGGTTTACTAAATCTGAAATTACAGTATTTTACAATTTGCACGCTATATAAAAAATGTCCCTCTCTGCTATAAAAAAACTATTTCCTGTTGTTTCCCGAGGTTAGGCAGGGGTGTAACCCAGCTAGGCAGGGGTGTAACTAAGTTATTCGGGTGTTTTATATCCCTCTGTTAGGAAAAAAGAAAGCAGTTCAGCATCAACTAAGACTTAAAAATAACATACCCCGTATTTTTTGGACTATAAGATGCTCCGGACTATACGACGCACCCAGGTTTTAAAGGTGGAAAATAGGGAAAAAAAATATTTGAAGCAAAAAAATGTGGTAAAATATTTAATAACATAAATAGCATACTATTATATGTGGTGTTATTAAACATAATAGTATGTTATTATGTTGGAAGCTACGGGTAGAAGATGGTGCTGCAGGACCAGTGTGGTGTCTGTAAAGTACTATATGAAGACGCTGGAGGGTGAGTGTAAGAATGGGGGCACAGGGCTTATATTTAAAGCACCACTCCAGCGCTGAGAAGTAACGCTGGAGTGCTGCTTTAAGATCCCATTGGAGAACCTTTAAATAATCAAGGCATAAAACCCACCAAAACTTTGAAGGTTTTCTGTGGATTCTGGCACCAAGACACTCACATCTGGTCCTTTAAATTATGCCGTAAGTGTACCATCTATTGACCCCTATTGGAGTTTTCTCAGTCGGGGTGAGATATTGCATATTTGGCTCAGCTAGTGGTTAGGCAGCAATTATTTGCTGCTCACTGGTTCTTTAACCACTTTTGGGCTGCCCATTAACTCTAAATGTCCAAGCAGTCCACACTGTACTCTGTAGTGACGCTCTAAAACGTCACTGCATAGTAAGAAACTTGTAGAAGATTGTGCAGCTGTGTGGGATGGCCGGTCAGCCACAGCCAGACTCTCCACAAAGAAGTTAGACATGGTTTATCATGTCTGCTGTCATGATTGCTGTGTACACAAAGCTGTACAAGTGTTGTGCATTTATATTAGGATTCACTAACAGTGCTTCCTCTTCCGAACCTAGAGGTCATGTGATCGGTTGGTGAAGGGAAGGACAAGGAGCTGCTGAGTTTAAGGAAACAGAGTGTGTAAAATAATGCAAAAAAATATATAAAAAATAAAAAAATAAAGGGTTACTGGAGGTCATGGACAAATGAAGTCAAGAAAACCACTGACATGCAGCAGGATTACTGGAAGCCATAGACAAGTAGCTCGAGGACTGGAAACCACAGGTGACCAAGAGATGGCCTGTCAACAGTAACTAAACTCAAAGTGTTACTAGATGTCATGATCCAGACTGGGTTTTGAGTCCTGTTTTCCCTTTTTCCCCGTCTGGTCATGTCAAGAGCTAACCTTTCTCAGCCTCTGTCTGTGTTCAGGGTGGCTATTTATCGCCGCTGCTTCCTGCAGGCGATGTCAGTTATAGTTTCTGCCTAGTGCTGCTGTAGCTGACTCTGATTGCTGTGATTGGTCCTGCTGCGTTTGCTGTCTAGACCCGTGTATCTGTATTCCCCTATTACCGTCTTGACTCAGTGTTTCCCTTTAGTGTGCAGACCCCCTGGTTTGACATGGCGTGTATCTTGACCTGTTTCTGTCCTTTGTCCATTGGCTTATCCGCTTACTGACCACCTGGCTTGTCTCTGACTGCAAGTTTGCTTATTCCTTTGGAACAGTGCTACAGTCGAGGATTTGACCCAGCTTGTTTGACTATTCTGCTGCCACCTGTGGTAGCCTCACTGCTGCACTGCAGGTCAGCTCTGCTTAAGTGCAGACCTGCTTCCTCTCTACTGCCATGTAGTGAAGCCTGAACCTACCTGCGTTGCAGCAGCATGACACTAGAAAGTCTTAATGCAATACCAAGAGACAGGTGTGTGTCTTGGGAGGCCTTATATAGGCCTAGAAAACACAACACATGAGAGCACACCAGGCTATTTGCAAAGCCTGACGTGGAGCAAAAAAAAAAAAATCTGTCAGATCAGGACAGGTGCGTAACAGTTTAAACCGATATTAGAAAAAAAAGGAATGTAAGAATGACCTAAAAATTAAACCCCAATGTTTAGTGAAAAAAAAGATGCAAAAATATTTGAAGATTCAAGCGAGAAAATTATTAAAGCCACAACAAGTGCATATAAGATAAAACCCGATAAATATACCTGGTCAGAAGTGGGGAAATGTCCCAGTCCTGAACTTTTTAGGATGGTGAGTGTAGCACATGTACAAGTGGAAGCTAGGATGGAAACCAAGGGAGAAGCAAAAATGAGAACTACATTTCCATAGTGGTGGAAATAGAGTGGACATTAGCGACAACGATCAGATAGGATCACGTATGGTCAGTATGATCGGGAAAGTGGACAATTTTAGACAGTACAATTGTAATTAAACAGAGTACAAACTT
This sequence comes from Ranitomeya imitator, assembly GCF_032444005.1. Lineage (NCBI taxonomy): Eukaryota > Metazoa > Chordata > Amphibia > Anura > Dendrobatidae > Ranitomeya > Ranitomeya imitator. The sequence goes on from NC_091291.1 coordinate 123,292,818, forward strand.
CATAAACTGCGTGATGGATAGAATATTCCTAGAAATAGTGTTTTCCCAATCCAGGCCCTTAATTTTAATTCCAGTACTGTTATCAGATTTGTAAAGATTCTGTCCTATTACGCAGAAAATATTTATAACGTGGATGGTATGTGCCGCATGAGTCAATGCTCTTTAAGAGCATTGATTTCCTACTTGCAGGCGCATGGATGTAATTTCCCTGGTGGAACGCCTAATACTGTGGAAATGTCATACATAAAGGATTGTGCCTGATGCTTTATGAATTATCATAACTAAGTTAAATATAATATGTTCTATATGAAAGCAGTAAAAGGAGGGACCTTTATGTACAGGGCATGTTAGAAATAAAAAGCTAAATCCACCCCCACAAGGACTGCAGCCACCAACATCTTGATATCTTTTAGCATATGGGCTTCTGGGCTTGGAAGGTTCGTGCCGCCATAGAACATGGTTACTTAGTAATATGAAAAGAAAGAGAAGCCATCAAATGTACCGGTTTCTAGTTGCTATGTCAAGAATTTATATGGCTACGTTCAGTAACAAGGCCAAATAAAGAAATTCAATGTTAGAATACCGTTGGTAAATTGCATTCCAATGATGATGCCCTTAGTGACCAGGCCAAATTTTTCAAATACGACCAGTGTCACTTCATGTGAACGCTTCAACAGAACTCACTGATTTTGAGATTGTTTTTTGTGACACATTGTGCTTTATGTTTATGATAAATTTATATTGATATTTTCTGCTTTTATTTCTAAAAATATCAGAAATGTGTCCAAAAATTCAAAAAACTAGCAATTTTCAAACTTTGAATGATTATTCCTTTAATCTAGACAGTCATATGAGATAAAATTGTCATAAAATAACATTTTCCTCATGTTAGCACCATTTTTAACCCCTTCACGACACGCGCCATACATGCACAGCACATGTCGTGTCTCTCCCTTTGATGTGGACACCGGCACTGAGCCCACATCATTCCTGGCACATGTTTTAAACAGCTGACATGGGCCCCTAACAGACGCAAGTGGAATCGTGATCCACCCACGGCTGTTAACCTGTTAAATGCTGCTGTCAGTCTCTGACAGCAGCATTTAATGTGATCGCTCTTGAAGCGTGTCACTAATCCCGCCTATCGGCACCCATTTCATATGACCGCAGGTCACCGATGGGTTGGCATGACAATCCTGGGTCTGCAGCAGATCCCTGGGATTGTCATTGCCAGATTGCTATGAGCACCACCCAGCGGTCGGCGCTCATAGCAAGTGAGCATTTCTGCCACACGAAGGCGATCTGATCATCGCCTGTATGTAGTAGAGCCAATCAGAAGATCGCAGCTTCTAGTCTCCCATGTAGACTATTGAAGCAAGAGCAAGAGGCTGCTGCATTTGCTGCCTCCACTTTTATATAGACTCTGATATTCCCTCTTGACTGGCTGCATTATACTATGCGATGCGGTAGTCATTATAGGGAAATCCGCACTTAGGTCATGTAAACCTTTTTGGCCAATACCATTTTCTGCAATGTGTAACAATTTGCCAGGCATATTTTTGGCAACTTTTTTTTTCTAGTTGAAAATTGGTGAAATTCACCAAGACCTGCAAATTTCAAAAAATTCATCTTGCATTCAATTTGAATTGAATGGATTTGCTCATCTCTACTGCCATCTCTAAAGAGCGAAGTTGGCTCTTATTTTCCATCTCTTGAATAATATTGTAGACAATCTTTCTGCAGTCTATACTTCTTAGCTTATATGAGCCTAGAGGCCTCCATGCAGATTAGACTGTCAGCCAAAGCAGCTCATATCGACAGGTTCAGATGACACCCTAATATACAGTCATGGCCAAAGTATTGGCACCCCTGAAATTATTCTAGAAATTGAAGTATTTCTTCCAGAAAATTATTGCAATTGCAGATGTTTTGTTATACACATATTTATTTCCTTAGTGTGTTTTGGAATAACTAAGACAAAAAATAGGGAAATGCCGTGCCCCCACGTAAGGGCAATGGGGTACTCGGTACTGGGTCCTTCAGTCCCCTCAGCGGGGATGTCACGGTGGCCTGACCCGGACCGTGGCCCTATGAGGGGTGCACAAAATAAAAGGGAGAGTTTGTAGATTAACGGTAGTGTTCGTGACGCCACCTGTGGTACTCGGTCAGGGTGACCGACGCTGCTTAGGGGTCCGCTGGGGTGATGGAATGGCAGCTAGATGGTATACCTTCCCACAGGTGAAGTATTTCCCCAGGGCTTCCCAGAAGTGTAGGTGGTGATGGTGGATGGTGCAAGGCGCGGTGAATAACAAGGACACAATGGGTACAGTCTCTTTACCTTTACTGAAGGCTTCGGCATCCACAGTCCAGAGTGCCGGATGACAGGGTAGACAGAGTCCGGCCGGTCTGGTGGCAATTCCAGAGTCCCCTTATCCAGGTGGAAATCAGTAGCCTTCCCCTTGCGCACAGTAACGTAGTAGGTCCCTACTTGCATTAGCTACCATAAGGTCCTCACTCTTGTTACTTCTCTCTCTCTGTCCCCCAGATGGATAGGACATAACCCGTATGACGGTGGTGGCCTAAGGCTATTTTATAGGGACCCTAGTGTCGCCCCTTCTCCGCGTTGCCACCTTGTCTGCTTAGGTGTTTAGGTCGGACAGCCAACTTGGAATCGACTGCCCTGCCTGTCTCTGAAGTAAAGCGTAGAGTCTATTACTCCCTCGGTGTTCCAGCCACCGGATCTGCACTTCAGGTGGAGGCAGCCTGCTTCTAGCTGGTCTCCCACTGGTGTTTTACTCCTGTTGCTATGACTTCTGTGCTCACTCACTACGGCACACTTCCTTTCGTGTCCTTTCTTAGGAGGCTGCCGCATGGGTTGCAGGCGCAGCTCCGTGTCCTTCTTTCCTTACTGAGCCTCAGATGTTCTTTCTTGTTCCTCTGCCTGACAGGAATTTCCTGGGCTGAGCCCAATCTGCTTCTCTCCTTCTCCTCCTCCTGACTCCAACTGACTGACTTCCTAACCAACCCACCAGTTTTACCCTTTGTGAGGAGTGGCCTAGTACATAGAACCCTTAGCTCCCCCTGGTGGACCGGCGTGTGAATTGTGTGTGTGGCTGTGATACCTGTCATGGTGAACTCCTTTGGTGCCATCAAACGTAACATCTCTCCCTCTGGTGGAAGAACGACATTACTGCAACGACCAGGACTCTGGGGCGCTGCAGAAAAAAGGCAATTGTACATAATTTTACACAAGATCCAAAAATGGGCCAGATAAAATTGTTGGCACCTTTTCAAAATTGTTGGTAAACAACTTTGTTTCTAACACGTGATGCTTGTTCAATGCTTGGTGTCAACCCTTTTGGCCATGATTCTATATGGGAGCGCCTGCCAATTGGTTCTAGAGGGAGATGTGAATTGGAAATGTCTGATTTCGAACTTCTGATGGCTTTGTTTATCCAGAGGTATGCCACCGGCAGAAATGTCTGTAAGGGCGTTGTCACAGAGAATACAGGACTGGTCGGCCATGTGAGCACTCCTGCGTATGGTAAAGTTGGCTGTCAGCTGAACAATTGGCTCGAGAACCCTTCAGCCATCAGGCATCAATGTGTATGGCCAGCTTAAGGAAACTTTTATTATTTATCAGTGTACCAAGTAGCTCTCCTCTGGAAGGGAGAACACTATCTGATAACAGTCAACCATGAAAAAGAGATACGCATCTGTTTCAATGCAAAAAAGGGCATTGGTTGGATGAATAGGATGCCTGTGAAACAGGTCTCATTAGAAGAGATCAATGAGAAGGCAAATAGCAAGAAACCTAACACTGCAGTCTACATAAAGGTGTATCTTTCTTTTGCAGAAGGATGAGATAGTTTTCTTCGTTCTAAATTTGCATCCCATGAAGCTTTGCTCATAAATAAGTCTCGATGCATAAGCTTGACCTATTCAATAAGAAAGATACAATACGAAGTGCTATTGGAAAATGGTGGCGTTATATTTATCAGTAAAAATTGACGGAGGAGTAGTGATGGGTGAACATGCTTGGGTAACGTCTTTTCCGAGCATGCTCGGTGTTATCCGATTATCTTGGCTGTGCTCGCTTGTATATTATGTTTGAGTCCCTGATGCTGCATGATATTCGGTTTTTAGACAGCTTAACCAGATGTGGGGATTCGGTAGCAAACAGGCAATCCCTGCATGTGCTCAGGCTGTCTAACAGCCGCAAATCATGCAACAGCACAGAATCGAACATAATATACAAGTACACCCGAGATACTCGAATAACACATGAGCATGCTCGGAAAAGACCAAGTACGTTCGCTTATCACTACAGAGGAGTTATAAAATGCCTTGCAAATGTTTTTCTTGCATACAGACTGCATATCTATAATGTGTGCTTGTTTTAGGTACACAGCAGTGGCAATGCCGATGCTCTACAACACACGTTACAGCTCCAAGCGCAGAGTGACGGTCATGATTACAGTAGTTTGGGTTTTATCCTTCGCAATCTCTTGTCCACTTCTCTTTGGACTAAATAACACTGGTGAGTATACAAAATTAAAATGAATACTTTGACTGTTCTTTTTTTGTAGGAATCATTTAGATGCTAGTGCCAAGCAAACAGAGAGGGAGGAAGAGACGTGATTGCCAGGGAACGTAAAGGGGCTTTGCAGCCAAAGTCATTTATTTCTGATTGACTAGGTAGGTGATAAATGCTAGATTCATCAGGATTGGATTGCTGGCACTCTCACCAATCTCTAGTTCTTGGCAGTTTCTGCTCTTTCAGCTGGAAAGTGATAAATGTTTGTGCCTGAAATGCACCATAAAAGAATTGTCTTATTGAGAGATCCAGTTTCCATGTTTTTTTTAGCACATGAACATCATTGATAAAGTTCCCTGTTTGGATTGAGAGGATGAGTTAAAATAATTGTCCACTGCTAACTTATTGATGACCTCTCCTTAGTATTAGATAGTATTGTAACAGTACTGGGTAATATTATTTATACTAAGGTCAATGATACGTCATCAATATTGGTGGAGGTCCCACACAACTGGCATCCCCACTGATGAGTAGTTATTGACTCTGATGTTGGTTGGATGTACAGTGCATGGATCTGGAACTTCATGGCTCCGTACACTGTGTAGTGGCCGTTCCTGGGAACTGTAGCTAGGCTCCAATTGAAGTGAATGGAAGAAGAGCTGAAGTACTCATGAATGACCACTACACAGTGTAAAACGCTGTGGTATCTGGCTCCGATCACGGTTTACATCACACCTGATTGGTGGGGTCCTGGGTTTCAGATCTCTACTGATCTGATACTGATTCCCTATCCTAAGGATAGGTCACCAACATGTCAGTCCCAGACAACCCCTTTATGTTCTTCTAATACACAATAACAAACTATAATTTGAGTGACCATTGTAAACATTATTACCTAGTGTTACATTTCTTATCAAATGTATAGAATTGTAAACAAGTGCAAATTATGTAGCAAAACAAAAATTTTCAAAAATTAATCCCAGCAAGGTTTTCACCATTTCAATTCTTACTTTTGAATGTTTGATAATGGTAAACGAGCTCTAAACATTGAATTATGATCGTCCGAAAGTCCAAATGTTCTCACATCTATCAGTTTTATGTAAATGCCAAGGTGTATAAATCCTGGACTCAGTGATGTAGCTAGGCTTTCCTTCACCTGTGGCAAAATATTCAAAGCACTACCTTCACTTGCACATCTAAAATCCCCCCCCAGTCAAAGTGACTTGTTGATGCCCCCACCCCATGACACAAATGTTCTCACATCTATCAGTGTTATGTAAATGCCAAGGTGTATAAATCCTGTACCCAGTGATGTAGGTAGGCTTTCCTTCACCTGTGGCAAAATATTCAAAGCACTACCTTCACTTGCACATCTAAAATCCCCCCCCCCAGTCAAAGTGACTTGTTGATGCCCCCACCCCATGACACTCAGCACCTAAGCACCTAGAGAACTAGATGACATCTTATCCCACTTTGCTACATTCCTGGTTGTAAATTTGGGGAAACATTTAAATTGTTAACTATTGAGCTATAGTTGGTAAAAAATGTAAAATCAGAACTATAGGTCTTCTTGGTCAATTTCCTATCGTAATGTGACAGATTGTAAAGTATCATTCTCGTTGACCATATTGCCTGTCCGACATTTTGACAGGTACACACAGTTGGATGGGATACGTGAAGCAAGAGACAGAAGCACTAATCCAACTAAGTGGTGCCGGCATGGGGTGCGTCATTCTATGCACACATCGGTGCTCCCATGATGCAATTGAGAGGTGCCAATGGGTTGCCATGATATTCAGGAGTCTTCTGAAGACCGCTGTGATTGTCATGACTGTTCTCTGGCAATTATAGGCATCCGTAACAGCTGTATATAACACAAGCAATGAGATGTTCACAGGCTAACTCCTCCAAAGTACAAAGAAATACAATTAAAAACTAAAAAAAAGTTTAAACAAATATGAAAAAAATTAAAAAGCATAAAAGTTCAAATCACCCTTTTTTTACCACATTTCAAAAAAAGATAATTAAAAAATACAAAAATACACATATGTTGTATTACCGCATTCAGAAAACTTAGATATTTAGAAATTATTAACCCAATCAGTAAACACTGTAAATTGGAAGGGGAAGGACTGGCACACTGTTCTATAAAAGAATTGTGTGCTCGAGGAAGGGTCTCGTGGCCCAGATTGATAGAGATGGGAACCTCAGCACCACAAAAGAAAATGAGACTGTAGGTCTTGCTGCAGTGTAAATTTATTTTGATCTGGCAAGGAGTCAAAAACAGATGTGGTACGTGATGAAGACTTGTTAGGCGAAACGTTTGTTCATGTGATTGCGGAATAAACTTTATCTTTTTGGCGATTGATCACCCTTGATTGGACGCTTCCTACCTGTTTATGTATCAATAAAAACATTGTCTCACACCGTAAAAAGTAAACCGTCGCACAGCTCCGTTGATTGAAAAATGACGACGATTTGGGTCTCTTGATGACACATTCCCCCAATTTTTTAATAAAAAATTTCAGATTTAATGTTTTCACCATTAAAATATTTTAAAAAAACCCAGGTTGTTTGGTATCGATGTAACAGTACTGATCAGAAGAATCATATTGTGAGGTCATTTTGACCACACACTGTACACTGAAAAACCAACTCCCCCCCCCCAAAAAAAAAATGTATTTTTCATATTTCATTGTACTTTTTTTCCCATTTTCCAGCACATTATGTGGTATAATGAATGGTGTTATTCAAAGTACAATTCATCCTTCATAAAACGAGCCCTTATGTGTCAATGTGGACAGAAAAATAAAAATTAGTTAGGGTTCTCGGATGAAGGGGAAAATAAAACGCAAATTGGACATGTTGGGATGGGGTTAAGTTAATTTGTTTATAAATGTTCTTTAAATTAAATAATCCTATTTCTGGGATGATGTTGGGTTAGGGTTAGGGTTAGGGTTTTAGGGTTAGGGTTAGGGTTGATGTTGGGTCAATAAAATGCTTTGAAAAAATTTCAATATCCAACTGCTGAAGAAAACGAAAAAAAATAAATAAAAACACCAATAAGGTCACACGCTATTCAATTTTATACCAACTGCTGGATTCCTGTGGCATGTTGGTCGTGAGAAATATTTTATTTTACATTTTTGTTTTTTTTTCTGTTTTTTTCCAGAAGTTGAGAACCCTCTTTTATTTGATCTTCTACTCAACGCTTCTCTATAGAGTAGGACATTACACTTTTAGTTGTTTTTGCATGACATGTTTTTTTGTGCGACTGAACAGAGACTTGACAGAGCATAAGGAAATATATCACCTTGAAGCGTCATAAATAGATGACAGTCCTATGTCAAAGGAAGGAAAACAGGTAACCCTGCATATATATGCCATACACCTTTTTAGTATTCAACATGGATGTCTGCAAATCTAAAACTCCCCTGTTGCAAAAATGGCAAAATACATGGCATGCTAAAAATGACCGACGTCATAATCCCCAAAAAACGCAATAGGGAGTCTAAAATAAAAGCTATATAAGCAAATATACAATATATGTATTTTATTGATATAGGATATACTGAATGGATAAATACACTTTTGAATTGTATTCCAGGTAAACACAAATCTTTGCAAAAATACAATAACATTTTTCACTTTTTTCAAATGGAACCGGCAATATATTACCGGCAGAATAGCTGCCTGAGTGATAATAAAGACAAGTAATTAGAAATCCCCGGGGCTGTTACTATTATCTATTTTTATAAAATGATAGACTTTTATTTTCCCACAAGCGAAATGTCAAAACGGATTTATTGATGAAGCAATCCAGATTAAATATTGAAGACAAGCGAAATAGTCAGTGGATGGTAGACCAATATATGCTGCTTTGGAAGCAGCGACAGTGTTAAATTTAGAGAGCTTGGGCATAACAGAGAAACATACCAATTAATAACATGCAGTAAATCCAGCACAATTACATAATTGCTCAGGTTTTTCCTGCACCGTTAGGCTACGTTCCCACAATGAGCTTTTGGTGAGTTTTTAATATTTCTGCAACCATTAAGCACTTCCTTTTTACAAAAAAAAAATGCAGTGTAAAAAAAACTCAATGAGTGCTCATTGTGGGGCAGTAGCCTTAATGCACACCAGGCGTTCAAAGTACTACGGGAAATAATTTATTAGGAGAAAACTGGAAGACAATAGTGCAAATGTTACACTGTGAAGATCTTAGTTAGGGGAGAGGTGCCTCAAACTGTCCCTGGAACTGGAACCCTAGCTATCCCTGTCCCAGGGGTACTCTTGATGGTAGAGAGGCCTGAGTCTCCCACCTCACTATGCTTCTGTTAAGTTAATCCCTGGTCTGTCCCCTCCCCAACCTCAAGGAGAATAGGACAGAAATGTATATGTGAACAAGACACAAAGACTAAACAGGGATAACAGAAACCCAGTATCAAACAAAAGCACCAACGAACAGTAAGGAAGAGGATAGGGACAGGGAGGAATAAACTAAATAGGAAATACGGACCAGGAGATAAACACACACGTACAACAAAACATCTCTAACAACAACGTCTCTACAAAACACTTTGCTTAAGCACACTGCACAGGAAGACTAATCACCAAAATTAACAATAAACTTCTATTCAGCACAGAGTCTCCTAAGAGCATGGAAGCAGCAGGGCTTTCACTGGCAAGACAGAGCAGGTCTGGCCAGGTTTTATAGGAAGTTAACAGCCACATCAGAAGCAGCTGAAATGGAGCCGCATGTTTCTGACCAGCATAGAAAGGTTTGTTAACCTGTCCAGCACCAAAGGAAACCAAATTCATTTAGTATGAAATCCAAACACACAGGCTAAATGGAATATCTGCGATTCAAAATACGCAGTGATCTTCTACCCCAAGACCTCCCAGGCTGGCACGACATACTCAGAACAAAACAAAGGGTCTTATCCAGATATAGGATATGAGAAATATACACCATATGATGGAAAAAGAGATCCAGGAGTCGATGTTTTGAAAATCGTAGTTTTATTAGTAGTGTTGAGCGATACCTTCCGATATTCAAAGGTATCGGTTTGTATTGGCCGATATCCAAAAAATATCGGATATCGCCGATACCGATACCCGATACCAATGCAAGTCAATGGGACACAAATATCGGAAGGTATCCTGGATTGTTCCCATGGTCTGAAGGAGAGGAAACTCTCCTTCAGGTCCTGGGATCCATATTCATGTAAAAAATAAAGAATAAAAATAAAAAATATGGATATACTCACCCCTCCGAAGGACCCTGGCTGTCACCGCTGCGAGCGTCTGCCTCCGTCCCTAAGAATGCAGTGAGTGAAGGACCTTCGATGACGTTGTGGTCAGGTGACCGGTCACCTGACCGCTCACGTGACCGTGACATCATCAAAGGTCCTTCACTCACTGCATTCTTAGGAACGGAGGCAGACGCTCGCAGCGGTGACAGCCAGGGTTCGCCAGAGGGGTAAGTATAGCCATATTTTTTATTTTTATTCTTTATTTTTTACATGAATATGGATCCCAGGGCCTGAAGGAGAGTCTCCTCTCCTCCAGACCCTGGGAACCATACGCACCGCACACGCCGATTCCAATTTCCGATATCACAAAAATATCGGAACTCGGTATCGGAATTCCAATACAGCAAATATCAGCCGATACCCGATACTTGCAGTATCGGAATGCTCAACACTATTTATTAGTTAATATGTTTAACCCCTTAGCGACCGCCGATACGCCTTTTAACGGCGGCCGCTAAGGGTACTTAAACCACAGCGCCGTTAATTAACGGCGCTGTGGAAAAAGTGTATAGCGCCCCCCACAGGCCGATTTTCTCCGGGGTCTCGGCTGCCGAGGGTAGCCGAGACCCCAGAGAACATGATTCGGGGTTTTTTTAACCCTCCCCGCATTTGCGATCGCCGGTAATTAACCGTTTACCGGCGATCGCAAAAAAAAAAAAGCGATCTCTTTTTAATTTCTCTGTCCTCTGATGTGATCGCACATCGGAGGACAGGGAAAAGGGGTCCCAGATGGCCCCCCAATACTCACCTAGCTCCCCCGATGCTCCTCGTGTCTCCCGGTGGGCGCCGCCATCTTCAAAATGGCGGGCGCATGCGCAGTGCGTCCGCCGGCCGGCACCGGGAGAATCTTTGGGGTCTCGGCTGCCTGGGGTAGCCGAGACCCCAAAGAGCATGATCGGGGGTCGGTTTTAGCGACCCCTGTTTTGCGATCGCCGGTAATTAACTGTTTACCGGCGACCGCAAAAAAAAAAAAAAAAGTAAAGTGTAATTCTTTGTCCTCTGATGTGATCGCACATCAGAGGACAGAGAAATAGGGGGATTCGGGGACCCTAGCATACTCACCTAGGTCCCTGGATCCTCTTGCTGCTCCTCCTGGCCGCCGGCAGAAGAACATGGCGGACGCATGCCCAGTGCGCCCGCCATCTGTCTCCATCTGCCGGCCGGCAGGAGAACAGCGGTTAGGGCTAAAATTAGGGTTAGGGGTAGGGTTAGGGTTAGGGGTAGGGTTAGGGGTAGGGTTAGGGTTAGGGTTAGGGTTAGGGGTAGGGTAGGGTTAGGGCTAGGGTTAGGTTAGGGGTAGGATTACGGCTAGGGTTAGGTTAGGGGTAGGGTTAGGTTAGGGGTAGGGTTAGGGGTAGGGGTAGGGTTAGGGTTAGGGGTAGGTTAGGGGTAGGGTTAGGTTAGGGGTAGGGTTAGGGGTAGGGTTAGGTTAGGGTTAAGGGTAGGGTTAGGGGTAGAGTTAGGGGTAGGGTTAGGGGTAGGGTTAGGGGTAGGGTTACGGCTAGGGTTAGGTTAGGGGTAGGGTTAGGTTAGGGGTAGGGTTAGGTTAGGGGTAGGGTTGGGGCTAAATTTAGGGTTAGGGTTGGGGCTAAATTTAGGGTTGGGGCTAAATTTAGGTTTAGGCTTCTTTCACACTTACGTCGGTACGGGGCCGTCGCAATGCGTCGGCCCGACATACCGATGCACGTTGTGAAAATTGTGCACAACGTGGGCAGCAGCTGTAGTTTTTCAACACATCCGCTGCCCAATCTATGTCCTGGGGAGGAGGGGGCGGAGTTACGGCCACGCATGCGCGGTCAGAAATGGCGGATGCGACGTACAAAAAAAGTTTCATTGAACGTTTTTTTGTGCCGACGCTCCGCCAAAACACAACTGATCCAGTGCACGACGGACGCGACGTGTGGCCATCCGTCACGATCCGTCGGCAATACTATGGGCAAAAAACGCATCCTGCGGGCACATTTGCAGGATCCGTTTCTTGTCCAAAACGACGGATTGCGACGGAATGCCAAACGACGCAAGTGTGAAAGTAGCCTTAGGGCTAGGGTTAGGGTTGGGGCTAAAGTTAGGGCTAGGGTTGGGGCTAAAGTTAGGGTTAGAGCTGGGATTAGGTTTAGGGTTTGGATTAGGGTTGGTATTAGGGTTAGGGTTGGCATTAGGGTTACGCTTGGGATTAGGGTTAGGTTTGGGATTAGGGTTAAGGTTAGGGTTGTGATTAGGGGTGTATTGGGATTAGGGTTAGGTTTGAGGTTAGGGTTGAGATTAGGATTAGGGGTGTGTTGGATTTAGGGTTTTGATTAGGGTTATGGTTAGGGTTGACATTAGGGTTGTTTTGGGGTAAGGGTTGTGATTATGGTTAGGGTTAGTGATTAGGATTATGGATCAGGTTGGGATTAGGGTTAGGGGTGTGTTGGGGTTAGGGTTGGAGCTAGAATTGGGGGGTTTCCACTGTTTAGGTACATCAGGGGGTCTCCAAACACGACAGCCAATTTTGCGCTCAAAAAGTCAAATGGTGCTCCCTCCCTTCTGAGCTCTGCCGTGCGCCCAAACAGTGGGTTACCCCCACATATGGGGCATCAGCGTACTCGGGATAAATTGGACAACAACTTCTGTGGTCCAATTTCTCTTGTTACCCTTGTGAAAATAAAAACTTGGGGGCTACAAAATCTTTTTTGTGAAAAAAATAATATTTTTTATTTTCACGACTCTGCATTCTAAACTTCTGTGAAGCACTTGGGCATTCAAAGTTCTCACCACACATCTAGATAAGTTCCTTGGGGGGTCTAGTTTCCAAAATGGGGTCACTTGTGGAGGGTTTCTACTGGTTAGGTACATCAGGGGCTCTGCAAATGCAACATAATACCCGCAGACCATTCTATCAAAGTCTGCATTCCAAAACGGCGCTCCTTCCTTCCGAGCTCTGCCGTGCGCCCAAACAGTGGTTTACCCCCACATATGGGGTACCAGCATACTCAAGACAAATTGGACAACAACTTTTGGGGTCCAATTTCTCTTGTTACCCTTGTAAAAATAAAAACTTGTGGGCTACAATATCTTTTTTGTGGAAAAAAAAAATATTTTTTATTTTCACGGCTCTGCATTATAAACTTCTGTGAAGCACTTGGGCATTCAAAGTTCTCACCACACATCTAGATAAGTTCCATGGGGGGTCTAGTTTCCAAAATGGGGTCACTTGTGGGGGATTTCTACTGTTTAGGCACATCAGGGGCTCTCCAAACGCGACATGGCGTCCGATCTCAATTCCAGCCAATTCTACATTGAAAAAATAAAACGGCACTCCTTCTCTTCCAAGCTCTGCGGTGCGCCCTAACAGTGGTTTACCCCCACATATTGGGTATCAGCGTACTCAGGAGAAATTGCACAACAACTTTTGTGGTCTAATTTCTCCTGTTACCCTTGTGAAAATAAAAATTTGTGGGCAAAAAGATCATTTTTGTAGAAAAAATGCGATTTTTTTTTTTTCACGGCTCTACGTTATAAACTTCTGTGAAGCACATGGGGGTTCAAAGTGCTCGCCACACATCTAGATAAGTTCCTTAAGGGGTCTAGTTTCCAAAATGGTGTCACTTGTGGGGGGTTTCCACTGTTTAGGCACATCAGGGGCTCTCCAAACGCGACATGGCGTCCAATCTCAATTCCAGCCAATTCTACATTGAAAAAGTAAAACGGCGCTCCTTCACTTCCAAGCTCTGCGGTGCGCCCAAACAGTGGTTTACCCTCACATATGGGGTATCGACGTGTTCAGGAGAAATCGCACAACAACTTTTGTGGTCTAATTTCTCCTGTTACCCTTGTGAAAATAAGAATTTGTGGGCGAAAAATCATTTTTGTGTAAACAAAAGCGATTTTTTATTTTCACGGCTCTACGTTATAAACTTCTGTGAAGCACTTGGGGGTTGAAAGTGCTTGCCACACATCTAGATAAGTTCCTTAAGGGGTCTAGTTTCCAAAATGGTGTCACTTGTGGGGAGTTTCCACTGTTTAGGCACATCAGGGGCTCTCTAAACGTGACATGGCGTCCGATCTCAATTCCAGCCAATTCTGCATTGAAAAAGTCAAACGGCGCTCCTTCACTTCTAAGTTCTGCGGTGCGCCCTAACAGTGGTTTACCTCCACATATGGGGTATTGGCGTATTCAGGAGAAATTGCATAACAAAATTTATGGTTACATTTCTGTTTTTACACTTGTGAAAATAAAAAAAATGGTTCTGAATTAAGATGTTTGCAAAAAAAAGTTAAATGTTCATTTTTTCCTTCCACATTGTTTCAGTTCCTGTGAAGCACGTAAAGGGTTAATAAACTTCTTGAATGTGGTTTTGAGAACCTTGAGGGGTGTAGTTTTTAGAATGGTGTCACACTTGGTTATTTTATATCATATAGACCCCTCAAAATGACTTCAAATGTGATGTGGTCCCTAAAAAAAAATGGTATTGTAAAAATGAGAAATTGCTGGTCAACTTTTAACCCTTATAACTCCATAACAAAAAAAAATTTTGTTTCCAAAATTGTGCTGATGTAAAGTAGACATGTGGGAAATGTTATTTATTAACTATTTTTCGTGACATATCTCTCTGATTTAAGGGCATAAAAATACAAAGTTTGAAAATTGCAAAATTTTAAAAATTTTCGCCATATTTCCGTTTTTTTCATAAATAATCGCAAGTAATATCGAAGAAATGTTACCACTAACATGAAGTACAATATGTCACGAAAAAACAATCTCAGAATCAGTGGGATCCGTTGAAGCGTTCCAGAGTTATAACCTCATAAAGTGACAGTGGTCAGAATTGCAAAAATTGGCTCGGTCATTAAGTACCAAATTGGCTCTGTCACTAAGGGGTTAACCTTCATCAGGCTGCATAATTTTACAACGTTAACAGGCTGCAGAGGTACAATTGTACCTTTATATATATTTTATTGAAATTTGGCCAATATATTCTGGACCAAAACTGCAGAGATGTCACCAAATTTCAGCCCTCTACGGCTTTTCGAAAAAAAAAGTTATTGCAATTTTAAAACGGAATAGTTACAATTGTACCTACTCAGCCGGACGAAGGTTAAAAGTTCACAGAAATTTTCTTCAGGACAAAACCACATTCCCACCACAAAACCACATTTGAAACACGTTGACTAATAAAACCAACATATCGACTACTTTTCCATCATATGGTGTCTCAGGCAGGGCAATTAAAGATCCAACCTCTATGGTTTTCCCTTCCATTAAAGGGAACAATTTGGAAGGGACCTTTTTACCCATTTTATCTTGAAATCTGGGCTCTAAGGGGTTAGTTTTCTCCTTGTGGGGAGTGACATGCTAGGTCTGGCATGCCAGTATGAGGAGGCTTAATCGCCTTGCATGCTCCCTCTGGGAAATTGAATATGCAAATTGTCTCTTCAGAAAGGAAGAAGACTAGAACTCTATAGCTCCACCTATTGGAAGTAGCTATCTTACAAGTCAATATCGACCTTTTAGCAAGCCTTGCAAATATAACTTAGGTTAAAAGCCAAATCGAAATCTCAATTTTCAGACATGGTGTTTCGATGTCACCCAGCCAAATCAGATCTCATATTTTGGAAAGATGAAGAGCAATACCACGAAACATCGTGTCTGCAAATTGAGATCCTTATTTGGCTTTTATCCTAAGTCATATTGCAAGGCTCGATAAAGGTTTAATATTGACTTTTAGGATCGCTGCTTCCAACAGGTGGCACAAGAGTTCAACACATCTTGAAATCTGCAAAGTATTCCAACTCAATGCAAATCAAATTCTGGTTCAATTTTTAGGAATTTGTTTGACCTGACGAAACGGAACAATTTACAATTCAGTTTGTGTGAATTGCTTATGATGACTCTCATTGTGCACATTGAAGATGGTATCAGCGCAAGAAGGCGTACATGACCTCAGGCATGGCTGGGCAGAGTCACCTATAATATTACGCATGATACAAATAATAAATAGATTCCGTGCTCTAAGTAAAAAATAAATATCAAAATTACATGTAAAATACACAGGGTATACAGCTGACAGGCTTTTGATAACAAAAAAAAAGTAAAAGCAGTCCCATCGCGAAAAGGTGTACCCAATTAGGGTCGTCCGTAACTTTAGTATTCCATCTCGCTATGTGCCTGGAGGCCTCAAAATAGATGGGGGCAGAGAAGGACCTGGGCCTGACCATTTTACACCCGCCCATGGAAAACTAAAAAAAAAAGTTGAACAGCTCCAAAGAGGAGGAAGGGGGTGGCACAGCCATGATGCCTTGCAGCTATCAGATCACATGGTATAGCACAGCCAATCTAAAAAGAGACTATTCTAGCCTGTATAAAAGCAGAGGCAGGGAATACAGCAGCTATTCTGTGTTGAATCTGGATAGTGGGAAGACATCACAGTTTAGCCATAGAGATAAGGAGAAAAAGACATAAAATAATGAATAAACTATACGGATAATGTGTGTAACAGCACAGCCGTAAAGAACAGTTGCCAACTGGTTAGCCATAGCCATATATGTTGAGGTCACTTTGGCATTATGAAGGCTTTGATTGTGATAAAAAGCTTGAAAGGGTTGGATACAGTCATAGAAGACCTCAGAGTGTTACACACATCTTTTAAAGGCAATTATAGGCTTTGAGGTACTTTTGGTTCTCTGCGGATATATTAACTGAACATTTGATTTTTTTTTTTTTTTAAATTGCTAAGTTGGTGAATTTGAAATTCAAAAACTTGCTCATCTCTAGTATTCAATAATGATGCTGTTATGGTGGAAATACTTCATCCTGCTTCCCAGAACCCATTGTTTATTGTTGAAATCCAGTTTGAGCTTTCACACTGAGGAATCAGTTTACACTATGTCCATAGAGGTCTGTGGAGAAAAAGGTAAAAACAAACAGAATGCACTGCAGCTCTCGCGTAAGTGTTTTATTGCATCCCAGTGCTGGATTCACAGCTACACTGCATAACATGCTTGTATAACATCAGTGCTAGTAAAGTGAAATATTTTATCTATACTTTAAACAAAATACCAATTTATTTTGTAATCCTTTTTTAAGGGGACTTCCTCTAAGATGTTCACAGATTTTCTGATTAATACAACTTCTTTAAAAATGTAGGCTTAGATTTGACATTTTATCTTTACAAAATGTTTACAAATATTTTTTGGTAATCTAAAAGTGTACTCACTGTTATACAAAATTATATATTTCGCGTAGGAGGCTCCTTCTGGTATAATGTCTCCTGACTTCTGCACCCTCTCAGGCTCACAGACACAAAGAAAAATCTGCAGTTTCATCCCCCTCCTCCCTCTCCCTCCTTTATCCAGTATGGACTCTGTTGTTCTAGGATGTAATTATGGAAGATTTAGGACATTTTATAACCTTTACAGAGACTGCAGAAAGATTAACTAAAGATGGCCGGAAGATGTAGAAGATACATAATATGTAAATTATAATGTTTTATATGTTCTAATGTACTACTAATAATAATAATTAAAACATTATAACAAAAGGAATGTTTTAAGTAATAGCTATTGACAACTGTCGTGGTTTAATACTGCAATAGTGGTCTAGGGCTTTTATATTGATATATTATCTATAGAAGGAGTATAAATATCAGATCAGTGGGGCAGAAGGCAAGACTTGACACATCCTACAGATCAGCTGTGTGCTGTTCCCTTAACAGCCAGTTTATTTTCGGCATAAAACCCGAAAAGAATAGATCCAGAGACTCTGTTGTGGCCATTCTCAGGTGTTACACCGAAGCTCCTATTGAAGTGAATAGGAGTTAAACTGCAG